>NW_020664389.1:225396-365436 GCF_002925995.2 Terrapene triunguis
AAGCTGGTAGATAAGCTTAGAAGTTTTTATGCAGGCCCCTACATTTGTACCCTAAGGTTCAAAGTGGGGATACAGCCTTGACAGCAAGTGAATCATGGGGGTGTGTGGGAGGGAGAGGGAATTGATGGAGCACTATCCAACAAGATTAGCTGAAGATACAAAAGTCTATCAAATAGGCAAATATGTACATTTCCCTCCATCAACTTCCAGGTTTGTGAATAATGTTAACAAAGCATGGTGAAGGTGGTAAAGATAAATATCTAATATATGATAAATATTTAACAAAGGTGAAGTTTATTTTATCAGAAACACTTTAAATATTTATACCATTTTAATGCTCTGTGCATGTCACTGACTTGCCAGCTTTTCTGAAATATTACTTTTCTTTATCAGATACATCAAATGCATCTTTATCAGATACATCTTCCTGCCAAAATTCTAACCTAATTTAGAAGTAGTTAATGTTTGTCTCTATTGATATATATTTAGAAAGTCTCTTAGCCACAAGATACCAGAAGTACTTTGCCAGATATGTGATGTTATACATAACCTTTTGCAGTAAAACCCACAGGAGGGCTGCCTGCTGGAGTCTCTGGTGCTTAGAGGACAGGGATTTTGTGAGGCAGCACTGGAGACAGTAGGAATAATACTTAAATTTCATATTTTCTTGGGATCTATGAAGAATGGGAACTCCAGCACCAGGGAATGATTGTCCTCTCGCTTCTCCTCACTATGGGACAACATGGTTCCCTTAGGATCTGAGATGCAAATAACTCCTTAGATGTACATTTTGCAGCAACAAGCTTTCTAAGTGGAGTAGATGAAAGGTGTGAAATGTAATGCTGCAAGGAGCAGCATAAGTTTCCTCATGGGTACCCACTCTGATGTTTACCAAAGCCTCAGGGGAGATGCTGCGCATACACACACCAAAGCTGTCAATTTAGGGAATTATGGACTGTCAACAAAGGGCCTTTGCTAGGTTCCTGGGTATGCAGGAGTGTGTAGTAACTTCCAGCTTCACTGTTTTTGCACCAAATTCATCAGAAGTTACACTGGAATGGACCGTGGAGGAGACTCAGGCCTAATGGGTTTTTTGTTTTATTTGTTTTTTGGGGGGAAGGGCAGAAGACATTTAAATTCCCACAAGTGGAAGGGGTGGGGGCTTAGCCAATGGCCCTCTCTGTAAGGACCTATTGCCGTTTGAATCTCAAGAAACTAGACCTTCTTCATTATTTGTAATCCACTGAATATAGCAGAACTAATTTTTTGGTTTGATTCAGAAAACCTTTATTTGGCTTTCCACTTACTGAGCAGATGACTGAGGCAATTTGTCCTTCAGCTGCCGCTAAAACTGAGACCCAATTGCATTCTCAGATGTAAAGATTACCCAGTTATTATTTTGACCTGCCTCACTAAGGAACCTCTGGTTTTCTTTCTCTTTTCTTTGAAAACTACATATGGCAATTAATTTCAACATATAAGACTGGAAGTCTGCATTTCTAGTGGAAGGGGGAAATGAATTGGTGTACAAAGGATGGTGAATAAAAACCAAAGTGAAGTTTTAAGCTCCATATAATGGAAAATCAATTGTGCAGTCAGTTGATAATTGAGAGATGACATTCTTTTATGTGCAGGGATTTTTTTTTATATTAATGGCAGCTTTGTTTAATTTAGCTGTTTTAATGAATTTCCTAATGTGGCTCATCTTAAAAATGAGGGTACGACTAGGGTCATTCAATAATATTTTGAAAAGACTCTTGTTGGATAGTATCAATTTTTTCCACCCAACATTTAGCTAAAAGTGAACCCTGTGCTGAATTCCTGGTGATGGTTTATTTACAACTTTTTTATCTTTTTTTGCTAAAAATTATTTATTGACACAAAGCCATAGAAGCTTACATTCAAACACCAGAGACAATATTGCATATCTTTTTTATTGTGTATTATGCAATGACGCTTTATTCCAGAGAGAGTTGGAAAAGAAATATCTAATATATCTAAACTGCCTACATTTTTAGAGGTCACTACACTGATGTTAGTTTGATATGTCCCTTAAAAAATCTGAATGCATTGTCGTTCTCTTTATTATTTACACATGGTTTTAACATTTGTAGTTTCTACAGCTACAGAGGGAGCAAGATTAAGTCCTTAATAGGTGTCATTCTGTCATAATTACTTCTGATGGAAGGAAATACTACCCTTGCCACATTATATTCATTCCACTTGCACTCAAACTCCAAAGACTTCAGTAACAATGGTGTATGTATATATGCCCACTGAGGCTGTGTATGTATGTATGGTCACTGAGGTCCCCTATTTATTCACCTGTGTGACTCCCCTGCTGGTAGCTAGAGTGAAAACTGTTGTGTGTAGATGTGACTCAGGCATTTTACCAGTGTGTTGCCTGATCCTAGAGTTAGGCAACGTGGTGGTTAAAAAAAGTCTAAATGGCATAATCAAGCCCACATAGAAAAGAATGTGCAATTTGGAATTTATTTATAATAGTGAGTACTGTCTTACACAAGTAGACCCATTGACTTCAGTGAGTACTCATGTGCATAAATGCTCATCACCACGAGGAAAAGTTGCACAATATAATCTTTTGTGACTATATTATTTGGCTTGTAGAGGATTATCTGCCTCTGTAAGTAACTTCTTTCTGAATCGTGGTTACAACACTAAGAACCATATTATGATACCCTTACTTAGGGTATGTCTACACTATGGGATTACTCCGAATTTACAGAATTCGATTTTGGGCAACCGATTGTATAAAGTCGAGTGCAGGCGGCCACACTAAGCACATTAATTCGGCAGTGAGCGTCCATGTACCGAGGCTAGCGTCGACTTCCGGAGCGTTGCACTGTGGGTAGCTATCCCACAGCTATCCCATAGATCCCGCAGTCTCCCCCGCCCATTGGAATTCTGGGTTGAGATCCCAATGCCTGATGGGGCAAAAAACATTGTTGCGGGTGGTTCTGGGTGCATCCTCCCCCTCCCTCCGTGAAAGCAATGGCAGACAACTGTTTCACGTCTTTTTTCCTGGGTGAACTGTGCAGACACCATACCACGGCAAGCATGGAGCCTGCTCAGCTCAAAACAGCAGTCATGAACACTGTAAACAACTTGCGCATTATCGTGCAGTTTATGCTGAACCAGGACCTGAAAAACCAGGTGAGGAGGAGGCGGCTATGGCAGCATGGCGATGAGAGTGATGAGGACATGGACACAGAATTCTCTCAAACCGAGGGCCCCAGCACTTTGGAGATCATGTTGTTAATGGGGCAGGTTCTAGCCATGGAACGCCGATTCTGGGCCCGGGGAACAAGCACAGACTGGTGGGACCGCATAGTGTTGCAGGTGTGGGACGAGTCTCAGTGGCTGTGAAACTTTCGCATGCGCAAGGGCACTTTCATGGAACTTTGTGACTTGCTTTCCCCTGCCCTGAAGCGCCAGAATACCAAGATGAGAGCAGCCCTCACAGTTGAGAAGCGAGTGGCAATAACCCTGTGGAAGCTTGCAACGCCAGACAGCTACTGGTCAGTCGGGAATCAATTTGGAGTGGGCAAATCTTCTGAGGGGGCTGCTGTGATGCAAGTAGCCAAAGCAATCACTGAGCTGTTGCTACCAAAGGTAGTGACTCTGGGAAATGTGCAGGTCATAGTGGATGGCTTTGCTGCAATGGGATTCCCTAACTGTGGTGGGGTGATAGATGGAACCCATATCCCTGTCTTGGCACCGGAGCACCAGGGCAGCCAGTACATAAACCGCAAGGGGTACTTTTCAATGGTGCTGCAAGCACTGGTGGATCACAAGGGACATTTCAACAACATCAACGTGGGATGGCCGGGTAGGGTTCATGACACTTGCGTCTTCAGGAACACTACTCTGATTAAATGGCTGCAGCAAGGGATTTACTTCCCAGACCAGAAAATAACCGTTGGGGATGTTGAAATGCCTATAGTTATCCTTGGGGACCCAGCCTACCCCTTAATGCCATGGCTCATGAAGCCATACACAGGCAGCCTGGACAGTAGTCAGGCGCTGTTCAACTACAGGCTGAGCAAGTGCAGAATGGTGGTAGAATGTGCATTTGGACATTTAAAAGGTCGCTGGCGCACGTTACTGACTCGCTCAGACCTCAGCCAAACCAATATTCCCATTGTTATTGCTGCTTGCTGTGTGCTCCACAATCTCTGAGAGTAAGGGGGAGACCTTTATGGTGGGGTGGGAGGCTGAGGCAAATCGCCTGGCCACTGATTACGCGCACCCAGACACTAGGGCGATTAAAAGAGCACACCAGGAAGCACTGCACATCAGAGAAGCTTTGAAAACCAGTTTCATAACTGGCCAGGCTATGGTGTGAAAGTTCTGTTTGTTTCTCCTTGATGAAAACCCGCCCCCTTGATTGACTCATTCTCTGTAAGCAACCCACCCTACCCCTTTGATCACAGCTTGCTTTCAAAGGAAATAAAGTCACTATCACTTAAAAATCATGTATTCTTTATTAATTGATTATAAAAAGAAGGAGAGAACTGACAAGGTTGCCCGGGTGGGGTTTGGGAGGAGGATAGGAGGGAAGGAAAAGGCCACTAAAAAAGTTCAAAATAATGACAGCCTTTTGCTTGGGCTGTCCACTGGGGTGGAGTGGGAGTGTGCACGGAGCATCCACCCGCCCCTCATTCTTACACGTCTGGGTGAGGAGGCTATGGAAGATGGTGAGGGGTGAGGGTGGTTATACAGGGACTGCAGCGGCACTCTGTGATCCTGCTGCCATTCCTGAAGCTCCACCAGACGCCGGAGCATGTCCGTTTGCTCACGCAGCAGCAGCAATGTTGCATCCCGCCACCTCTCATCTCGAGCGTCTCTCCTCTCCTGACGTTGGTCCCTCATGTCCTCTCTTTGGTCCCTCATGTCCTCCCGTTGGTCCCGCCTGTCCTCAAGTTCACTGGCATCTTTCCTGTACTTTGATACCGTGTCCTTCCACTCATTCAGATGAGCTCTTTCATCGAGAGTTGATTACATGATTTCTGAGAACATGTCATCTCGCGTCCATTTTTTTTGCTGCCTTATCTGAGATAGCTTTCGGGACGGAGGAGGGAGGCTTGAAAAATGTGCAGCTGCGGGAGGGAGGGAAAAAAGGGAGAGAAGTATTTAAAAAGATACATTTTACAGAACAACACTATTCACATTACACAGCACATGTGATTTCGGTACAAGGTCGCATTTTGCATTTTAATATTGAGTGCCTCCAGCTTTGGTGTTAGCGATCACAGACGCAGGTCCGGGCAACAGAATTTGGCTTGCATGCGGCCATGGTAAGCCATTGTCTTTTGGCTTCTGCAACCTTCCTAAAAGCAGCGCCCTCCTTTCCCACATACCAAGCAAAGCCCACTGAGTGCTGCGGTTTTCCTGTTAACGTGCAGCAGCAGAAACCAAACTTAAACCCCCCCCCATCCAATTCTCTGGAATGATCACTTTACCCTTCCCCCCACCGCGTGGCTGGTATCAGGGAAGATCCCTGCTAGCCAAAGGCGAAAAAGCTCAGCGCCAATGATCCTCTCACCCCCAGCTTGGCTAACTGCAGGGAAGGATTTCTTTTCAGCCACAGGCAAACAGCCCAGTAGGAACAGCCACCTCTGTTCCCTTAATTAAATTCCCGTATTTCAACCAGGTTACCATGAGTGATATCATTCTCCTGAGGATAACACAACGAGATAAAGAACGGATGTTGCTTGAATGCCAGCAAACACCGGGACCATACGCTGCCAGGCTTTGTCATGCAATGATACCAGATTACTTGCTACTAGCATGACGTGGTCAAGTGTCCTACCATGGAGGACGGAATAAGGCTGCACTGCCCAGAAACTTTCTGGAAAGGCTTTTGGAGTACCTCCAGGAGAGCTTCATGGAGATGTCCCTGGAGGATTTCTACTGCATTCCCAGACACGTTAACAGACTTTTCCAGTAGCTGTACTGGCCACGAATGCATCCCAAGTCCTCAGGGCAAATTAATCATTAAAAAAAGCTTGCTTTTAAACCATGCTTTATATTTAGAAAGGTACACTCACCAGAGGTCCCTTCCATGGCTTCATGGTCTGGGATAATGCCTTGGGAGGGTTGGGAGGGTACCTCAATCAGACTGAGAAAAAGATCCTGGCTGTTGGGGAGAACAGAGTGCTGTGTGCTCTCCGCAAGCTCGTCCTCCTCCTCCTCCTCCTCCTCATCTTCCCCGTCTGCAGAATCCTCAGGCATGGCTGAGATTACCCCCTCCTCGGAATCCACAGTCAGGGGTGGGGTAGTGGTGGCGGCCCCCCCTAGAATTTCATGCAGCTCAGTGTAGAAGCGGCATGTCTGCGGCTCTGACCCGGACCTTCCGTTTGCTTCTTCGGTTTTCTGGTGGGCTTGTCTGAGCTCCTTAACTTTCATGCGGCACTGTAGTGAGTCCCTATTGTGGCCTCTCTCCATCATGCCCTTGGAGATTTTTTCAAATGTTTTGGCATTTCATCTTTTGGAACGTAGTTCTGCTAGCATGGAATTCTCTCCCTATATAGTGATCAGATCCAGTACCTCCCGTACGGTCCATGCTGGTGCTCTTTTTCGATTCTCAAACTGCATGGTTACCTGTGCTGATGAGCTCTGCGTGGTCACCTGTGCTCTCCATGCTGGGCAAACAGGAAATGAAATTCAAAAGTTCGCGGGGCTTTTCCTGTCTACCTGGCGAGTGCATCCGAGTTCAGATTGCTGTCCAGAGCAGTCACAATGGTGCACTGTGGGATAGCTCCCGGAGACCAATAGCATCGAATTGCGGCCACACTAACCCTAATTCGAAATGGCAATGTCATTTTCAGCGCTACTCCCCTCATTGGGGAGGAGTACAGAAATCGATTTTAAGAGCCCTTTATGTGGAAGTAAATGGCTTCGTTGTGTGGACGGGTGCAGGGTTAATTAGATTTATCTCTGCTAAATTCGAACTAAACTCATAGTGTAGACCAGGCCTCAGATTGAGTAGTTTCTTACTCCACAAGTAGCAACATTAGACAGACTATTCCTAGGGTATGTCTACACTACGAGAGTAGTTCGATTTTAGTTAAATCGAATATGTGGAATCGATATTACAAAGTCGAACGTGTGTGTCCACACTAAGGACAGTAATTCGACTTTGTCAGTCCACACTAACGGGGAAAGCGTCGACATTGGAAGCAGTGCACTGTGGGCAGCTATCCCACAGTTCCCGCAGTCCCCGCTGCCCATTGGAATTCTGGGTCGAGCCCCCAATGCCTTCTGGGGAAAAAAAATGTCTCGAGGGTGTTTTTGGGTAACTGTCGTCATCCCACCGTCACTCCCGCCCTCCCTCCCTGAAAGCGCCGGCGGGAAATCAGTTCGCGCACTTTTCTGGTCTGTGACAGCGCGGACGCCACAGCACTGCGAGCATGGATCCCGCTGCTACCATCGCTGCAGTTGTGGCCGTTGTCAACGCTTCGCAGCTCATCATCGACCTTTCACTGAGGCAGATAGAGAGAAATCAGGCGAGGAGGCTACGGCAGCGGGGTGAGGACCTGAACTCCGAGAGTAGCACACGCCTGTCTGAAACCAGGACACCCAGCGCCGAGGACATCACGGTTGCAATGGGGCATATGGATGTTGTTGAACGGCGATTCTGGGCCCGGGAAACAAGCACGGACTGGTGGGACCGCATAGTGCTTCAGGTCTGGGATGAATCCCAGTGGCTGCGAAACTTTCGCATGCGGAAGGGGACTTTCCTCGAACTTTGTGAGTTGCTGTCCCCTGCCCTGAAGTGCAAGGACACCCGGATGCTAGCAGCCCTGACTGTCCAGAAGCGAGTGGCCATAGCCCTCTGGAAGCTTGCAACGCCGGACAGCTACCGGTCAGTCGCGAACCACTTTGGCGTGGGCAAATCTACCGTGGGGGTTGTTGTCCTGCAAGTAGCCAAGGCAATCGTGAAGGTACTGCTGTCAAAGGTAGTGACCCTGGGAAACGCGCAGGCCATCATAGATGGCTTCGCCGCGATGGGATTCCCAAACTGCGGTGGGGCTATAGATGGGACTCACATCCCTATCCTGGGACCGGACCACCAGGCCAGCCAGTACATCAACCGAAAGGGCTACTTTTCAATGGTGCTGCAAGCACTGGTGGACCATAGGGGACGTTTTACCAACATCAACGTCGGATGGCCGGGCAAGGTTCATGACGCTCGGGTTTTCAGGAACTCTGGTCTGTTTAGACGGCTGCAGGAAGGTATTTACTTCCCGGACCACAAGATAACTGTTGGGGATGTGGAGATGCCTACAGTGATCCTCGAGGACCCAGCCTACCCGCTAATGCCCTGGCTCATGAAGCCCTATACAGGCGCCCTGGACACAGAAAAAGAACTGTTCAACTACCGGCTGAGCAAGTGCAGAATGGTGGTGGAGTGTGCTTTTGGCCGTCTCAAGGGGAGATGGAGAAGCTTACTGACTCGCTGTGATCTCAGCGAAACCAATATCCCCATTGTTATAGCAGCTTGCTGTGTGCTCCACAATCTGTGTGAGAGCAAGGGGGAGACCTTTATGGCGGGGTGGGAGGTTGAGGCAAATAGCCTGGCTGCTGATTACACCCAGCCAGACAGCCGGGCGATTAGAAGAGCCCAGCGGGACGCACTGTGCATCCGGGAGGCTTTGAAAGCCAGTTTCCAGACTGAGCAGGGTCACCAGTGACTTTTAAGTTTGTGGACACAGAAGCTGAACTTGCCCCCGTTTCTTTACCCAGTTACCGTTGACTATCCTCTCCAGTTACATACCCCCTTCACCCCCTTCCCAAAAAATAAAATCTGTTCTGTTTTGTTAATGAACACCGTTGTCTTCATTACTGTTTTTGCGGGAATGTTTTAAACCTGGGACGCAGACTGTGGCGGGGGGCGGGTTTAGTGTTGTGATGCAAATGATGCTTCTAAACTCCAGGAATGACAGGCTCCGCAGTGGTGGACTGGTCCTGGGCGGGACAGCGTGTATGTGTCGGCTATGTGACTGTCTGGCAGGGGGAGGAGGGTTACAGCTCCCCTGCTGCGTGGCTCTGTGATCCAGGGTAAGGACCGCTGCATTAGATCTGTAACTGCCCTCCCCCGCCACAAAGTCACAGAGCAACCCCCCCCCCAGAACATGAAAACCACCTCCCAGACTGACCAGGGTAACTAGTCACTGCACTGTGTATGTGCCCTGCTGCTGGACCTGCCCCCGTACCCTGCTAAAGGTGACTGTCCTGTCCAATTACCAAGCCCCTTCCCCCCCTTCAGACAGACTCTCCTCCAAAAGAACAGGATGGAAACAGTAATGAACAGAAACGTATTTTTTATTAACAACCACACATGGAACGGGGGGGTGAAACTTGGACGGGGTCTTGTGTGAGGCGGGTAGGAAAGGACTTTTCAAATTTTGGGGAATGAGAGCCTTCTAGTGCTAGAGCAGTCTGCAGGGGTGGAGTGAAAGTTTTCATGGCCCCTGCCGCCCCTCCGTGTTTGGACTTTGGGTGAGGGGGGTATGGGACTTGGTGGCGGGGCAGGGCGGTTAGAGAGAGACTGCAGCGGGGCTCTCTCCTCCTGCCTCCGGTCCTGCAGAACATCCACAAGGCGGCGGAGCGTGTCCGTTTGCTCCCTCATTAGTCCAAGCAGCGTTTGAGTCGCCTGCTGGTCCTCCTGTCGCCACCTCTCCTCCCGTTCCATGTTTGCCCGGTGCATTTGTGACAAGTTCTCCCTCCACTGTGTCTGCTGGGCTGCCTGGGCTCGGGAGCATCCCATTAGTTCAGCAAACATGTCTTCCCGTGTCCTCTTCTTCCTCCGCCTAATCTGCGCTAGCCTCTGGGAGTGTGAGGCCAGGCTGGGTTGGGAGACAGTCGCAGATGTGGCTGTGGGAATTGGAAAAAGGGAGTGAATTCCTGAGACAGATAAATGTAGTTGTGAACAAAGAACATAGTCTTTCTCTGTGAACAAGACCATGCACTGCACCTATCACATGCCCACAGAGGACAAGGTCGAATTTTCGGCCCTCGCCTACAGTGCCTGCGGTCTTGCAGTGGCGATCTGAGAAGCGGGGCAGGACACCGGACTTTGTGTAGCTGGCAAAGATGGTAAGCCGTAGACTTGTGGCTGCTTAAAACTTTTATAGTGGCACTGGCCTCCTTTCACATTGAAAGCAATGCGAGTCTCTGCTGGCAGCAATCCTGCAAGCATGAACTCTGTCCCTGTCCCACCCCCTCGCGGCTGTAAACCGCGTAGCTGTAAACCGGCGGTTACAGTTCTGTAAAGGAACGGGCAAGCAGTCCCAATACTAACTTTCCCCTACCTAATTCAAAGCAGGGCGTCATGAGCAACATCACCCTGCTGAGGATCTCGGAGTGCCAGAGGGAAAGGATGCTTCGAGAAAGCATGCAGAAACCAGGGCCGTATGCCGCCATGCTCTGCAGGGCAATGATACCGGAGTACCTGATTGTGTCGTGGCTCGGGAACGTGTCCTACCACGGAGGGCCCAATAAGATCGCCCTACCCAGGAACCTGATGAACAGGCTGGAAAAGTACCTCCATGAGACCTACGAAGAGTTCTCCCATGAGGATTTCGCGTCTATCCCCGGCCATATTGACCGGATTTTGGCGTAGGTGCACTGGGACTAAAGAGTGGAGCGTCTTGGGCAGCAGAATCATGAATAACCGGACATTGTTAAATTTTTTTTAAATAGTTGGGACTAAATAGTGAAGCGCCTAAGGCAGAGAAATCATGAGAAACCCTTTGTTAATATTGTAAATATTCCAGTTTTGTTGCACATAAATGTTTACATGTTTAAAGCACTTTAGGAAAAACACATTGTTAATATTATAAATATTCCAGTTCTGTTAAAAATAAATGTTTACATGTTTAGAGCACTTACTGCTTGATCCTTCCCCTGAATCTGTGTCTGAGATAACAGCTGGGGACGGTTGGTAGGGGATCTCTGTAAGGGTGATGAAGATATCCTGGCTGTCGGGGAAATCAGTGTTGTAAGCGCTG
The DNA here is from genome assembly GCF_002925995.2 of Terrapene triunguis. NCBI lineage: Eukaryota > Metazoa > Chordata > Testudines > Emydidae > Terrapene > Terrapene triunguis. The sequence goes on from NW_020664389.1 coordinate 236,433, forward strand.
TCGACTGCCTCGTCCTCCTCATCTCCTTCCTCATCTTCCCCGTCCGCTAACATGTCCGAGGAACCGGCCGCGGACAATATCCCATCCTCAGAGTCCACGGTCAGTGGTGGGGTAGTGGTGGCGGCCGCACCTAGGATGGAATGCAGTGCCTCGTAGAAACGGGATGTGTGGGGCTGGGATCCGGAGCGTCCGTTTGCCTCTTTGGTTTTTTGGTAGCCTTGTCTCAGCTCCTTGATTTTGACGCGGCACTGCGTTGCATCCCCGATGTATCCTCTCTCTGCCATGGCTTTAGAGATCTTCTCATAGATCTTTGCATTCCGTCTTTTGGAGCGCAGATCGGAAAGCACGGACTCATCTCCCCACACAGCGATGAGATCCAAGACTTCCCGATCAGTCCATGCTGGGGCCCTCTTTCTATTCTGGGATTGCACGGCCATCTCTGCTGGAGAGCTCTGCATCGTTGCCACTGCTGCTGAGCTCGCCACGATGTCCAAACAGGAAATGCGATTCAAACTGCCCAGACAGGAAAAGGAATTCAAATTTTCCCGGGGTGTGGCTGGTCAGAGCATCCGAGCTCGGACTGCTGTCCAGAGCGTCAACAGAGTGGTGCACTGTGGGATAGCTCCCGGAGCTATTAGCGTCGATTTCCATCCACACCTAGCCTAATTCGATATGGCCATGTCGAATTTAGCGCTACTCCCCTCGTTGGGGAGGAGTACAGAAATGGAATTAAAGAGAGCTCTATGTCGAACTAAATAGCTTCGTGGTGTGGACGGGTGCAGGGTTAAGTTGATGTAACGGCCCTAAATTCGACATAAACGCCTAGTGTAGACCAGGCCCTAGAGAAAGGTACTACTTGATGTTAATAATAGAGGCAGAATCTGAGCTTTTGTTAAAAACATAACTAGGGTATATAATGAGAATAACATTGGCAAATGACCTGTGTAGAAATATCTCAAACTCCACTGCCCAATTGTTGGACAAAATATGGATGAAATGAAGAACACAATGTAGACAACAGTGTATGATAGTTGCAATGTGGGGATAGTTGTTATACTATAAATAACATTGCCTATATTGTAAGTTCAGTTTCATGTTTCAATGGTTTGATCATTATAACTCTCAATGAGAAAGGAGAAAATGACACCTGGGTTGTGCACAAAGTTAAATTTGGGTCTAAAGTGAGGGCAATCCATGTAATTAGGCGAGAGAAGCCTACATAAAGTTATTGGGAAATACATTTGACTCGTGTTTTCAAGTAATGAGAAACTCTTGTACATGTAATCCCAGAGTAAAAAGTGTCCTGTAAAAGCATAATACAAAAGCCCTAAAGGAAAATCAACTTTCCTCTGTTTGGGAGGTCTTTTATCAAAGTCTCTAACTGTAAAGGCCACTACTAAAGTGACTGCTATACACTTTGTTTGACAGATTGAATCAGGATGGTTGTCAGATGCTATGCACTTTGGTTTCTTCGTTCTCTCCTGAGAGAGATGCTAGAAGGTTTATTTCAGATAGACCTGATACTAATAAAGAAGTATGCTATCAGTCATCATGTCTGTGACTATATTGTGGAATATTTTACATCCCTTTTTTGATCCAGCCTTTAGAATTATTTGTTTCTTAGAAACAATGATACAAGAAGACGGATGAGGAAATACCCTTATTTTTTTTCTAGCAGATTGTTTAGAATTTTGGTGTCATCTAAACAATATCTAGAGACAGTAGATGTCTAGCAAAATATCTTAGAGGTCAGAGGAATCAAGTCTAGTAAGACAATTTATGAAAACTACTATATTATTTTTGTTACCACTTGAATATTATTTCTTAGGAAATATTTTTCTTAGGTGGGATTCTGCGAGGTGATAAGCACCCTCAGGTCTCTTTGAAATAGCTGGAGGGATTTGACAGACACAATACCTCTCAGCCCAATTCTGCCAGTGATCATTTCCTGATAGTTCTGTTAACAAGAACACAATAATTGTTTGTAAAGTGCTTTGAAATCCTTTGAGCCATTATAGAAGTTCACATATTATTATAACAATAATATTGTGCAAAATATGTAAAATTCACCTATATTTGTCCCACATAGAAGTATACTTCCAAATCTTTTCAGGCATCATATTGCAGTACATGAAATTGGAAAAAAAAAAGCATGGGATTTGTTAAACACTTTACCTCCTTAATGGATTGATTTTTGGCAGAGATCAATATTATTATTAAGCTGCATTTTGTATGGACTGTTATGAAAGGACCTAAGAAATAATTGTAATTGAAACGAAATATTTCTCCAGTATCTTGAATTACAAGGAATAAGACTTGTTTAGAATCAAGTCAGGGGTCTGGAGACATAATCTGAGAGGGAAAAGATTTCTTGAGGTGTTTGTGGTCCATTATAGTCCCTGCGGTTACCTAATCAAACAGACAAATCTCAGCTTTGATTCTGACCAGTGAAGAAAATAGGGTTATCAGGATTCCTAGACTATAAAGCCAGAGAGGACCACAACATCATCTAATCTGATCTCATGCATACTGCAGGCCACAGAAACTCCCCCTCCCAATCCTACCTCTTGTAATAGACCCATAACCTCTGGCTGAGTTACTGGAGTCCACAAATCATGTTTTAAAGACTTCAAGTTATAGGGAATCCATCATTTATGCTAGTTTAAGCCAGCAAATGACCCACACTGCAGAGGAAGGTGAATTTGACCTGGAGGAAAATTCCTTCCTAATCCCAAATATGGTGATCAGCTGAACTCTGAGCAGGGCCAGCTCCAGGCACCAGCGCAGGAAGCAGGTGCTTGGGGCGGCCAATGGAAAGGGGCGGCACGTACGGGTCTTCAGCAGCAATTTGGCGGCGGGTCCTGCAGTCCCTCTCGGAGGGAAGGACCGGCCGCCAAATTGCCGCCGAAGAATGAAGCGGCGCGGTAGAGCAGCCGCCGAAGTGCCGCCGATCACGGCTTTATATTTTTTTTCGCTCCTTGGGGAAAAAAAACAAAAAAGCTGGAGCTGGCCCTGTCTCTGAGCATGTCAGCAAGACTCACCAGCCAGACACCTGGGAAAGAATTCTGTACAGTAACTCAGAGCCCTCCCCATCTAGTGTCCTGTCTCTGGCCATCGGGGATTTTTGCTATTAGCAGTTGCAGATGGGCACATGTCACTGAAGGTAATCTCATGATACCATCCCTTCCATAAATTTATCAAGCTCAGTCCTGAAGCCAGTTAGATTTGTTTGCCTCCACTTCTTCCCTTGGGAGGCTATTCCAGTACTTCACTATTCTGATGGTTAGAAACCTTTGTCTAACTTCAAGCCTAAACTTGTTGATGGCCAGTGTATATCTACTTGTTCTCATGTCAACATTGGAGCTTAATTTAAATAACTTCTCTCCCTCGCTGGTATTTATTCCTCTGTATTTATAGAGACCAATCATATCTCCACTCTGGCTTCATTTCAAGCCAGGCTCCTTCACTCTCCTCTCATAACACAGGTTTTCCATTCCTCTGATTATCCTAGGTGTCTGTCTCTGCACCTGTTTTAATTTCAATTTATCTTAATCATGGGAGACCAGAATTGCATACAGTATTCCAGATGAGGTCTCACCAGTGCCTTGTATAATGGCAATAACACTTCCCTATGTCTACTGGAAATACCTCGCCTGATGCATCCTAGGACTGCATTAACCTTTTTTGCAGTTACAGCACAGAAGCAGCTCATAGTCATCCTGTGATCAACCAATACACCAGGTCTTTCTCCTCCTTTGTCACTTCTTCTAACTGCTTCATCCCAAGCTTAAAGCAAAAATTCCTGTTAGTCCCTATGTGCATGGCTTTGCACTACTGAATTTCATCCCATTTCTATTACTCCAGTTTTCAAGATCCTTCAGATCTTCTTGTATGATATTCCCCAGTCCTCCTCTGTATGGGCAATACCTGCCAACTTTGTATTATCTGCAAATGTTATTAGCACATTCACATTTTTTTTTTTTTTGTCTTGAATGAAAATGTTAAATAAGAGTGATCCCTGAGAAACTCTTCTCACCTGCCAGTTCATCTTTCAGTATGACCCATTGTAGTCTCCCCTTTAAACAATTCTTTATCCACCTTTCAATTCTCTCATTAATCCCCATAGTATCCAATTTAACTAATTTTTCATGTAGAATGGTATCAAATGCTCTTGGAAATCCAAGTAGGTTAGATTTACTGCATTTCCTTTGTCTAGAAATCAATTATCTTCTCAAAGGTGTCACAATCACCTTTTGTAAAACTATGTTGTATTTTATCCCAATTACCTCTATGTCCTTAACTTTTCTTCAAAATTTGTTCCAATAGCTTGCATACAGTTAAGGTTAAACTAACAGGCCTGTAGCTTTCCACATCATTGTTCCCCTTTCTTAAAAATAGGATCTATATTAGCAATTTTCCTGTCACAGGGTATTCCCCCAGAGTTCACAGATTCATTGAATATCCTTGCTATTGTGCTTGCAATTTCATGTGCCAGTTCCTTTAAAATTCGTGGATGAAGATTATGCAGTCCCTCTGATTTAATCCCATTAAACTGTTTGAGTTTGACTTCCATCTCAGATGTCGTAATTTCTACCTCCATATCCTTGTCCCCTCAGCCACTCTGCCGCTACCTGTAAGATCCACATTACCCTTATTAAAAACCAAGACAAAGTATATGTTTAGATGTTGGACCAGGCCTAGATTATTTTTTTTAATCTCCACCACATCCTCAGTGTTTAGTGGTCCCACTTATTCTGTCTTTGTTTTATTGTTATGGCTATAAAACCTTTTTACTAGTGGTTTTAATTTCCTTTGCAAGGTCCAACTCTGCTTAGCCTTTGGTGGTTCTCACTTTGTCACAATACTTTCTGACCTCCAAGAAGTAGCTTTCCTTGGTGATCCATCCCATCTTTCATTCCTAACAGGCTTTCTGCTTTCTTTTAATAACCTGTTTTGAGATGGTTCCTCATCCAGTTTGGTCTGCAACCCTTCCATACAAATTATTTCCTGCTTTGATTGGGATGCAGGCTTCAGATACTTTAAGTCAAAGTTGCAGAAGCTAATTCCAATCTTCTTCCTTATTCAGTTTAGTTCCTCAGTCCACTTCCCTGACTAATTCCCTTCTTTTTTAAAAAAAGTTTGCCCTTTTTGAAATCCAGGACCCTAGTAGAAGATCCACATGTTTCTCCTTCCATTTAGTTTAAACTACATGGGCTCATAATCACTTGAACCAAGGTTGTACTCGACAACCAGTTTGTCTGAGTCCTCAGTACTTATCAATACTAAATCTAAAATGGCATCACCTCTTGTTGGCTTGGTGTCTATTTGAGGAAAACTGTCAGCTATCACATCCAGGAATATTTGGGCCCTACCATTATTAGTAGCACTTGTCCTCCAATCTATATCTGGGAAATTAGTCTCCCATAATTACACAATTCCCAGGAGTATTTATTTAATCAAAAATATTAGAGGTCTCTATCCATATCCACATTGGATCCTGGGGGTCTGTAGCATGCCCCAAGCACTATATCAGGGGAACCTCTAGTAGCTTTCTTTCACAAAGTGATTTTGCCCCCATCAATGTACTGTGATCATTTTAAAAACTACTTTCCCTTTTAAAATGGAATGCTTGCTTAGCATATTTTGCTTCTCTGAGGATTATTCAAGAATAAAACCCTTAGTCATCCAATCAGCTGCTCCCTCAATAGGCTCAAATAACTCTTACATTTTATTAGTCTTGCTGATTTAAACATTCCATTTTTTTTAAAAAAAAAGGACAAGTTTTATGAATAAAATGAAAATTTTGGAAAATGACTGCACTTCACAAAACTGCTTCAAATTCAAGAATATCATCACTCACTCAATAGATTGAACTCCCCCTTCTCCTCCCAGAAATCTATCATCTGTAGTGTTCAGCTTCAAAGTAACTTACAAAGATATAAATGGGGATTTATTCCCTTGTGTGTGTAAATAACAGTTTTGTTTTTCCAAAAAATCAGGTCTCTCCTGCCCCTTTTTTTCCCCCTGGAAGACTTTATAGACAACTGATTATCATATCACAGCTACTGAGCAAACCAAACCTGATGAACTGAGAAAATTATTTTTATTCATATTGCTTAAAATTATTTTCTTTTTATTAATACCCATTTAACTCTAATCCTGGTCTTTTAATGAAGATAGGAGAAATCTCCTACTCCATTTCTCTAGGTCCTTCCGCAAAACCAGGCTGGGGGTAGGCATAAAAATCAAGCAAGAAAAAATGTTTTAAAAAACATAGGTCTTCTTTATAGTATTTTCACTCCTATTGACCCAAGTGGCTAGGCACAAATGCTGGAGCTTGTGGGTCGTTCCAGTGATAGGCATTGCTTTAATGCAATTTTGTTTTATAAAGAATATACAAAATCCTATTTCCTGAACAAAGTAGGAAACAAACAGGTGACAGCTCTTTTGTTCACTGTTCCAAACCTGCCTTTCTATAAATCACTGTGTCCAAAAATCTCTTTCTTAGTTTTCATTTACTGCCTGCTTGGTTTTCTCTCACTGATTCAGCTTGGGGGTGGGGGTGGGGGGGGTGAGGAAGAGGGGGTATGTCACTCACACAGAGCAAAACAATTCCACCAATCAGATCCCTACCCCTGAATTTGAAACACCTTGGGCCACCCGGTTCAGTTTCTATACGTCTCTTCCATATTTGTTTTTTTTTGGGTGCTACTGCTATTTCTATTTTATCCTGAATGCAAGGCAGTGGTCATGGTTGGCTTATAACAACAAGGTTTTAAGTCCACCCATAACCATATCCTGTAGAATCACTTATCAGTCTCAAAAATTAGTAATGTTTGTACAGTGAACTGAAGATATACAGCACTGTAAAAGTGCCAAGTGAGTACAATGTCAAACATACTACTTCTTAAAAGTTCATTTCAGATAATTTAACTGATTTCATTAATCCAGGACTAAAAACCCTAATTATGTACCGATGGCTCAGTGAAAAAAAAATTAGGACTTGCCAGGGATAATGAGGAAGAAAAAAAGATAAGCAAAATGATTGACTTGTCTTTAATCTTATAGGCTTTGTATGGGTCACCAGGATACTTTTTGCTTTCATATTTAAAATAAGTCAGATACATAATGGGAGAATCTGTAGTGGATATAAACACCTAGATTTTTAAAATAATTGCAAGGCTGTACTATGTTCAAAAGCCAATAAGATACTATTAGCAGAATAAGGAAAATAATTTTTGGCCTCAAAATACAATATCCCATGGTACAGACATACCCAGAGGAGTAAATTATCTAAATCATACCAGTCTTGGAGAATAACCAAGAGGAATCAGAAACAAGACCATTTTGATTCTTGGCAAGTGTGAGGGGGTTAACACATTACATGCATTTTTTTTTAAGTAGTAGTCCTAGTTTCAAGCAATAGCATTTCAGATCATAACAGTAATGTATAAAGTCTAGCTGACAGACTTAATTTTGTTGACTTTCATTAAAAAAAAAAAAAAAAAACAGACCTGAAAACCTCTTTTGGTCAACTGAAAAAAAAAATTGGTCTTTAGTTTTACTGAAATGTTACGTGGGCTGCTGAATTTTTGGCTTTGAGGTTTTCTGACCAGAAACTTGAAAAAAAAAAAAAAAGTCAAACTGACATCTGTTTTGGACAACAATTTCCCCCCCTCACTTTTTCTATTATGAAAGTTATTCCAAGCCACTCTCATCCCAATACTCTTCTTAATTTTGATAAATATGTACCTCTGTTACAGGGGTGTGTTTTATATAACAATAATGTATACATTCTAGGAACTTTTGAGGCTACCAATACAAATAACTGGCTCAATGTCACATCTCACGGACTCACAATCATGTATGCCTTGGTAATGAAATTAATGTGATTTCCAAAGTCATGACTCAAGAACCTGATCCAAAACCCATTGATGTCAATTGAAAGAGTCCATTGACATCAGTGGATTTTGGTTTATCAAGCAACTACAATAAGCCCTTTGTGTATTAATATAGTCATGAGGGTAGGTATCTTGAAAGCATATACCTTAACATATATTCACATGTTTGATAGTGAGTGAGAAAAATGTCCATACATAATTTTGTTTACTATTAGTAGTAGTATCTACAAACTATACCAAAAATGAAACGATGGGTTTTTTTTAAATAGGTCTTGTGTGGCGTTCATAACCAAAAGCTGAGACAAATCATTACTGAATATATTAGAAAAGAAAAATTTTAAAATCCCTGAAGAGTTTCACTATTTACACAGATCTGGAAATATAGTGGTTGCCAGTAGAATTCCATGCAAAATTTGCATGGGAAGATACTGGTAATGTATCTATTTCTTTCATTCATTCTGTGCTTTTGTGTCACCCAAAACTGTAGGTCCCTGTGTAACCCTCCCCACCCCAAACCTCTGCAAGAGAAAGCTTTGCTAGTGCTAAACTGGGTGATAGCTCCCTCTCAACCAAATCTGTTAGAAAAATTTTCCTCAGGACTCTGCTAGTCCTTACTTTGCCTTGTTCCCAACCAACAGGGAAGAGTATTTTCCCTTGCACTATCCAGCCCCTGTCATTGGACACTCACAACCTACCAAGTTTGCTATGTCCAAAGAGCCAGCTTACACATCAGCTTTTTTGATTCAACTAAGAATTCACACTTTGCTTAATATTACAGCACTGAGATCTTTTTATGACAAAACAAAAAGCTTATTAACAAAGATAGAATTCTAAGAGATACTGAATACAGTCCGTGAAAACAGAATGGGTTACAAATAAAAAAGAAAGTATAACATGCTTCTTATAGTCCAGCTAGCCTTTGAAATGTATTCTTTCTATTTGTTCTCCACAGTGCAGCACCATTAGGCTTTCTTATCGTTCCGTTAAGTTGTCCATCCTGTTTACCTCAGATGCAAATGTACTCTCCATTTTATTTGGCTTACTTTACATCAGATATAGGTAGACAAGTAAATCAACATGCTCTTGTCTGGGGAAAGAATTGTTTATCAACCTTGCCTGGTTACATTGTTTTACTAATATTTTTAGTACATACATACAACTTCTTGCCTGACACCCATACATACATCATGAAACACATGTGATATACGCTTTTGATATCTTACAAAGACATTCTTTATAACTAAATACTATGACAGCTATGTGGTAAGTGTAGTGAATTTGTCAGAACTGACAGGAGTTGCTGTTACCTGACAGCTAACCCTCTGCCAGTTGGCACAGAGGGGCTCATAGGGTCACACTAACAAAATAACTTGCCTTGTCATCTTTGAATCTCTAGCCCTATGCAGCAAGGAGTGTTTCATTTTTGTAGTCGTTGAATTCCAGCTTAATGGAATTCACAATAAGCTTATTGGCTTTAGTACAGGTCAGGGGTCGGCAACGTTCGGCATGTGGTTTGCCAGGGTAAGCACCCTAGCGGGCTGGGCCAGTTTATTTACCTGCTGACGCGGCAGGTTCAGCCGATCGCGACCCCCACTGGCCGCGGTTCGCCGTCCCGGGCCAATGGGGGTGGCGGGAAGCCGCGGCCAGCAAATCCCTCGCCCACACTGCTTCCCGCCGCCCCCATTGGCCCGGGATGGTGAACCGCGGCCAGTGGAGGCCGCGATCGGCCGAATCTGCCACGTCAGCAGGTAAATAAACTGGCCTGGCCTGCTAGGGTGCTTACCCTGGTGAGCCGCGTGCAGAACGTTGCCGACCCCGGTTTAGGTGAAGGTCTACATTTGTGAATTCAAGAGTTAAATGATTGTCCACAGTAAATTTGAAGCAATATTAACCAGAAGATACTATATGTATGAATGTTCAGTGCAACATGAAATTGATTGGGCTGGATCCTCTCTAGTGTAAATCATTGCAGCTTCAATAGCTGTCATTGGAGCTACACTGATTTTACACTAGATCTGTCCCACTGTATTAAGTATGACATATTCTGAATCATAGGTGCCTACTCCATGGGTACTCCAGGGCTCAAGTACCCACGGGAGGGGGGAAAAAAAGGGGTGCTCAGCATCCACCAGCCACAGCTGTTTAGCAGGTCCCAGGGGCTGGCTGCTGATCAGCTGTTCGGCAGGGCCTCAGGGGCAGAGCGAGGGTGGGAAACCCACCGGGAAAAATACAAGTCAACTCCTGTGTTCTGAACACTTTTACAAAAAATATCTAATATCTTGAAATCTCACCACTATAACTATGAATTTTCTGTTTTTTGTTGTAAACTGAAACTATGGTAACATTCCAAATGTGATGGGGGTGAGGAGGGGAAATGTTAGTGACCTCTGAAGCAGTCATGATCCGTGCACACATTCAATTTACCTGTAGCACAAATTGGGGAAAAACTGCTGTTGACCTCTGAGCTGACTGAGATGCAGGTATTTGTGTATATAAAATCCAGAGATCAGCATTAACCTTTGAGGAAGTAAACAACATTTATTCTTATCACATGATTGTTTCTAAAGACTTTCTTCTTGTAGGTAGCAATAGATGCTGGTGGTTTCACAGCACAGCTGTCACAGCAATAGTGGTGTGGTTTTGAATTTGATATGGCACACTTCTTTACAAAGATTAGCATCTAATCTGGAGCAGAGGCAGAAGCAAACATTTTTAAGCTTCATTCAGATGACTAAAAATATCATATGTATCCTTTTTATTTTTTTTTCCAAGTCAGAGGAAGAAAGGGGGGGGGGGGGACCAACAAAGAACAAGAAATCTTCACAAAGAGGAAGTCTAGGAAAATAGTGCTCTGGGAATCAACTCCTGTTCCTGCCCCAAGGTCCAGTGGAACTGAAATATAATTACTGTCCTAAAGATAGGAGAGAGAAAATGAGTAAAACTTTAGACTTTGAAGGATTTTCTTTCTGGTGGTTCCTGTAATCTAAGGATGTCTTCTCCAAAGGTTTCAGGCCCTATGGAAGTAAATGGGATTAAAGCATTTACTTAAAATTAATTGCTTTTTTGCCTATGAATTGATTTAAGTGTGTGTTTAAAATTAAGCACATGTTTAAATGCATTGCTGAATTAGGGCTTAAATGACTGCATTTTCCAGCCGTAAAAAGAAGAAATCCTTGAATTGTTTGGCTCATTGAGCTACATTTTGATATGGAGGCTTATTTCTTTGATTTCTGAATATACTGACATCAGCATGAACTTTGTGCTCAAAGGTTAAAGGAAAAATATCGCAAAATGCTGCTAAACCTATTGGATGAAATTCATTCAAAGTCAAGGACTATGTGCCACTTAAGTCTCACATAAATTTTACCTGATTCATAGGTATCTTGCTTAGTGTGTAGAGGGCTAAATTTCACCCACTGTGAGCAAGCTTTGGCTGTGAAACATTGGGTAAAATATCCTATCAGCCTCAATCTCTACCTGGAAAAGCCATGCTGGTGTAGGCACTGATCCTGCAAAGCCTATAAATTTGTGAGCATGGTTTAGGTGCTTTTGCTGGACCTAGTCCTTACAATTTTCCTGAACATAGATAGGCACTAAACTCAAATTTACATAGTAGTTTTGTCATCTTCCAACTTAACTGATGTGTGACCTAATCTGATTTTCATTCTAGGTCTTCAGTCATGAAAGGTGATTGAAATAGCCCACTAGACTATATGGTACCTCCTGCCCCTCACCCCCTAAATAATTTTACAATTGGTTCAAGAAACACCCGACCTTTAGCTATTGGCTGCAATATTTCATTACTCAAGACAAGTGTAGGGTAAACCAAGAATCAAATAGACTAATTCATCCATCTTACTGGTATGCCATTTAATGCAAGGTTGTATAGAAGTCACAGGTTTACTTTGCTTCTTCTAGGAGGATGTTAATAATGTCCCAGTGCAGTTTTATAGAGCAGAAAGTTTGGCTTGTTTGAAAATAGATGATGTTGAGCTCTAAGTAGCTCCAGGGGCTATATTATCAGATGAAGGGATATCCAGGCAGGGAGCTAGAAAACTAAGATCACATTTTGCTAAACTAATTATCATCTTAGTTTATGTACTCCTTTTACTCTCATCACTGAGCTTGATCATGATGGGCTAACCATGAAATTGAGCTGCTTTCCTAAAGCTTGTTTTAACCTATTGAGACCTTCAATCCTAAAATCTTAGACAGTCATCATCCACAGTATCTCTCTGCCCATGCCACAACCTCTTACCCCACACAGGGCCCAGCTCCATCTACCTGTGACAGTAATAAATGATCCTTAGCATTCACCATATCCTTACATTTGAAAAAGTAACGGGGGGACTGTTACAAGAGGGACAGTTACTCCAAAGTGTGGAAATTTCAGACTTGAGTGCCCTGTGCAAATGTAATTCAATCTCCTGGTGGTGGTGCACATTGTGGCACAATCTTTAGTTACACAATCACCTAGTATATCTTCCACAGGAGTCCTATATCACTGATTGCACCAGATGGACAGTGCTCACTGAATGGGCAGCAATTCTGTATTTCTTGTTAACCTCCTCACTCTTCATGTAGCCCCACACATTTACTGCACAGCATATGCACTAAATTCAGAATTATTCGTTTCTTTAAGGGCTTTTCCATGGAGCTCTCAATGTAGTATCTGAGTGTTTCATTAATTGTTAAATTTAATTCATGTTAATTAATCTTCATAACACTCCACTGAGGTGAAGTGGTATTATTCCCATTATATGCATGGGGAACTGAGACATAAACATTAATGCTAAAATTGTCAAAAATGCCAACTAATTTTGGGTGTCCAATTTGAGTAGCCTAGGTCCTTATATTTCAGTGTACTTAGTATTTTATAGCCCTTTATATGTTGACTTCATTTGCAGTTGTGGATGCTCAGTACTTCTGCAGATTTGACCCAGAGTCTCAAACTGGGCACCCAGAAACTGAAGGACACGAAGTGGCCACCTGTGAATATTTTAGTTTACATGACTTAACCGATATCACATAAGAACTTTATGACAGATGCAGAGATAGAATCCAGTTTTCCAGGGCAGCATTCAATTGCCTCTATCATGAGGCCATCCTTTCTATTCCAGTAATCCCCTGCTTCATTCGCTGCATGCCTTTCAACCCCTGCATCAAATAAGGCAGAAGTCCTAAAACAATGTCTCCTTTACTACACAACCCTTATTTTTTTCCAGAGAACAATCTGACCCATGCACTTAATGAGCCAAGGTGTCCTGTAGAAAAAAATAGTATGTGGCCATTTCATTAGAGACTATGACATAATGCATTTACACAAGGGGGCTGAATTAAATTTGCATTTCCTAACTTCTGAGTGTTTGACTATGCAACTCTAATAATATTTCATTATAGTTTTTTCTATATGTAATTTCTTAAGGGGTGGGTGTATTTTCACTTAAACATAGAATAAATCATGACTGATTTCCTCCTTTCCCCGTTGCTGCTTGCATATGGTCCAGCAGCAGAGATGCAATCTCTAGATCCACAGCTCCATTCTCTACAATTTGAGCTAACAGTGTAGTAAAAATTGTTTTCTTATGTGGACCTCCTGCTAGAAGAGATTGTGACGGGTTGGATCACAGAACCCCCCTGGAAACTGCCAACTGATGTGCCAAGACTACTTCTGCCCCCACTTTCCTGCCCTGGCAGCTTGGGACTTCAGTGCCCTGCCTGGTTATGTGGATTGGAGCCTTTCAAGATCCATTGTCCATTAAGTGATTCTTGATTGGACACTTAACTTGCAAATTCCTTTTTAAAGAAGCTGACCAAATGCTTTACTAAGGCTACTTAGAAATCAAGCAAGTACACAGCCAATATTCATACCTTCGAAAACAAAAATGACACATGCATACAAATAGGATGAATAGATTCAGTACATCATAACCTTTACATAGATATGTTACATGGCATATGTAGCATAAAACATATTCCAGTTATGTCATATATACATTCATAAGCATATTTCCATAAAGCCTTGTGGGGTGCAACGTCACAGAGACAGAAACTCATACTTTGTCAGTGGGCTTCAAAGCTATTTGCTAGATAGAAAAAGACTGTTAAGACTCAGGAACCCTGGGTTCCATTCCAGCTTCTACAGGAGAATTTTCTCTAGTGGTTGCAGATCTTTCTGCACCTGTCCCCTGCAGCCTCTTCCACTCCCCTTATGCCCCTACCCCTGTCCCTCTCCCTCATATCCCGCCTATATTCCATTCCCCCCCCCCCGCCACACACACACACATTCTTAGCCTTTCCTCCTCCACAACTTCCCCCTCCCCTTGGTCCTAGAGGTGCCAACTTTCTGATTGCTGAAAATCAAACATCATTACACTGCCCATTCTCTGAGGCCCCATCCCCTGCTCACTCCATCCCCGCTCCCTCCCTTGCGTGCTCTCCCCCACCTTCACCCAAGTGGGGCCAGGCATGAGGAGACTCTGGGCTGCCGGCTGGGGCCGAGGGGTTCTGAGTGTGGGAGGGGTCTCCAGGCTGGGGCAGGAGGTTGAGGGCTCTGGCTGGGGGGGAGTTGGTGTGGGGCTAGGCATGAGGGATTTGGGGTGTGGAGAGGGCTCAAGGCTGCGACAGGAGGTTGGGCAGGGGGTTGGAGTGTGGGGGTTGAGGGTTCCATCTGGGATTGGGGCCGGAGATTAGAGGTTTGGGGTGCAGGAGGGGGCTCTAGGCTGATGGGTGGGGCCAAAGGGTTCAGAGTGTGGGGGAGTGAGGGCTCTAGCTGGGGTTGGGGGATATGGTGTGGGGCTGGGGATGATGAGTTTGGGATGCAGGAGGGGATGCCGGGCTGATAGGTTTTGAGTGCGGCAGGGTGGGGGATCTGGGAGGAGTTTGGGTGCAGGAGAGGGTTCCGAGTTGGGCTGAGGGTTCTTGGGTGCGGCCAGGGATGAGGGGTTTGGGATGCAAGAGGTTGCTCTGGGCTGGGGCACAAGTTTGGGCTGTGGGGTGCTGGCTCCAGGTGGCACTTACCTCAGGCGGCCTGCAGAAGCGGCTGACATGTCTCTGCATCCCCTAGGGAGAGGCGTGGCCAGGCGGTGCTGAACGCTGCTCACCTCCTCCCCCCTCCCGGCCTCATGCGCAGCCCCGCAGCTCTCATTGGCCGCGTTTCTTGCCTAGGGGATGCAGGGACATCCCAGCTGCTTCTGGGAGCTGTGCGGAGCCAAGGCAGGCAGGGAGCCTGCCTCATTCTGCTGTGCTGCTGACCAGACTTCTAACAGGTCGGTCAGCGGTGCTGACTGGAGCTCTCATGATCCTTTTTTGACTGGGTGTTCCAGTGAAAAAATGGATGCCTGGCAACCCTACTTGGTCCTGAGCGCTGATCTCTTCTTTGGCTCCTGTTCCTCTCCCACCCTCTGGTTCTGCTTCTGCCCTCATCCCTCTGCATTTGAGTCAGGCAGCTTCCTCCTGCTTCATGCTGCCTGGGCACTAGCAGGGGGGCACTGAAAGTACAGGAGAGTCTTACTGCTCTCACATCCTGTGGTGTGGATGGTGCCACAGAGGCCTCTGGGCACTGGAAGCAGCAATTTCAGGAAAAGCCCAGCTCAGTTTCTAGGATTTAAAATGTATGTGGTTGCTCAGTGGGGACTGCACATGCTTAGCCTGATTGGGATTTAGGAGCTGTGAGGGGATCGAGCATGCTTAGTGCAGACTGAATCTTCAGAGATTTTAGTGGGCAACTCTAACAAGTCTCTACTGAACATGTGCAAACTGTGATTCTTCAGGGTTCATAGCTCAGCCAGATAGGGGCAGATTGTCACAGATGGCAAAAAACACACCCCTGACCATCATGTGTAAGGCCCTGAGACAATCAGGTTGTTTTTGTTTTGTGGTTGGTTTGTTCATGGCAGTGTCATAGGTACAGAATTTTGCAGAATAGGTACCACCACCATACGAATTGCACTGAACAGAAGACCAGCACATGGATGCCAGCTTTAGTCTCCCCCTGTAGTACTGTCCACAGGAACTGAGAGCTTGGAGATGTTCCCTATTGGTGCCCAACATGGAAAATGCCAGTCTGAATGGTGAGTATTTGGCAAAGTTATATGCAACTGGAAACAGGATCTTAGGGGTTGTCTATACAAGCACTTATTTTGTGGCAAGCTGGCATGTACATTTTGCCTAACACACATTAAATGTCCATGTGGACTCTGCTACCATGCACTAAAAGTTCTGTAAGGTGCTTTGATCTACCCCGCTTTGTAGGCCTCAGATGTAGCTTGTGAAATCTGAGATCACTCCACCAGTGTGGTATGGATAAAGGGCATTGAGAAATGTGCATTGCACTCTGGGATGCTAGTAATTTGAAA
The DNA here is from genome assembly GCF_002925995.2 of Terrapene triunguis. Taxonomy (NCBI): domain Eukaryota; kingdom Metazoa; phylum Chordata; order Testudines; family Emydidae; genus Terrapene; species Terrapene triunguis. Next base: position 252,691 of record NW_020664389.1, read on the forward strand.
GCGGTAGGAGAAGGGAAGATTTGAAGAGAGCTGTAGGAGCAGGGACCAGTAGATGTATTAGTTCCCACGTGCTAATTGCTAACTTTAGAATAAAGAGAGAGGGGGGTGTTTAATTTTAAGTAGAGGTTAAGTCTATACCTATTCAGCTAAACACTTACATGCTTTGTTGAATCGGGACCTTTGTGCTGGATGGGGATCTGCTATAGACAATTCCAAATCTCTCCTCTCCTCTCCCCCCAGGGACAACAAAAAGAACTTGTAAAACTTTTGCACAAACTTTGCCAGATTGTGGTTTGTAACAAAATCTGTGTGTAATCGCTTTCATCTTAATTAAGGTTTCATTACAAAAGTGTTTGCACAGCTCTAATAAGAAATAACATCTAATAAGTAAAATTCATAGCACTTGTAAATGGCTATACGTTCGTTAATGTGCTGTGCAAACTTTAATTAATCCAACGCAGTATCAATGCCAGATGATTAAAACTGTTAATGTTGCAAAACTTTGTTTTAAAGAAGGCTAAGGACCAGATTCTGCCACAGAGTGAGTAATATTTTACTCTAAATAGTTTCTTTTGAATTCAGTAAGACTACTCATAGAGTAAAGTATTACTTAATATGTGAGTACGGTTGACAGAATCAGCCCTATGTAATTTATATCATTCTCTCCCAGGCCTTGCAAAATGTTAGGTAAAACTGTCATCCAGTTTAGTTGATGGGAAAAAATAGCTGTTTTAATTCATCTTGCATTTATAAAATGTTATGTTCTGTAAATTATGTTGTATCATTAGGTTAGCATCTGCTTCAGGATTCATTGTATTTTGAAGAGGAATGATTAAAGAGGTTATTAGTAAATCTACAAAGAACAGGACACACAGCATTTAAACACTACCCTATCATCTGTGCAACAAATGTTCAGCATCATTATGTTTCTACAATAGCAATTTGCTATTACTCTGTGGGGTAAGCAATCAATACAGGCAGGCAATGCTTATTATATCAATAGAAAAGAGTACAGCTTAGTTTGTTACAGCCTTTGCAAAATCAATAAGCATGTCTCTTTATAAGGCAGACTATTAGTCTCAGTTGCAGATGAGAGTGACAAGGTATGAGCTATAATTAACACAGGAAAACCTTTCAAAATGTTCATCCCTATGTTGTTAAATGTCATTCAACTTTTTACTGAACATTAACTATAAACGTTGTTTATCGCTGCCTAATGCACAAAGAACAGCATGAAATCTGAATTCTCTCACAACAAACCAGTCTTTTAAAAATTAGGTTTGTACAGTCTTTAATACAGTAAAGCAAGTGTGCTTAATACCATCCTGGATCTGCATGTGGAGAACTTTTTATATGCATAGAATAAATATTGAGGAGTGGATTCTGATTCCTTGTAATAGTAAGAGGTTATGTACAGCTTTGTCCCAGGAGTTGCCTATACCAGAAACAGATTACTTCCCCCTTATGCTGGTTTACTTGTTTCACTGGCTAATGTACTGTGGGGATATGTCAGGGGTCTACTCATTCCCTGTTCCTGCCTGTCTATTTCCTGCCCACATGCAGAAGGGGGATTAGAGGCTTCATGGGGGCTATGTACCCCTCCGTACATACCTGCAATGAACCCTCTTACTTCCCTGCATGGTCATGTAGAGCAAAACCCACTCTTGCACTCAATTTGTATTTAATTCTTGCTGTTAACCACAGCTAAACTGTGAAGCCAACAATAAAACAGTAACACATGCTCCTACCTGGAAAAATGTCTTTTGAATGGGGTGTTTCAACTTTTATTCTTTATTATTAATGTTAATGTGCACAGAGTCACAAGCAGGGATCTCATCACCACTAACAACATCATAATTTCAAAAATCATGTTGTTTAACAAGTGGGGGAGGGGAGGTATGGGTGGAGGAAGGGAAGACATACATTTTCTTTCCTTCTTATTTTAATTGATATTGGGGGGCGGGGGAATCTTCAAGGGCAGACAAAGCCTGTTATCTCCTTCTTCTTATTCCTCTCTTTGATTTCCCTGCTTTTACAATTGGTCTTTCACTGAAGTGAGAGACCTACACAAGCTCTGTTTTTACTAACCCTTATGCTTCACAGCCTGGCTGTTTCTGTGGCCCTGCTGCATCCCATAGGTGAGCTGGGAAGAGGAAGTGCCAAGGATACAGCCACTGCTGTGGTGCTAATTGAAAAAGAAACCAGCTTTTTCCTCTGCAGCCAAGCCACAGTGCTCATCATCAATGGGCATTCCCATTGTAACGTATTGCTGTAATAGTCCTTTATTAATAAAACACAGGTGACATCTAATGTATGTTATCTCTGTACTGGCTAGCTATTATTATTTATTACTTAGTATTTGGTTCCAGGATTTGAATTTGAGAATTGCATGATGTGTTTAATTTTAATACTTGAAAAATTCAAAGCTTGTTTGCTGTGAGTAGAGCTGTGGAGCTGTATACTTCTTTTCATTCTGCGCACTCAGCTCCAGATCCATAAAGGAAGCTATGTGCCTAAACCCCAGATTTAGGCACCACTACAATCCAAGAAGCTGCACTTGGCTGTCACTTAGCCCTGTAGGCACCTAAACTCACTCTGCTCCTACATTTTCAGGGTAAAAGTTCTCTATGTGCCTAGTGCCATAGCTTCTTCCTCTGGGCATATGCTGCCTCACTCCTGTGTCTGGACACCTATCTCATGCCTAATCCTAATGCAATCTACAGACCTAGGGAAGATAGGTGAAGAAGCTCCTATCTTGCCTGTGGGATCCAATCTCGTAGGTGTGCTCAGAGCATAGCATAGCATTGCAATGCTAGGTCCCTTTGTGGATGTGGACTCGCTATATAATTCCTTTGGCACAGTGATAAACTTCAGAGAAAACAAACCCAAAATATAAACACAAATAGGAGCTGAGCCCCCAATCTTCTTCACTGCCAAAGGGAGTTAATCTCACAATTACCCTTTATGCTTTTGACAATCTCCCCCTATATAGTCAAGTGGAAATAAAGACTAGTTATCCAAAGCACCGGTGTCACGTACAGATTTTAGCTTGTCACAGCATTGTTCTTGTAAAATGTTTATCTCAATTTAACTTTATCAAATGAGTAGTCAAATGATGAAACTTATGATAATGTAACTTTCTTGAACTTTCTATATTCTTTCTTCCAAACAACACTTACTGCTGTTTTTAAAAACATGTATTCTCTTCTCTACTTCATACATTTATTAAACTATAGGAGTAGTTATCTACTATTTACACTCTTTAAAGCTCATCTTACTTGCTACCATTTCAGTTCTAACTTTCTTGTTTCTTATACGCCACTCTAATATCTTCCATTTTTCTCTTTACAATGGTTTCAGATGATCTATGATAACCATTTTATATTTTTTTCTATTTTCTTGTTTGTTTCATTTTACCTCAATTCCAGGGTCTCATCTGCTCTATAATGCCTATACCCATATTTAGAGAACAAAATTCTCTCACATTCAAGTGGCATATCTATCAGGCTTGCCAACAAAATAATAGTTCTGATGGTCTATCTGGACCCAGAGCAGACAAAATGGTACTTATTCCTACTCCACTGTATATACTACTCTGTACTCATTTTTCTTCTACAATGCCCCCCAGACTTTATATTTAGGCTGCTATGGATAGCTGGGTTACCCCCGCCTCCATTTTTTTCCAATAAAAATGCTGAGCAGGGGTGACAAGATAGTTCATACACCATCCCCATTCACTTCTAGACCTCTCTGTTGAAGATACCAGTAAGTTTCTGATTAGTGTCAGTTCTAATGAGGGAGTTTAGATGTAAAATCTTGTCCACAGGAACTGGACTGAGATCACCAAATCATTAGACATAAATAGCCATCCAATTGTAACTAACATTTCTATTGTAACTGGGCAGAACTGAATGAGGGCGCTAGAATCAAAAGTCTCAGTATCCATATTACTAATTCACTCAATGCTTTAGTCCTAATTACAAGTACAATTTTTTTTACACAAAAATAAACTTAAAATATTCTTAAGATCAGCTCACATCTATGTTTTCCTATACAGTATTTTAGAATAAAAACATAATTAGGAGCATATCTTGACCCCAGCTTTAGGCCCCTTTGCAGTTCCCAGGCTGGGGGACACCCAGACACTGGGCCCCAATTTAGCATACTCAAGGGGCTGTTCCAGCAGCCAGAACTTAGCTAGTCATGAAGGACCACAGCCAATCTCTTTGTACTGATTGCAGGAAGAGAGTTAGTATAAGAGGCAATAGAGTAGCTCTCTGCCATTCGAGTAAAACCATGGGTTGGGAGTACTCAGCTAAATCATCTTTAGGGATAGCTTTGTGCTGACAGAGAAGCACAAAGTTGTCCCAACCTATGAGAGAATCAGCTCTAATGTTTTTTTGTTATATCGTTAATTACTACTTTATCATTTAATACAGCACCAACTGTGCATGTCATTTTAAAATGAAATGAGCATGATCCAATTAAACTCACACTGCTGGATGAAAGAAAGCTAAACTGAAAGGTAGATGTTAATTGCTATCTCCAGAGTTCAGGCCTCTATTACTTGATGCTTATGGCCTAATTTTTGCATTGATGATGTTAATTTAAAGTGACTGACCAAGCATCCCAGTGTGATCAGAACAGTCACAGACAGTAATCGAATGTGCTGCTACTTCAGTGATTTTTACTATGTATAAGACAAGTTAAGGCAGCTACCATACAACTTTCTAACCACATCAGCCTTGATTTGCAGGATGATTCTCTGCAGGAGTTTTCAATGCCATTGTATGAAGCAGTTTCTAATTTATACTGTGATAAGAAAGTGAAGAAAAAAATTAAATGACTCATAACACATTTTTGAGCCTGGGTGGATGACCCAGATTATATTCACCCTGATATCTGTTTAATGGTCACTGGAGCATACCTAGAAAAATATTTCCAGGTTGCTGCAAGGTTATGACCTGTAGGGAGACATGGGACTTTTCTTGTTTGGTTTGTTTTTCCTAGCTTAATTGTGTACAGCATTCAACTGGGGTCTGACTCAGGTTGTGAATACAAGAAGTTGAATTTGTGTAAATATTCTCATTCTTGAACCCAGAAGTTGTACATTAGTAATGGCTATGGCCCCAATACAGGAACTTATTAAGTATGTGCCTAGTTATTAGAACATAATTAGTCCAGCAAGCTTCAATGGGACTACTCAAGTATTTAAAGTTAGGCACATGATTAAGTATCTGGCTGAATTGAGGCCTAGATGTTAGCATAATTCTTTTTTCAACTCTAGTGTGTGATTGATGTGTCGGTATAGCCTCCTAGGTGCCATGAAAACTGTTAGAGATGAGAAAACCAATTTGGTAAGTGTGTTTATTTTTAATAAAAATGATAATCCTAATAATCCAAAATAAAACATATTGGGCTTGCCAGACTCGTTGACTTAAGTGAGCTCCACTGTAGTGTATATATGTTGGAAGGGATTAGAGAAGTATAGAGGTGGCTGTGGGAGTCCAAAGAAAATGAGGGAGCCTGGAATGGTGTGTCAAGATCAGAAAGGTAATTTCACACTGACAATAGAGAAGGACAATGGCCTAGATCCACAAAGGTACTTAGGCACCTAGGTTTCAAATTTTGATGCCTAAATCAAATTTTGATGCCTAAATTGGCTAACTGCAATGCACAAAACTCCTGCTGAACCCATTAGCTCTCTAGGAGACTATGTTTCAGCTTTGTGGATCACAGTGTTATTCAGTATGTGTTTGTTTTGTCTTTTTTTTAAAGGCACCTACAAGTTAGGTGCTGTGATGCTCAACATTGGAATGCCTAAGTCCCTTTGTGACTCCTACCGAGGATGGCTATGGAAAATTTTTGGAACAGTCCAGTGCTAATGGAAGGAAAGGCAGAATAAGAAACATTCCAGGATGGAAAGACGAACCAATGAATTCTTAAGAGCCATGGAGTGATGACACTGAAATTGTTTGGAGAGTGTGTGTGTGTATGGGGGCGGGAGGGGGAGTGGTAGGAGGGGAGATATCAAATTGGCCCTGAAATTGCCTGGATCATCCCTCTAGGACTAATTGGAGAGATCAACACATTCCAAATAGTAGACCAGAAAGGGGAAAGTCTGGATTAGCAGATGGGGAAATAAGAGATTATACACAAGAGATCTCCAATAAAGGCTAAACTTGCCAGATGTCCTCATTTCCTTGTCCTGCATTGGTGGATATGATGATGATGATGATGCTGTAACCTGGAACATGTTCTGTTTTGCTGATTTCCTCTGCACCCTGCTTATTGCTTTTCCCTTCCATTTTCCCTTTAAATTTTTAAAGAAGCAGTTCCAGAAAGTTAAAATTCTGATTTCAGTCTCAGTAAGACACACAAATCAATCTACTCCCTTCTGGCCACTCAATCGATTACAACTTCCTTCTACACCTGCTATCTCTAAGGTAACATTACCATAGAGGCAGGGGGTTTTCAAAAAATGTTTCTACAATGTAAGTACCTTGCAAAGAGGAAAGAGTAGTAAAAAGTGGGATGAAAGAGAATTTCAGAAAATAATACCTAATGAAGAAGAGAAGATGAACAAATACAAACAAAGAAGGGGAACATATAATTAAAAGAAACCCTTACAAAATCAATATAGTTGCCTATAGTAATACATCAGAATGCGTTAGAATGTAACACTATTTTAAATTAAAATTTAGAAATGATCAATAGTCAAATCAGTGAATAGAAATTTGGGTACCAGAATGGACCCCATCTTTTGATCAGTCTCCAATCAGCTCCCAGCAACCAATGTATTTTCAGTATTACTTTAATGTTTCTTGCAAGACCTTTTTAATTTCTCCTTCCTCTAGGGCTCTTTGAATTCATTATTAACATCCTCCATACTCCAACCAGAGACACTTAGAACCTCTGTACCTTTGTAGAACCCTGCTGATATCAATGAGATGGCACATAAGCACAGAGGTCCACATTTATGGCACTATAGCAAGATTGGAGCCATAAGGACAGGTTTTCAAAGATATTAACTTCACACATTAACTTCCGTGGAGCCAGGATTTCACCCTATGTCTGAGTTTTTATGTACTGAATTGAGGCCACTACTTCCTAGAAATCAGGATCTGCATATTTTTGTTTTGGCTGATAGTATTTGTTTTTGATGTCTGTTTCTGTCTTTCTTCTGTATTCTGCTACCATAGAGTATTAGGCCATCCTGATTCTGCCTTACTGCTGTTGATATTCTTCCAGTAACTGTTCCTAATATTGCTACTCTTCTGTCACTACTTCCTTTCCTATCCTATCTATAGTCATAGATACTGACTTATGCTATACCAACCTGATCTTGCTAGGCTGCTGCATTGACTTCAGTACATTTCCTTTTCTTTCTCTTCCGCAGAAAGAAGGCATTCAGATATCATGGTGTCATAATGGCGTAAAAACTTAGTTACAAAACAAAATCTTAAAAACCTTCTTTGTCTCCTTAGACATCTTTCTTTGCCAAAATAAATCCCCCGCTTCCCATTCCTTCTGTTATGAGCTGGGTAAAACCTTGTTATGGGTTGAGTTAAAACCTCATTGAGACTGATAGGTGTGTACTGACTCTTCTGCTAACATAACTGTAAGCCTAATCCCCGCAACTAAGACAAAGAGAGTATGAACCTGCTCAGGAACTTTTGCTGAGCATTGTATTGGGGGGAGGGGGAAGTTGGATGGAGATTGTGTGGCGGGAAGGCAGAACAGAAGAAAAACTGGGGAAGATTGATGTCTGGTGTATAGTTAAATTTTAGGTTGATGTAGCTATGTTGTTCATGGGTGTGAAAAACCCACATCCCTGAGTGCCAGTTATGTCACTGTAGTCCCCATAGTGTAAACATGACCAGAGAGAGAGAGCGAGCCTGAAGGAGCATTTGAAAGTTGAAGGTGGTTGACCCTGGAAGAAACAGGGGGATACATTTTTGGGTCAGGAGTACAGGCTGAAAAGGGTGCTCTTGGTGCTGTGAAAGGAGTTGTTTCATAGTATTTGATTCTTTCTGCATTCAGAGACACAGGACTTCGTACGTTCTTTGTAAATAAACTGCATCAAAGAAATAACTAACTGTCACCAGTGACTCCTCCTTACTGGAACAACCTAGTGGACCCCAACTTTTGGCTAGTGATTCAGGACAAAATAGGCAACGCTTTTTCTTTAACTCTGTCACTTCTTAGTCCTTTAGAGTAATAGCTCAACATAGGCTTTCTCTTAGCTCTTTGATGCCCACACTTCCATGTCTCTACCTTATCTGTTGTCTGCATTCCTACTGTTCAGCTGTAGTGTTGCTCTCTCCTTTCTTCAACAGTAGGGTGACCAGACAGCAAGTGTGAAAAATCAGGACGGGGGTGGGGGGTAATAGGAGCTTATATAAGAAAAAGACCCAAAAATTGGGACTGTCCCTATAAAATCAGGACATCTGGTCACCCTATTCAACAGAGGGTTGTAGATTAGATTGAAAAGTTCCAAATTCTTCATTCTCATAATACTGCAACCTAAGCTGTCAAGCAACAGAGATGTGCTCTGATAAATCTTGTCTTCCAAATAGCTCTGACCCTGAGTATAGTAACTAATTCCTTTTTCATATACTCAGAATGTCAGAATGGAAAATCAATCATATGTCATCATCATCATTGCATCATTAAAGAGTGAGACACGATGTCTCTGCAGTCTGAGGAAGAAAGGGGCCGAGGTTAAAATCACAAACCGTAGCTATAATTTATGATTTAATTAAACTATATATGGATACACACATCTGACAATATCTCTTTTGCTATTAGAGTGTTGTAGAGGGAATAAACCACAAGGGATATGATTAATTGAGCCTCAGCAGGTAATAACTAATCAGAGAGAAAACTGGAACAGATGCCCTGGAGATTTCTTATGCTCTAGATTCCTTCTTTCTCTCTTCAGTACTTCGTACAGTGCCATCCATTCCAAAGCAGCAAGGACCTGTAAGAAAAATTGTACAAGTAGTCTAATTCGTACAACACTCCCCTTTTTAAAATGAATAAGAGACTAGTGAGTTCCCACAAGCTTCCCCACAGGTTCCCAAGACATTTATATGGATGACCATGCATATTTCTCTTACAAAGGAAAATGAAAATTTCTCTGTGTAGCAAAGATATATAAGCTATGTTTGGAAGAGGTGAATCCCCACACATGTATTATCCAATTGCTGAATGGATATTAATCTTTTAAAAAGAAAAAAATGTAAGTACGCTGACAAATATACATGGACCACACATAGGTAATTGTGCAGGTTCTAGGTGTGGTATTATATAGAGATTCTGATAATCTGCAAAGTAAAGGTTACACCCATTTCCATTATAAGCCTTATTTTTAAATCTTTCTGACTTCCCCTTAACTTTGGCTAGCTAAATCAGCTTGACCAGAAAATTATCTGATTTATTCTGAAGGCTGTAATTTTTTTTTCTTGTAAATTTGGGGGAGAGGGAAGGATTCAGCACTTTTTTGCATTTACGAGTCATTTAAAAAAAATTGCCCTGATGTGAAATTATAGTATATCTAACATTTAGTTAACTTTCCGTATCATTACATTTTCTTGATGTTTCATAAATAGGCTATATTTGTAGGAAGAAGAAGAAAGAAAAGGCTGTTATTAAGCAAAGATATTACTGATTGTTCCTCTCAAAAATGCAGTATTTACAGTCTGTGTATATATGATTTGTTTGTCTTTTGGTGGTTAAGAGTAGAGAGAAAATTAAGTGTCTTTCTGTACTTCATCACTATAACACGGATTTTTCTCTGCTCAAATGTTAGAGGCTAGTTTTGGAGCAAAAGAACCAGAATTTTAGTCCCAGCTTTGCAGGTCTATGTGGTTTATTCAATAATTATGTTTTGTTCTGTTTGTAATTATGGATTAGTTGCAGAACAGCACCCAACTTGAAAGTATAAAGAAAACTGGTCAATCTTTTCTGTTTGTTTGTTACAGAAAATTGAAACAGCTATATGTCTGTTACCTTCTTTCCTTTTCTTGTTCCTTTACTAGCCTGGTTTGATAAATCAAGTATTCTGAGATCTGTGGCCTACTGGGGGAACGGGGGGGGGGGGGGGGGGGGGAGTAAGAGTGTAGATTGGATGAAAGAGGCTGTGTAATCTATATCTGTATTAGCACAAATGAGTATAAAGTATGATGTGGTGTTGCTTTGTTTGTTTGCTTCTCTTCATAGAATATATTGTCTTTATTGACTTCAAAACATAACTTTAAGAGGTTTTGTTAAAGCCCCAGTAATCAGAGGCGCAGTATTTGTTTGAATGTCATCATTGAACAAAGCTAGGGCTTGTGTCAACAGAACACTTACATGGGTCTCTAACTATGTGGGGATTCAGAGGCATGTATCAAAGCCAGCATGCAGTTTGCTAGTTCATTTTGTTTCCAGTATTAGGGCATACAAGAATGTTGACAGATTGGACCAGGCTCATTGGCAGAGGGAGTTTAGTGTCCAAACATAAACATGAGCCTGAGGAAAATAAAGCAACAAAACAGGATTTTGTTAGACTACATTTTTAATCCCAATAGGGACACTCTTTTCTCTAAAGAATGTATTTTAAACCCATTTTCTTTAAAGCTTTGATCATTTACATTAGAGATCACATCATGGGATGTCAAGTATCAGAGGGGTAGCCGTGTTAGTCTGGATCTGTAAAAAGCAACAGAGAGTCCTGTGGCACCTTTAAGACTAACAGATGTATTGGAGCATAAGCTTTCGTGGGTGAATGCCCACTTCGTCGGATGCATGGGATGTGTAGCTTTCAGGAAATTGATTGGGCTTTTCATTGGAGCAGGGGTCTATGCTTATGATTCCGCTTGCAGAATTGAGGCATGATTCTGTTAAGTATTGCATTGTTTTCTTTTGAGGTTATTCTCTTAGCTCTTCTCATTCCAACAGATTTAATCCAGTGAATTCCCATTTTTGTTTGCTTATTTGTTTTGGTGAAAATTCAGGTCTGATCATACAAAACTCAAATATCAATGGGAGATTTTTCCCTGAAGATCAAGTAATTAGTCATGAATTTCTTAAATCGGGTGCCAGTTTTTGGGATATATACATCTAAAATGCAGCTTTGGTGGTCTTTACAGTATTTTTGTTCAATCAATTATGAATGAAGCAAAGTTAATTCTTTTCTGCAAAACTATACATTGGCTTTTACCTAATGTTTTTTGGTTCTTGGCATGGGCGATGGGTAAAGCTTCCCCTTGGGCAGGCTAGCCCTCTGCCTGCCTTTTCTGGCCAAGGCCCTGCCCCTACTCACTGGTCTCAGTCCCCCGTAGCTCCAGAATAATACCTAAAGAATTCATTTACCACAATGGACCCCAGATACACTTAAGGAGGGGGACACACGTCTCCCAAGGATATTGCAAGAAATTGCCATACATGTAACATATGTTATCTGATCCTAGTATTGTTTGGGTAGCTTTGAGTGTGTGGGAATGTGTTATACTGCTATTCAAATCAGGAAATTGGACAAAGGGTGGTGAGAATGCAGGGGAGGGGAAAGCACCAAGCCTACATGGGAAAAGTGTTTTCTTCAGAGATCAAGGGCTAGTTTTCCAAAGGGATTTAGATGCTTAAATTGGCACTTAGTGAGATTTACAAAAAAACATTCCAATGGGTGGGGCACAAAATTCCCACTGACTTTTCTTCCTGTGCTTACAAGAAAACTTGTAAGGCTTGTTTCCACCTTGTAGTCAAACAAGAAAAATAAAGCTTCCATGTGAGAGGCCTCTCATGTCAACGCCTTCCTAGCTGATGATTCTTTACTCCGAGAAGCTTGGTGCATGGGCCATTGAGACTTGTAAATATTATTTATTTATTTTTGCAACGGAGTCTGTTTATTGAAAGGGCAGAAACGGTAACTCTTATACTTACTTGCAATCAGGAAGATTCTCACCTCGCCCTCCCCCAGCTGAAAAGCATAAGCTGCTGTGCCAGAAACATCTTTTCAGATGTTCTATTGTTTTACAAGGAGTGTTTATGCCTAAATTCCCTAAGGTAGTTTTCTTTCCCTCCCCCCCACTGTTTTAATACCTGCACTATAAATCTGCTCCAGACCTTTTTCTACTACATTAGAGATTCAAAATTAAAATAACTTAATGACTCACTGCCTATAAAATTATTTTCATTATATTAAAGATTGCAGCAAAGTCCCAGAGTGAATACAATCTTCCTATATTGTGTTCTGAATTTAGGATTCAACTAAATTAAAGTCTTCCATTTAGTCAGAGACTGTATTAATCAATGTGAGGATTCATTTTGAGAACATAATGCATTGATGTTCACTTGGAAAAATCTGGTCCATGGCTGACTCATATCACACTTGATAAGAGGAAGATTTAAAAAGATAGTATACAGATTTATGTTAGTTAACTGATATAAACGTATATTTTGCAATTGTTTTTCCCTCGTTCACACATTAGAGTTTCTCTATTACAGCAATATAAGGCTTCTGGAATCAAATTCATGAACATAACCAGGTCTGGAGTTATTTGAACTTAGAGATAGGCCAGAATCACTTTTCTGAATCCCCAGGAATTTTGACTGGATCTGATTAAAGGGGGCATGGAAGTGAACCATCTCGGATTTGTTTTTCTAAAACAAAATCCCATCTCTGAGTGGTGAAGAGAATAAAATCCAAAAATCATCCACTGTTCCTCCTTCCATTTTCATTTAAAAGAGAGCTGGGTCAAACTGAGAACTATTTATTTATCTCTCTCTCAATCACATCCCCTTCCTAAACTTTAGACTCATTCTCTACAAGGTGCTGAGTGTATCCTATGAGGTGTTGGGTATTATTGATTTGCAAAGGAAAGTGTGTGCTCAGCACCTCACAAGACTGAGTCCTTTGGGGATCAGATGAATGGGAATTATGTCTTGAACCAGTTTTGGTAATAGGTTTTACAAAATCATCCTTGCTTTTGCCTATATCTGCTTGGCAAGATTATTTTACGGTCTTGCTTATTTCACTATACAGGGCAAAGAGTCCATTCCAGATGTCTTTAGCTTTGCAAAGTACTACTTAGAATGGTTGTTTTAATTCTGAGACAGATTATTTTCTCTCTTACTCAGATCTCATTTCCTGATTCATTCTTTATGAAACCAATCTACTCATTGCATAAATTGAACATACTGCATAATGAGACAATAATTGTGTTCAACTATAGACATTTAGACTAAAATTGTTTAATATTAAAGCACTGATTTGTATCTGACTTTCAAATGGGATTTTTTTTTTTTTTTAATGTACTGTATCTAAAATAGCCTTAGTAACTATTTCCCCCTTATTTCTTCAGTGAGATGAGGCCAGCTGTACTCTTCAATCTAATGATGCTGATCTTTAACTGTATCATTAATAAAAAAGTGCTGTTGGTACAAGGATTATTCTCCATTTAGATTCAGCAAACAGAAAAGAAGTCTTTTTTTCTGGGCTTATATCCTTTCAGCTATTTAAACTGGAGAAAATGGAAATCACACATATAAAAATATAACCAGGTAAAGCTAAAGGTCTGACTTAAACCCACATAGAGCTAGAAAAACCATAGGAGACAAACTCTGTCCCTAACTATGGTCTCATTCTACGTATGGATGTGGAACCAGATCCTCAGCTGCTATACATGTAAACAGCTCCATTGAACTGCTATTATCCTCCGTTACGGATGTGGCCCTTCAATGAAAATGTGTGGTAAAAACTGACGCAAGTTTATTCATTATTTTTATTTCTGTAGCACCTTGTAAACCCAGTGAGGATCAGATCTGCATTGTGTTAGTCAGAGTAAGAAACTGTGTCTGCCCTGAAGAGTTTACATTCTAAAAAACATACACTGTTTAGAGATCTTTTGTAATGGAAGGTCTTTTCTCCTCTATGAGCTTGGTACTACTAGATTTATATGTACAGGTGCATCCCTACAATAAGAGTCACTTATGTTAAGCAAGAGGAAATAGTCCTAAGTAGGCAAAATGAAGGGACCCATGCTGTTGTTGTTATTCATCAGTAATATAAAAGATACCGATAAAATGGCAAATTAAGGACAAAAATCTCAGACTGTGTTCTTAAGAGGAGATGTTAGGTGTTCTTGCATGGAAAATTGCTTTTCACTTCATTTAGAAAAATATCAAGTCTGTGTATCACTGGCAATGGGAAGAGAGATGTCAATTCTATTTGCTGTGAGACATTTTGCAGGCTAAATTATACAACTGTGATCAATAGTGTTCATGCCTGCAAATGATGCATCTGGGTAAGGGGAGGGAAAAAGTGGGGGCAGACGGAGAGGGTAATGGCATTCTTAAGAAAAAATATTTGAGAGAGAAATATTGCAAAGAAATAGACATTCTATATTTTGCATCATTTTCTTGTTCTTCCTTGTGGTTTTCACACAACTTCTTGTGGTTGAGTGGGTGAAGCATTTGACTACTTCTTTTGATCTTATGAATAGAGACACTGATCCTTTAAGTCAAATATGGAAAGAACTTCGCATTCAGTTAAGTTTTAGACCTGGACAAAACCAGGCTAATGAAAACAGAGGCATCCAGTGAGATTCAGGTTGTATTGAAACCTTGATACCCAAGCTGCTTTCAGAAGGATCAAATCAACTTCTGGAAACAAACACCCAGATGGTGGGGAAAATGATCTGGATCTAAATTCATCAGGTAGTTACTAATGGCCATCTTCTGATACCTTCACTCACACTGAGTAGTACCTTATTCCACAATCAATCCCTCAATAGTCAAAAGGATGATCTGGGAAGTAACTTGCTATTCAATATGAGTACTAGCATCCAAATCTGGTCTTATCTACCTAAATAGCTGAGCCAATACCTTGAATCCAGGTGTGCTGTTGACTGAACCCTGCCCCACCCTCCCTGTGTAATGATTCCAGTAGGGGTGTATAAAGCCACATGGGGCTAGTTTCACAAAAGGGACTTAGGCTCTGGGTTGCAATGCCTAACTTTTAGGTGCCCTACCACCTCCTAGAAGCCACAGCCCCAAGGTAAGCACACAGGTTCCCTATACAGTGCACAGGAAGAGTTAGGCACCTAAGAATGGGATCCACAAAAGCTAGCACACTGAAAATGAGGCCACCTATTCTAACCAATAGGAAATGCCAAGGACAGGAGCGAGACTTAGGCTTCACCCCTCAAATGGTTTTAGGTGCATAAGTAGTCACTCACTCCCCCTTCTTCCCCCGCCTGTTAGTTGTGCTGAAGTTTCAAAAGCTGCTTTCTAGCTGCTTTCAGTAATGAGCATAACAACTGATATTCCAGGTGCAGGCAATGGTTTAGGCATGTTACTGAGTTAACAAAATTTCCTTCTTACAGGTACATAGGGTGGCAGTTAGGCACCTAAATCCCTGTGTGGTTCTAGCCCCTGCTATGTTTAAGACATAGTTATGACCAACTATGAATATTGTTAATAAAAGCGTGTTTCTGAGGATCACTGCAGCAACCCAAAATAGGTTCTAGCCATTCTAGTGCTGTGGACAGGATTGAACACTTAACTATTACTTGTCAGTCAGCAAAGACTGACTGATTAGAGTGTATTTTAGGAAATGCTTCCTCTGTGATCATACCATCCAGGTCTATGGAGTAGTTACTGATAAATGTGTGACTCCTACAGCCAGGGCTTCTAACGCATTCAGAAGCTCTATTTACATCATTGGCATGAAGAGTGTAGAAGTTGGATTCAGTTAGTCTGTTAAACACTCAGCAGTTCTTTACACATCAGTTCCTACTTTGGAACATAAGGAACAGGAACTTTATATGTACTGTTAGAAGCTCAGCCTCACACTTGGTTGAGAGAGAATGTCGTGATGCATTGTCACTTACAAGATCCAATTACTCTTTGCCAGATGATAATTTGATGGTCTCGTATATTGGTAAACTTTCTAACAGGGCCAGCTCTTCAGCTGTCTTAAAAAAGTATAGCTCCATTTACATCAACAGAGCTACCCCAATTTACACCAGACGAGGATCTGGTCCTTTTGTCCCAAATGCTCCCTTAGAGTGCCCAGCCTGAGTACTGTTCTGGGCCCTGGGTGGTTTGGAGTAAGTCTGGGAGAAGTAGTCTTCCAACACAGGCCGCAGATTCATTCTGCAGGCTGGTCATTACTGCAGTCACAATGTGTCCCTCCTCAGAGGGGAAAGGACAGGAACATACATGTAACAGTGTATCCTCCAGCCTAACCCACCCTCTGTATTCTGTACTGAGGGAGCTGCTGGTCTTCAAATCTCTTCAGCCTCCCTCTAAATGATGGAACTGCTCTGTTTTTTTTTTTTTTTTCTTTCTTCCAGATAACTCTACACCCATAAAGAAGGAAGCAGGATGTGCTTCTATTTGTAGAGACAAGGTGGGTGAGGTAATATCTTTTATTGGACCAACTTCTGTTGGTGAAAGAGACAAGCATTTGAGCTACACAGAGCTCTTCTTCAGTCTGGGAAAGTTACTCCCAGCATCATAGCAAAATGCAAGGTGGAACAGATTGTTTAGCATAAGTAGTTAATATATATTGTAAGGGACCATTCAAGGTAGAGTGTTCCACGTTGCTTTCTGCTTTCTTGCTGAGATTGCCATTCCTACACATGAAGAAGAGCTCTCTCTAGCTTGAAAGATTGTCTCTCACCAAAAGAAGTTGGTTCAATAAAAGATATTAACTCAGCCACCTTGTGTCTCTACTATCCTGGGACCAACATGGCTACAACTACACTGCATACTTCTATTTGTAGTCATTCTTGACCATTCAAAAGGATAGTTAGCCCCCAATAGTCATATCTTTATTCTTCCTATTCCTCATTGATTTTCTTCATTTCATTTGGTTGAATAAAATCATGGCTTCTGTTTCCAATGACCAAATGACACAACTGTTAAAAGAACCTATTTGTTAATGTTTGTTTGCCTTGTGGATTTGAAAATAGGTGTCCAAATAGTGCACCAACAATATGATATTTTGAGCGGCAAACATAAGGTCTTGGGGTTTCTTTAAATATATTATAGAAATTAATTTTCAATTCAGATTGCTTTCTTTCTTTAGTTATTGAAGCCAAAAACTTTAGAAGATGAGTTCAAACATCTTTTGTGAAGCAATACCATGTGACCAATTAAGTAAAACTTAAATTAATTCACGTAAATTGAAAATACTGATGTCTGGTAAACACACACACACACACACACACACGTGATCTTGCTTGCAAATTCAACAAATGAGTTTGTGTATAATTTTGGATTTTGAATCAATAATAATGTATTATATTGTTTGTATATTTTGGTGACTTTGAAAAAACTTCATTCACTGCTGTTGGTCACTGAATATTTATGTGGGTTATCATAATAGAAACAGTAATGCTCTATTGGTTTAATAAAGAATCCTCTTGAATGTTTTGTTTGTGGAATTGCTTTTCTAGGAGTGCAAATAGAATTAGGGTCATTGGCTAGTGCACTGTCCATGTTCAAGTGTAACATTTTTGGATTTATTGGAACTCAGGGGGAAGAAAGAAATGAGAAATTTAGATCTTAACATTCCCTAACTTGGGAAAAGTTGGGATCAAATTATGAACTTTAAAATTCCTAGAGAACTTAATTGAAAATGATACATTTTCTGTTTTTTTTATCTTATGATACAAAAAATTGGCATTATATTCAGTCTATTATTCTCAAAATCGGTAGGAAAACCATCATTTGACATTAACGTCTATGTTTTAAAATTAATTTCTATAAGATCTCACTGGTTTCATCTCTTAATTTTTATATAACTGCTCTAGAAGGAATGGTTCTATATTTACCTTCAGTCTGAAACTGGCTCTGTTACGTGTAATAATGTCATTCAAATGAGTAAGCCTAAAACAATATTTTAAAAAATGATATAACTTCACCAAAAAAGCTAATGCTATGATTAGATATAGGGAAAAGCAGATTTGTTGAAAGCAAAACATTGTGTGGGAACATGTTGATTTAGACAAATCTTTTGAAGGAAACTGAGGAGCCAGGATTTCCTGGGCAACCAGGCTGCTCACTTGGTGGGCTGCTGTGCATCTGGGGCTTCACATGAGCTTCTGGACTTCCTGGGAGAACAGGGAACATATTTTGTTTCCTTAAGGAACCTTTTGGTGTTTCCAATACAAAACATTGTAAAATGTTATCTGCATGAAAATTTTCAGGGTTTTGGGTTTTCATCTCAATTCAGCATGAAAAAAATTCCCTAACCCTCAACATTTTTCACTGCCAGCTCCACCTATAATGCCATTTGCAAATGTGCTGTTTCACTAATGAAGCACAGAGTACCAGATCTGTGTTTCCAGGCAGTGTAATATCTGTGGGCACATTCAACACTATGATCATTTTATGTTCCTTAATCACTATTACATTATGCTTATATCTGAATTTTATGTGATGGTGGCCATCTTGGTTGATACACTGGGGTTTGAACTGGGGACCTCTAGAACTAAAAGCATGAGGTGCTATAGCTTGAACAAAGCAACTATGAGATTCAGGCATAGAAGCTATCCTGTGGCACATGCACAAATAGGTTACATTTACATTTCCATGTTTTTAGGAATTAGTATCTTGACTTTGTAAGTTTTACTAAAGAAAAAATCTAAAAGAGACTCATTTTTGTCATCTCTTTCCAAGTTAGATAAATATCTGTGATATTGAGTGCCTCGTGTCACTCAATTGTTTCTGGGTTTTTTTAAATTTTTCTTCACCTAGTACTGATGAAATTAAGATAGCCACTTAGCAATTGTGTCTTACCACCTGCTCCCTTGATCCCTGCCCTATGCAGCTGTTACAGCTCTACATGGATACTTTAGATCTTGTCACTACTGATACTTTCAACATGTATTTATTTAATACTAGTTTCCATTGAGTTTGAAGGTAGCTGCTGTTTCTCCTAATCTTTATTTTATTTGTTTACCAATGCTATTTGTTAAAGTATAAAGCATATCTGATCTTGCAAATACTAAGGTGAAAGAGTAACTTTAGTCATGTGAGTAGTCCTATGGGCAAATGCTAGCAGGATCTGGGCTATTTAACTTGTCAGAATTCGAACAAAAACATACAAAGCCAAATTGGTATTATATAGTAGTTGGCCTCTACTGCCCCCTGTAGGTCAGATTTTATATCCCATCCACAGACATAGGGAAAACTGTTGTGCTGGGATCCTCTGAGTGTTTTTTATCTAAGGAAATAACTCACAGAAGAATAATCACACCTATAACTTTGGCTGTACAAATCTTTCTGAGGAAATGTGTGATCTTGTAATCTTTTTTCCATTATAATAAATAGGGGGCAACCTTACAAAATGATACTCACCCAAGGCAAGTAATTCTGTTTATAGGCAAGTAAAAGTCCATGATTTTCCCCCTAGCACTCTCATCAAGGTGAGGTGTGGGTGAGCAGATTTTGTGCTCCTGACATTACATTTTCATGATCATCTCAAAAGATTGAAATAGTGGCATTTGAGATTGCATGAGCCCCGTGAAGTATTTTTCAAAAGTATTTGGATTTCACATTGAGTTTTTTGACACTCAAAATGTTTGAAAAATAGAGAAAAATACTTCCCATTTTCTGCCTTCTGTGTTTAATATTTCTTAAACATACCGTTAACATGACTAAGCAGTGAGTTATTCATTGTTTGCCACAAAGACCTGAGTTGTTTGTTGTGATTGTTACTGTTATTGGATTTCTGTCTGTATTTACAGTCCTCCAGATCTTGGTCACTTTGCAAACTGTGCTTTCTTTTGAAGGTCAAATTTATACTTTTTAATAAGTGGTGCTCAGAAATCTCCAGAAGTTGCATCTTCCAGAGATTCCTTCTAATCATTTCCTAAGTGTGGCAGGGAATTTGCCCTCCCCCAACACAAGGATCTCTTGAGATCTGTGCAGCTCTTGGGACGTTGACAGAACCCAGGGCTGTCGGCTCAGAGATACAGTGCCTGGACACAGACCTACAGGCTATCTGCTCCTCCCACCTAT
The DNA here is from genome assembly GCF_002925995.2 of Terrapene triunguis. Taxonomy (NCBI): domain Eukaryota; kingdom Metazoa; phylum Chordata; order Testudines; family Emydidae; genus Terrapene; species Terrapene triunguis. Next base: position 272,707 of record NW_020664389.1, read on the forward strand.
GGAAACATCTGTAGATTATGCTGCCATTTTTTCTATCATTTTAGGATTTTCGTTAGGGCCTATTACCATAATATTTAAGCAATTCCCTGGTATATTGAATCCACATTTAGGCTCTTCAGTGGACACTAGAGAATCTTTTTTTTTTTAATTACAAAATGTCTGCTTGCATTGGTGATTCTGTATATGTGTATTTATATAATTCTGATTATCATTCCATAGCATCTTAATTAAGAGTCACCATGTTAAAAGAGGTAAACTACCTTTTAGTGAATGAGCAGATTAGCTTCAAGGTGTCTTTTGTAATCACAGGTTTCATTGTCCAGTATTTTCTCCCAGCATAGGGTGAAACTCCATGTAGCCATGGAGAAATTAGGGAAGGGTTTTCTTTCTCTCCCCCTCCTACAGCCCCCACTGATCTTACATTGTTCAGCTACAGGGGCTCTATTCTGGGGGCAAAATTTCAACCTTAACATGGGAATTTTATGGCATGTATGGCCTATTGGTTGGGTCTCTTGGGCTATTGTCTTAAGGAGATAGCACAAATTCTCATGAAATAAAGATTTATTTCCTTTGTTCAGGCTGTCCTATTACAATTCAGATGATGTACATATTCCACACACACGTTGTGTTCCTTGGGCCAAATGCTGCTGTATTATACTGATGCAATCCCCGTTGATTACAATAGAATTATGCATGTGTAATTGAAAGTTAAATAGGGAACATGTTTCCTGTTTAAAGGGTTCCAAAGAAAGAATTGAACATGATGTTATAACAGTAACTACGTATGTACTACATGAATAAATGCTTTTGATAACTTGGGAAAGGTATTATATAAGTGAATACCTTTTTCCATTCATTTAGCTTCATGTGGTATTTAACACTGCAAAGCTAATTTACTTATGAATCCCTCACACATACAATTTCTAGATGAAGAGCTGAAATACTTGACAGTATTGGTAGTGATGCTGTTGCAGTGGATGGATAGTTAGCTGCATGTTGCATATATTAATCATACTGCTGGATTCTCAGTGACATGAGGAATAGAGGAAGTAATTGAAAGCATTGAAATATATTACACTACTACATTCTTTCTCTAGCTGACTGTTTTTAATTTAATTTTATTTTTACAAATGTTGTATGCCTTTGTTGCCTTATGCACTGATGTATTAGCCTGATTTCCACTTGAGAGGATGACAGGACATGCCCTGTTGTTACCTTCTTATATTTTAAAATTATTGCAAATACCTGGGAAACAGAGTATTTCATATGTCATTTTGGAAGCACTGATCTGATTTTTCTGAGAAGTTTGCTCATCACAATTTTCATATCTCAGAAGTGGCATGATCAATATGCTAGTTTTCAGTCCCATATTTATTCCATTTATGCCTCATATAGCTATATGTGTTTGTGCATAACTAAAAGGTTTTTGATTGTGATAGAATAAGACACATGCATCTCTTCACATTGCATTACATCAGGCTGTCTGATATGGCAGGTTAAAACTGATATAATCTACTACAAAGAGAGATTACTCTTCCTCGGTTTTCAGTTAAATATGTTTTTGCTTTTCTTTTTTCTCAGTGGAAGCAAAAGACTTTTTAAAAGTTTTCTCCACAGAAGTGATGTAAAAATAAAATATTGCATTAATATTGTATCAGTGGTAAATTACCACAACACCTTATCCCACCTACCCCAACTCTGACTGGCTCAGCTATTCTGGCCACTGGGTAAGAGAAAGAAACCAGGACTCCACCGATTCCCCACCCAACTTCTCTGGTGAGGCAGGAAGTGGGCAGGTAGCCTTGCTTATTCCTATACAACTGAATACAATGTCCAGGTAGCTCTCTTGGGAACTAATGGTGGCTGACACCAATAATTGCATGGGAAGACAGTCTATCCTATAGACATTAATGAAGTATTTAAGTGAAGTGATTTCTAGTTTAACATTTCCATGTGGCTTGGCAGCATCTATAAGCTATGGTGATGGGTGCTATATAATACCTCAGATAGATGCAGGTCGGTGGAAATATTAGGACTAAAGACAACCCCTAGGGCCCAAGTCACCTTCTGACATCAATCTTTATATATAACTGGCATTGTGTTTCTGGAAAAAATGAGCTAGATGACCGAGATGGCACTTCATAATGAGATACTGCATGCTGCATTAGCTACCTTAAACCTAACGACTTGGTAACAGAGAAAGTACGCAGGTGGACTGTGATCACTATAGCCATTGATTTATTTAGCTGTTGTGAAACAGGATAGTGTGTGTCATGCTTGAATCTTCCCTGAAATACTTATTATATGGCTTGCAGTTTAATTAAAGGAGAGACCATCAGGCTATCTGAAGAAAGAGGGCTATTTCAGATTAAGTGTTGTGTGGTGAGCTGAAAAACTCACAATAACTTTCCAAGATATATCTGTTTCTCTTTTATTCTACTGGGAAAAATATGTTCCTCATGATGCTCTGTCCTTTTCATTTTGTATGCTAGGCTTGACCCATTAAAATGGAGGTTTTGTCTCCGGGTGTGTCAGGCCTGGAGGTGTGGAGATTTAGCATCTGAACCTGGTGGTATTGCCTAGTGGCAAGAATCTGTGGCTGGGTCATCCAGTGGTGAATGGGGCCGGCAGTAGGGGAACCTGAGACCTTCCTGCTCCGCCAGGCTCCGACCCAGGGCCCTGTGATTGGCAGGTCAGATATGTGGCCTGGGAGCGGATGCCACAAAGCCTGCTCCCTGGTCACTTCTTACTGTGGTCTCTGCACCTCCAAAGTCACAACAAGGTCTGCTTACAGACTCACAAGGGGAGGGGTTCTCCCTGACCATGATCTGGAGGCTCTTCTCCCTCAGTCCTTGGTCTCCACAGGCACCTTTGGCAGCTCAGCAGTGGGGTCTGGTCCAGGCAGTGTGGAGCTCCTGCAGCCTCCCTTCACATAGTATGGGACTGTTCCCTTCCTTTGTCTACCCTGACTGAACTGGGTTGCTCCCTTTTGAGCTCTGCTTCCATTTAGATCAGTCCCAGCAGGTGTGGCTGGGTGGTGTCTCCTAGGCCCACAGTTGCTCATTACTCCCATGGTTCCCTGGTGTGAGACTTATACACCCCATCTCTCACTCGCTCCCCCTCAGCTTAGGACCTGGAGGCAGGTCTTCCTTCTCCCACCCTCCTCCATCCCAACAAAAGAAATCAGCATTTTTGTATGTCTTTCCCGGGTGATGGAGTACCTGGAACTTGTAGGGCTGGAGGGAAAGTTGCCACCTCATGATCCAGGCATTGGTGTCTTTCATGGAGTTTAGTAAATGGAGGGCAAACAGGAAGGGATTTCCTAGGAGATGATAATGAAGTGCCTCTATGGCCCACTTCAGGGCCAGGGCCCCTTTCTCAATTGTTGAGTAGTTCACCTCCCCAGCAATCAGCTTTCTACTCATGTATAGGATCAGCTGTTCTTTGCCCTTGACCTCTTGGGACAGCACAGTCCTGAGGCCCATTTCGACATGTCTGTTTGCAGAATTAATTGTTTCATGACGTCGAAGTGGAAGAAAACTGGCTTCTGGATTAGATAGTTCTTTGAGGTTCTGAAGGCCCTGTCGCAGGCCCCCAACCATTTCACCTTCTTGGTGCTGGTGCCTTTCAGCAGGTTGGTAAGGGAGGTGCCTATTGTGGCAAAATCTCATACAAACCTCCTGTAATAGTTGGCCAAGACCAGGAAGTATCGTACCTGCTTTTTGGCTGATGGTATCAGGCAATCTGTCAGTGCTTGGACCTTGTCCACCAAGGCGTGCAGTTGGCTCTGCCCCACAGTGTCACCTTCCACTATCTGTGGTAGCACTGGACAGGGTTTGTTGTGACCTTCCTGCTGGCCCAAACAACTGCAATGGCATGATGTAGGTTGTCTTCCAGGTTATGGCTATAGATGATTGTCACTGATATAGGTGGATGCATGCTGATCGACACAGCACCCAGTTCATCTGCCACTGAAAGGTGGCTGTTGCTCCATGGAGGCCAAATGGCATAGTCACAAATTGGTATAGGCCAAAGGTGGTCGGGAAGACCATCTTTTCCCAGGACTCTGCAGTCAGTGGGATCTGCCAGTACCCTTTGGTCAAGTTCAGTGTGAAGATGTACTCACTGTTACCCAATCTCTCCAATGGCTCATTCACCTATTAGGACATTGAGTACATATCAAACTTGATATTGTGTTGACTTTCTGAAAGTCTATGCAGATACACACCGAGCCCTTGTTTTTTTGGTAGCAGCATGATGTGACTCCTCCATTCACTGTGAGACTGTTTGATAACTCCCAGAGTTAGCATAGCTTGTAGTTCTCTGTGGACCACTACTCACATATTCGTCAACGGGGTCAATGGCTCATGCATATTTTCTGCCCTGGAGCTATCACAATGGGTTGGGAGCGCCCTTCCTGGAAGGGCCAAGAATACTTTGGGGAATATCTGAATCAGTTGCAGCATTTGCACTCACTGCATTGGGGGAGCTCTGGTCCCATTGGCATGGGGCAGGGCTGCGATGTCCTGGCTTGAGTCCCCAGCTCTGGATTCAGTGGGTACAGTGTTACCAGTAGGCCCTCTTGAGCCTTCTGGGCCTTTAGGAGTTTGATGTGATATATTTGCATCTCATTTAATCTTCTGGGTTGATAGATGTCATATTGAATAACCCTACTCTCCTTATCACATCAAAGGGCCCTTGTCACCAGGGCAGAAGTTTTGACTCAGACTCAGGGAGTAACGATAGCATCTTATCACCAGATTCAAATGTGCACCACCATGCCCTTTGGTTGTAGGGGCATTCCTAGACTTGCTGGGCTTTCACAAGGTTCTCTTTCATGGAGCTTCCTAGTGCTTTCAGCCATTCCCTTGGCTGGAGCATGAATGGTACTGAGCCGAAAACTGTGGATTCTCGTTCCTCCCAGGCTTCCCGGGGGGGGGGGGGAGGGTACAAAATCCTCCTGGGTTGTCTCTGGTACAACAGTTCAAAGAGTGAGAACCCCATGGAGCCTTGAGGGACCACCTGTATGGCAAATAGCAGTGACGGAAGCAGCTGGTCCCAGTGCTGAGGGTCTGTATCCACAAATTTCCTTAACGTGGCCTTCAGGATCCTGTTAAACCACTCCATTGGTCTATCTGTCTGTGGATGGTAAACAGATGTCTTCAGAACCTTGATCTTCAGGAGTTCACACAATTCCTACATCAGTTGGATGAAAATTTGGATCCCTGGTCGGTAATTATTTCCCTAGATAATTCTGACCCTCAAAAAGACCTTCATAAGCCCATTCACAGTGGTTGATGCATTCTTTGTGCAGAATGGGATGGCTTCAGAGTACTGCATTGCATTAATAGGTGATGGTACCTCAATGCACTTTTCTTGAGGGGCCCCACTAAATCCATGCCTATCAATTCAAAAGGTATTCCCACTACTGTGGGTGGAACCAGGGAAACTTCAGCATCCCTTTGGGCCCTTTCAGATGGCATTCAGGGAATGAGGCACAAAAATAGTGTACTATTTTGTGTACCTCCAGTCAAAAGAACCTGAAAGCCATCCTCTCCAGCATCTTCTCTCTTCCCCCAAATCCTGCACACGGCACTCTGTGTGCTAGGTAGAGAACCCTCTGTCAGAAACTTATGGGAACTAGAAACTGTCTCCTTATCTTTTGAGTTTGGAGGTCTTGTGTTTCCCTGTGAAGCTGCTCATTCTATAGTTTGAAGTGGGATCACTGTTATATTTGTCAAGATTCACCCACCTCCCCATCGAAAAAGGCTATCTGCTCCCATGCCTGGGTCATGGTCTGGTCCTCCTGTTTCCACACACAACCTGATCTCCAGATAGCCATTCAATTCCTAGTTGACAGGAGGGACTTTCTCCAGGATCTTCCATCTTGCTCAGGCCCATAAGTCCCCTCATTTCTGGGACTGGGATGGTTTCCACTGGGGGTTCTTTGCTCTATCATTTTAGGACCTCCCCAAGACATTTCCAGTCCTTCCCTAATATCACTGAGTAGACCATGGTGGTTGATAGCCCTACCTGGCGAGACTTGCTGTGGTCCCCCTCCCTCTGCTGTACTTTTTGCCATGGGGTAGGTTTGTACATCCTTGTGTATGCACTGGGGGTAGCTAGGAGTGCTCAACATAGAATCATAGGATTAAAAGGGCCCTCAAGGGTTATCTAGTCTAACCCCCTTCCAAGATGCAGGATTTGTTGTGTCTAAACTATCCAAGACAGATGGCTATCCAGTCTCCTTTTGAAGACCTCCAGTGAAGAAGCTTCCACAACATCCCGAGGCAGTCTGTTCCATTGTCTTATTGTTCTTATAGTTAGGAAGCTTTTGCCTGAGATTTAATCTAAATCTGCTATGTTTTAACTTGCCTCTTATCCTGTCCTCTGTGTCAAAAGAGAACAACTTTTCTCCATCTTAATGGCTGTCTTTCAAGTATCTAAAGACAGCTATAATATCCCCCCTCAATCACCTCTTTTCCAAAATAAGCCTACCCAGTTCCTTCAGACTTTGCTCTCATGGTTTGCATTCCATTCCTTTGATCATCTTTGACGCTCACCTCTGGATCCTTTCCAGTTTCTCTACATCCTTTCTATACAATGGTGACCAAAATTGGACACAGTACTCTAGCTGAGGCCTAGCCTGTGGTACCTAGTGGTACTATCACCTCCCATGACCTGTATACTATGCCTCTTTTAATGAAACCTAAAATTACATTTGCTTTTTTTGTAACAGCACCGCATTGCTGACTTATGTTGAGGTTGTGATCCACAACAACTCCCATATCCTTCTTAGCAGTGCTACTGCCAACCTAATTTTCCCCCATGCTGTATTTGTGCATTTGTTTTTTCTTCCCTAAGTGAAGCACCTTACATTTGCCTTTTGTTGCATTTCATTTTGTTGCCTATAGCCCAGTTTTCCAATTTATCAGGATCCCTCTGAATTTTTTCTCTATCCTCCAAAGTATTGTCAACTACCATTAGCTTTCTCATCTCTGCAAAGTTGATCAGTATGTTCTCTCTACCTGTATTAAGGTCATTAATAAAAATGTTAAACAACACCGGACCCAGAATAGATCCCTGTGGAACACTGCTCTCCATCCAATCCGACATCATTCCATTAATAGTTTCTCTTTGTTTGAGGTTGTTTAACCAGTTATATATCCACTTAATGGCAGTTCTGTTGAGCCCCCATTTCTCCAGCCCACTTATCAGAATGTCATGTGGGACTGTGCCAAAATCCTTGCTGAAGTCCTGGTATATTATGTCCCCTGGATTCCCCCTATCCACCAAATCAGTTAGACTGTCAAAGAAGAAAATCAAGCTGGTTTGGCATGATTTGTTCTTGGTAAATCCATGCTAGCTGTTAGTGATTGATCACCCCTTCATCCACCAGGTATTCACAAATGTAATGTTTTATACATTGCTTTAGTAGCTTCTCAGGTATCGAAGTCAGGCTGATTGGTCTATCGTTCCGTGGCTCCTCCTTTCCCCCCCTTTTCAAGATGGGGTCTATGTTAGCTCTTCGCCAGTCTTCCATGATCTCTCCTGTCATAAGTTTGTAAATATTATTGACAGTGGCAAAACATGTTGGGGGACTCTACTAAACTTTCTCACATGATTTTTTTGCTTCATCCAGAGTCTACCAGGCTGGTTGCCTCAGACTCACTGATTCACACTGAGATTAGCATCTTGGTTGGGCCCCATCTGGGAGCCCTTGTGCATTCTGTCTATGCCTGGTCATACTTGCAGTCCATAAAGGTGCATTCCCACCTAAAATGTCCTTTCTGTCCACACTCGAAATGGCTCCCTTTTGGAGACATGATTGACTGTCCCTTCTCTGGGGTTGTACGGGTTCCTGGTGAGGTGTACCTCCCTTTCCAGGGACTTTGGTCCCCTCTCAGCTCCACCTTGGTGGCTGGGCTGTGGCAGTGGCAGAAGAGGAGCAGCCACTTTAGAAGCCCTTGGCTTCCCCCGTTAGCCCAGTCTTTGCTAGGACTCGGTGTACTGAGTTCAGGTATCCCACTCCTAGGTGTCAGAGAGGCCAGACCCTGTGTGACCACATAGTTATCCATCAGGGCTGTGGCCTCCACCAGTGTTGCTGGTCTATGGTGCTTCACCCATTCTTTCCCACCAGATGGGAGAACCTGGATGAACTGCTCCAGCATAATGGGCTCCACTCCTTGTACTCTGACCTGGTTGTCGGACTATAGCTAGCACCAACACCGTTCTTTCAGGCATTTTGCCACTACTTGTGGCTGGGCTCCCTGTGGGTATTTTTCCTCCCTGAATCATTGGTGGAATGTTTCAGGCTGATATCTATGTAGTCTAAAATGGCTGCTTTTACTCTGACATAACCCAGCACTTCTACAGGATCCAAGTAGGCAGCTTGGGCAGGTCCTGTCAATTATGGAGCTATGATGGTGGCCCATTGTGCCTGCGGTCAATGCTGTGCAGGGGCCACCTGTTAGAAGTTGACGAAGAAGGCTTCTGGGTCATCCCTGGGGCCCATTTTTGCAAGCTTAATGGGCAGCCTGGGTAGGGGGAGGAAACACATCACCTAAGGGTCCTGATGCCGCAACGTTAGGTATCCTCTGAGGGTCCAGGACTGCCTCTATCTGTTGACTAAGGCATTGGTGTTGCTCCTGATAGTGTGTCACCTGCCCTCAGAGTATCTGCTGCATTGCTGTTGGGTCACTACAGTTGCTGCTGGGCAGCTATCTGTGCTGTAGCTGACCCTGTTATTGCTGTTGCTGGGCTGCTTGCAGTTGTTTGCTCACTATCATACATCTCAGCAGCTTTTCTGCATCCATGTCTACGTTGGGCCAGTTCGTTGATATGTCTGCTGCCCTTCTGTCAGGACTGGGACAGTTGTCAGGGGAGGAGGCATTGGTGGTGGGAGTGTTCCAGCATCTCAACCTGGTGGTATCACACAGTGGAGAGAGTCTGAGGCTGGGTTGCCAGTGTCTGAGGCACCGGCAGTAGGGGAACCCGAGCACTCCCTGCTCCACTGGGTTCCAGCCCAGGGCCCTGTGACTGGAAGATTGGATTTGCGGCCTGAAAGCAGATGCAACCAAGCCTGCTCCCTTCCTCTGTCTGCCCTGAGTGAACTGGGTGGCTCCCTTTTGAGCTCTGTTTCCACTGTAAGCATTCCCAGCAGGTGCAGATGGGTGGAGTCTTCTGGGGCCAGAATTGCTTGTAAATCCTTGGTTCCCCAGTGTTGGGCATATACACCCTATCACAGGGTGTCATATTAAAATTACAGCACAACCACCACCACTCTTCCAGTCTGGTTCTGCTCACAGAGAAATCTACGAGTGTTCAAGCTGGACAACAAAACAGTATTTGAAGAGGCCCATGTATGCATAGCAAGCTGGACCTAAATTCTGCACTGAGCCTTGTGGGTTTTTACAGTAGCAAGAATTTCTGCAAAGTCAATTGAGAAGCAGACACTTGTAAACAGCACAGTGTACTTGATGAGGTGTTTTTGCAATTCATTTTATCTTGCTCTCAATGTGTTAGCATACCACAGAATTTAGTATTGGCTTGTATAATTGCACTGTAGTAGTTGTCAAGGGGAAAGATCAGAAGCTTTGGCAGCTGAATTATGGCAGTTGAGCATTCTGGCACCCGGGGATCAGGTTTTGGCTAGAGCTTTTGGCACCTGTTCTCATCTGGAACTGGGTGCATATTGCAGAAAGTTAGTGACAAACATTCATTCTAATTTTTAAGCATATTTACTTTGACTGTGTTTGTGCCCCTTCTGTGTTCGCTAAAACCTTTATGGAAAGCAAACAAGTCAGTTGGCAGGAGTGGTCATTGAGAAAATCAAATGTAAGTAATTATTGCAGAATATTCACACAACGAACTTTGAATATGTAGTTATATATATATATGCTCTAGAATCCTCGTTCTAAGAGTTAAACATTCAATCAGGATTCAGAAACAGCCCTTATGACTTATGTTTCCAGTGAAAACAGTACACATTCTTAATGCTCAGAGAAATGTTTGGATAAAATAGTAAACAATTGTGAACATCAAATCTGTGATCTGTTCATTGCTAATTTGTGAACAAAGAGGGGGTATATTTGATTAATAAATTGTTTCCTACAAATGGTTCAACCAGTATTATTCATTCGGTCTTCACATGACAGTTCAATCCTTTGGATTAAATTTTCACCATAAGGCCTGAACAATAATGATCTAGCCAAATAACTCTCAATATTGTAATACTAAGTCCCTGCTTGAGCAAGGATCTAAAGGGCCTCTCTGAAATCAGTGGGAGTGCTCCTGTACTTAAATATCTCACTGAAACAAGGGCCTAAATCGCCACATGATAACTAAAATGTTACACCATAATTGTCAGAGTATTATATGAAGGTATAAATAATTTCCAAAACTTACTCAGAACAAAGTTTACTTTGATGACCAAATGTCTGTTCATTTGCTCAATAAGGGAATCTGGAAACACAAGTATGCTATTGTCCACCATTTAATTTAAGCAAACCCATTTTCATTCATATTGGACAAATTAATTTGGGGGCAAAATCAAACAAAAATAGAGAAAAAGGCAAAAGAAAGCAGGAATAATTTGATGAACTTTATCTCTAGTTGTAAATTGGTCTCCTTTGGTCTCCAGCCCACTCATTCTTCTGTTAGATATTTGTCTCTAGATAGCACCTCCATCGGGATTGACAAGCTGGCAGAGTCCTATTAACTCTTCAGGTTGACTGACATCAACTGTTCCTTTGTCAGCAATACCTGATGTTTATGAATGATTGAAAACTATTTTAGTTAAAAAATTCCAGAAAAGTTAGTTTGATGAATAGTCTTTCATTTAGTGCATTATAAGTATCTAGCTAGATTTTTGAAGTTCACCATGACAAAAGTCTAGTGCAGGGGTCGGCAACCTCTGGCATGCGGCTCGCCAGGGTGCTTATCCTGGCGAGCCGTGTGCCAAAGGTTGCCGACCCCTGGTCTAGTGTATTTATCAAAGGGGAAAAGTGTGTTGGGGAGAGGGGAGGAGAAAGTAATGGAGTTCAAAGGTAAGGGAAGAAAGACAAAACCAAATAAGGAAAGTAATTTTGTGAAACTATACAAAACTTATGTATGCTTCAAAACTGTCCAATTGTTGTACTGTTTAAGGCATATCACAATCTTTGTTTTTGTACCAGGGTAAACAATGCCATTCAAGATCACATGAAGACAGCTTCAACAGTTACAATATTTATTTCTCTAAAATGTTAGCCCTGATATTTTAATAACAATTAGGAAATCATAACTGTTGGCCAAATAGCTTAACATAAACTTCATGCAGCTGACATATTTTTTTGTCATTACCTGCCAGGCCCAGCAATTTTGAGCAGTCTAGTAATCTGTGGCTTTATAATTTCCTACTCTATTCTGATTTCTCCCTTAGCATTGTCCAGAGATTCTGGCATACTACTGAAGCCCCAGAATGCAAAAAGCAAAAATAAGTCACCTTCTTTTAGTAAATTTAGTGACTGCTGAGTCAGTGATTTCAGCAAAATATATAATAGTAGAAATAAGAGAAGTATATTTTTTTACTAATGTCATATACTTATCATGGAACAGACATGGCATAACTATTCAAAATCTCAAACATATTAAAATATGGCTCTGATTCACAAGCCTTAGCCAGGAATACAGCCTTCCAAGAGAGTTTTGTAAAGGATATAATCTCTTGGGGCTTGATCCTGGTCCCATTCAGGTCAATTGATAAAATCCCATAGGGCAGGATCAATCCCTTAGGCAGTTCAAACTATCAGTTTGCTATTGGAATGTGCCACATTTTCCCCTCAACCCTAAAATTCCAGTTAGTGTGACAGATTGTAATCCTTTTTAAGAGCTCCTTTATCTTTAGCTCCCTAAGTAAGTCTGCTCCATATCAGTAGTGATAAGGACCAGAGTCTCAGTTGATATAAATCTGCATGGCTCCATTCACTGCAATGGAGTAATACTGATTTACACCATCTGAAGATCTGACCATAAAAGACATTGCTATCTGTTAAGCATTCAGTTCCCTGTGTGAAGTGTGATGATAGTCTTTGTCCAGTTTCAAATAGGCAGGCATGCACATGAAACATTTACATATAAAGGAAGTTTAAAACAAATTCACTCAACCCTAAAGGAGAATAAACAACTCTTTCACTTCTAGAGGTGATCACTAAATATTAGGGCAGTGTGAGGAATCTTGCCCTGAATTCACTTTACTGAAGAAAAAATATGGAAAAATAGCTTAGTTATTTAAAATAATTTCAGATCTGGCATATATGATGCTAAACCCACTACATTGTTTATATATTTGAATGTGCGTCATAGTATAGATATAGTGTGTATATAGACAGAGAAAGGTTTTAGTATCACGTGACTAATCTTAATTATTTACAAAGATTAATTGGAGTTAAGCATACTTCAAACACCATTAAAATCAATGAGAGTTTGGACCTTTAAATATTAATAACATAACAGCAAATGAGAAAAATGATAGGGCAATATCCCATGACAGTAGCTACAAACTATAACACCTTTATATAAAATACTAGTTTACAATCATGACACCCAGGTCAAAGTTTACAGCTTCCATTTTAGATTCAGCCCCAGTTGTTTATTCTGTCCAAATAAAAGCGGCTTCTCACAATGATTGCTTATGTGTCTCCTGTGGATAGCTCTCAGCCCTACAGGGACTGGAAAGACATGTTTGTAGAATGGAAAATAATTTCTTTTTCTTTTCCTGAATAAATGAGGCAAAATAAATTCCCTAGGGCCAGATCATCATCCTCTGTTCCAGCCACTTTGCACTGCTCAGGCAGCTCAGTGACCCAGATATGGCCTCAAACCTCTGTCTGCAGCATGCCATTTCTAGCTTTCATGGCTGCCCTAAGAATACTTCGATTTGTAGTGGTGGTCAAACATGTGATTACAGCAGATTTTGCAATGTCACTGTCTTTGAGACTGATTTTCCTCTGCCTTTCCCCTGTGCAATGACAGTGTAAAACACTTTCAGATCAGAATAGTTGCATTTTATATTTACTTTGCATTCACTTAGCAATGGTGCAAGGTCAACAGCCATATTTTAAAGAATCTGAATCTTTTTTGCAAATGTTTTTTTGTCCTCGTCTGATATTTAGATTATTTCTACTTTACATAAATTAGCACCAGCATAACAACCAGAGCTGATCAGGACTTTCCCAACAGAACAGGGTTTTGCTAGAAAATGCAGATTTGTCAAACCAGGAATGCTTTGCAGAAACATATGAGGTTTGACAAACTTCCAGCTAGCTGGTTTCCTGCCAGATTACTTGGCAGACTGCTGGGAAAGCCGGATGTCCAGGATCCATGGCTGTGAGGCAGCCCTACCAGGTGGAACATTACATAAGAATGTCCATACTCAAACCAATGGTCCATCTAGCCCAGTATCCTGTCTTCTGATAGTGGTCAATGCCAGGTGTCCCAGAAGGAGTGAACAGAAAGGGTAATCATCAAGTGATCCATACATGGGAACCTCAGATGTAGCAGGGGCTCTCAGGGCTTCTGTTGTGTTGTAGGGGCCTCTGCGAACTCCAGACACAGCTCAGGGAGTCCCTGGGAGTCTGGCAATTTGCTGCTCCTTTTTGGTAAAAAAATGAACCAAAGCCATTTGATTTTTCCAAAACAGAAATTTTTAAAATTTACTACTACTACTAATAATAATGTTAATTTTAAAGCTGCTGTTCCCAGTCTTGAATGAAACAAAATCTATAAAGAAGAGCTGATTAAATCTTTCAGACAAATCTTTTTTTGGCAAAAAAGGCAGATTCACGAAAAGTTTCACAAATTCATGTTAGTTTTGCCTAATCGTTGCCCCTCCAAAATTCTGAAAACCTTTAAACCACTGTTTATCTTTCTGAAACAAAACATTTTGATTTTTTCATTTCAAAATTTCCTTTAGTTTTATTTTTTTTAATGTTAAATTTTCTAATTTTGAAACAAAATGTTTTATTTCACGTGAAACAACTTTTTCGATTCTCTGAAAAAAATTGTTTTCAGGTTGACTCAAAACTATTTTTTAATTTTTTTTTTGAATTGCCAGCAAACAGAAATAAGTTATTTATATAGATTTAGTATAAATACATCTCTATTGTTAAACTGGTGCCAGTGTCTATAATATAGACAGGTTCTTAGCTGAAGCATATTTTTTCAACATCTGTAGATTATTCTTAAGGCTTTTGTTATCATTCGTTACCTCCATATCCAGGGTGTTTTTGCACCTCCACTGTCAACTCCAGTCAAGAGATTTTTCTCTTCTGTTCGTGCCCAGTCTGAGCAGTAATTTCCTGCAGAGTGTCCAATCTCTTATTAAAACTGAAACTCAAGGCAGACTCTAGCCATGTGCATGCCTTGATGCTGTGTATCTCAATGTTTATCTAGTGTTTGAGACTGTTATGTTAGTTTCTACATAAAGGACAGTATTTTTATTATGTGCCCTATGTTTGCCTGTTTTTTGTCACAAGTATTTGCTATTGAGGATACATTTTTAGTGAGATACTTACCTATTGATATTTATGTTTTATTCACTAGTATGGCCACCCTCAGGATGATTTGATAAGGCACATTTTTGGCAAAGCTAGAAATGCCATTTAATCAATTTTGGTTTTGGTTATTAATGCTTAAAATGTAAGATAAAATATTGTTCTTATTTCCATGTAAACATGATGGCCATCCCATCACCACATAAAAATGTTTCACATCATAGAAAGTTTGACTAGTCCCAGAAGCATCTCTAGTCAAAATTTCTGTTTTTGAAAACATTTCAGATTTCAGTGTTTTGAATTGAGGAAAAAAGTGGGATAATTTCTGGGGGGAGGGGGAATGTGATTGACGCTCTCCCCCCCCCCACACACATATTTTTCTTGACTCCTGCCACCCCCACATGCTTATGAAAATGAAGGAAAAGCAAAACACTCAGACATTCTTTTATAGGGCACTATCTTCCCCCAGCCTTTCTGATGACTAATATTTAGTTCATAAATGCACTATAAATCATGTTCCCATACTAAGGTGTGGTGAGTGAACTTGAAATACTACCTCATGACTTCCACATCTCCATTTGCTTTCACCCCCTGGAGCAGTGTGACATTTTCTAGAGATCGGTAGCTTACAGTGGTGCAATTTTTATCTATCTTGGAGCTCCTTATCTTAATCCTGACAGGGAATAGCAGTGAGTTCATGAACTGATGATCAGGAGCTTGTACAGAGTTTGTTCTGGCTGACAGAAAACTATAGCTTTAATTTATTTTGATTCATTCTTGATAGGGACATCTTCTAGTTATAACTACTATGTATAAGCATTTTTTTCCAGGCAAAAAAAATGGCATCATTGCCATAATGTTTGATACATCTGGGTGTTTGCTGAAATCCTTTATATTGTCAATACATGTATGTTGTTGAATATACTGTCAGGTTGTGCACTGAACACTGTCAGATAGTGTTCAACAGGGAGTTTGGCGGAAATCCTGACCCCCATTGTAGTCAATGGGAGTTTTCGCATTGATTTTTACTAGGGTCAGAATTTCATCCCTAAATCTTATTAAGAAAGGAATACTTGTTTTTTTTAGATTTTGTAACCAAGGCCTAAATGTGTATAATAACCAAATCAGTGAATTAAATAAAAAGGAAGCTGAAGCCCAAACATATGCCATCCATCTTTTGTCACTTTCATTCAGGAAAACTTAAATTTTCTGGCCTGCTTTATTGTTTTTAAGCGTCTTTTGTCAAGGCTTATCTGTTTTGCCTGTCTTCGTTTTTTTGTGGGTCTTGTTCTTAGCCTCATTTATCTTCTTTATCATAGTTTCACTTGGTTATGCACCATTGCTTCACATTCCATTCAGTTTTTTCGTAGCTAAAGAGGCTATTTTAAGATTTAGAAAAATTGCAGAGGTGAGACACAGCCTAAATATTCCTACAACAAGCTGTAATGGTCAGAGGCTTTTACTCATAGTATTTGTCACTGCCTATCTGTGGATTTTGCTAAATGGGTAACAACGTAGAGACAAAGTGCAACATTGCCTGATGCTTCTTCCTGAGTAACTTCAAGCAGGGTATCCCTTAATTTTCTTTGACGTGATTACCAGTCTCATTCATATGTATACACATCACCAGTGATAGTTAGTGTTTTCACTGGTATGGTGATACATTAATGAATATGTCTTTTCCAGTGATTGTTCTCCAGTACCTTATGTCATTAGAATTTGCTTTTCTTAGTGCATCACAGAACTATGACCTACAGTTTTATGAACTGCCACATATATTATGTTAAATATTATGTCATCCTTATAAATAATCTATGAAGGGTCTTCATTCTTACAGATAAGAAATTGGATTTAAGACCTCACCTGCTGTTTCAGGCTGCAATTCAGCAAAGCACTTAAATGGCTAAGACCTGGGAGATAGAGGTTCAATACTCTGCTCTGTCACTGCCTTCCAGTGTGACCTTGAAAAAGTCACTTAGGGCTTGTCTACCCTTGAAAGTTAATTTAGTAAGGTAGGGTGTGAATTTCAAATACAGGAATAATTTAAAGCCCTAATAATTCCATGTATGGACACTCTTATCTCGGAATGAGAATGCCTTATTCCTGTTTAGTTTAATACAATTTTAAAGTAGATTAAGCTAAATGGGAAAAATATACTATTATTCTGGAATAAGAGTCTCCACACATGGAGTTACTAGGGCTCGTCCATCTGTACCCAAGCCCTAAATTTCTTCTTGCCTCAGTTCCCATCTGTAAAATGAGAATAATAATACTTCCCTATCTCACAGGGGTATTATGAGGAGAAATATATTAAAGATTGTGAGATACTCAGATATTCTGGTAATAATGCCATAAATACCTACAATATATAGATATAGAAATCAGTGGTTCAAGTGCTTTGCTGTATCAGGGCTTCAGTGATGCCCTGGCCATGCATTATGCCAGTGATCTGATTATTCGAACTGAAAATCTGAAGAAAGAATACTGTGATGAGTAAAGGAAAAGTAACGTTTAATTTAATTGCACATGATAGATCTCCTCATGTAATCAGTAATAATATAAGCAAGTACCTTCATATTTCACTTTGTTCAAATTCTTCAAGTGGTCCCCTTTGATTCCACTCCAATATGCACAATGACTCAGGGAAACAGTTTCCCTCCCAAAAAGGAGAAGTTGCTAACGTTAAAACACATTGTGAGACTGGTAAGCCTAGTGCGAGGGCTAGCCAAGGCCTAAGCATCAGCTGAGAACTGACAAACCCGCAGCTGGAAGCCAGACCAGCTGACTTGTATGTTAGTATAGTTCAAAGATGATAAATGTATGAGAATGTGTATAGTGTTCATAAAAAACTGGTGAGTAGCTGCATGCATTGTTTTCATTTATCTGTATCCTGTTATAATGTAACAGCAAAGATTTGCCTTGTAAACCTTGGTGACTATGTAAGTCATAAAATAGGGGAAAACCTTGTGTAATACAAATGTTGGTCTCTAACAAGAAGATGTTAAATCCTGTTCATTAAATACAAATGATCCATTGTACATGATCAAGGATCAAAGACATCATGTGCATTCCTTCCCCCTACCTCTTCATGAAGAAGGGACCTGTGTGAGATCTGTTGCTGTCAGCTTGTTTTCTGTGAGAAGAAGCTATAAATATGGGCATAAGGAAAAATTCTTCATCTCTTGGCTGTTTGAAGTCTAACAGGGCAGAAAACTGAACAGGGAGGTAGAAATACCCCCAGAGTTATTTTGGGTAGCCCTAAAAGACTTTGGGAAACTGGTAGATTGCTACATCTCTGCTACCTTTTGAAATGATAAACTGTGACTTACCTGTACATATATTTTACCTGCTTTAACCTCACAATAACTCTCATTTCTTTTTCTTAGCTAATAAACCTTTAGTTGGTTTATTATAGAATTAGATACCAGCATTGTCTTTGGTGTGACATCTGGGATGCAATCAACCTGGGTGAGTGATTGGTCGTTTGGGACCAGTTACAACCTCAATATTTTGTGATTTTTGAGGTAAGCAACGATTTATCACATAGTCCAGCTAGCCTCAATTGCTAGATAGACTGGAATGCTAAGGGGACTGTCTGTGACTCCATTATAAGACTACTGTAGTATTTTGGGAGTTCACATTTGGTAGTGAGTTGCTGAAATCTATTTATAGGACCATCAGTTGAGGTGTCTTCCTGCTTTTTGACAGTCTGACCTGAGGTGGCGCACTCAGTTGTGAACTACTCTAGACAGTGTGACAACTGGTGTAGTTGTGACAGAATTCACGAACCGCAGGTTGAGTGGGTTTATAAATCATAACCCCAGCGCTGTTCAAACTTTAAATTTGATATTGAATATTTTGAAGTCTAAATTTTAGTCACAATGAGTGACTCACAGTCATATGATGGTCTTAACAGAAAAGGCCATGAGGAATTGTGCAAAAATAGAGGAATTTCCTTTAAAAAGAAAACTGCAGGTCAGAAACTGAGAGCTTTGCTCATAAGTGTTGATCAAGAGACTGGCGGAGTCTGAGCACCCTCCTGCCCCAGATAACCCAGAGACCAGTGCAGTGGGACTGCTTCTTCTGCAGCACCTGGAAGTCCAGAAAGAATGTGAACACTAGCAAATAATGGCAGAGCTATGTATCAAGGAGAACAGAGAATCTCAGCTTGGCACTCAGTCAACAGCTACTCCAGACAGCGTGACTTGCCTGTTAAAAAAACAAAATATCTGAGAGGATTTTGAATCAGTATTTTATAACTACATGAAAAACAGCAAAAATTGAGATTTGATATGTTTTCAATAATTAACACAAAAAGTATGGAAATCTGAGAGCTTTTCAGACAAGAATGGATAATTAAGAGTCAAATTTTGAGGTATTTTATATTAATATGTGATAAGCAAGGGACACAATCTGAGAGGATTTCATGTCAATATTCAAGAACTGGGAAGAAACGATGTAATATCTTAGACTTTATAGTAAAATCATATAATTAGGGAAATGCAAAAAAAAAATCTGAGGGGATATTAAATCACCGATCTATAATTAGAGAAAATTAAGACAAATATTAGGAAATAGCATGTCGTCATTTTAGAACTTGGAAGAAAATGGGGCAAAACCTTCTAAACTGAGCATTCGCACTAAACAACATGACTATCCTTTGTCATGTGTCATTCCTTTCTTCCTTTTCTTCCCATTGAGAACTGTATGTGAGGTTAATTTACTGTATTGGCTGTGTTTATTTTATGCCTGGCATGCTCTGTATGTTGGTTATTGAAGGCATGTCCTAGAAGTGTACTTTGGACTGGGAACACAAAATGGGGATATCTGAGGCAGTTCTCAGATCCTACAGAAGATTGTTGCAGAAGCTCCAGAGAAAGCTTTGTCATCTTTCACCCTGCCATGGACTGCTCCATCCTGCCTGAGTAGCAGACCATGATTCTCATCATGGTGATTTAGATGATCTTTAGGTATTTTGAGTCCTGACCATTACATACTTGTAGTCTCTGGTGAGTGTGGTGAATTAAAAGGTAAAGAATAGGGCTAAAGGAAACTTAAAAAAAAAACAAAGCATGTATCTCTAGTAATAAGTAAAGGAGATGGTAGGGATTGGTATTAAACCCCCTTACACAGAACCAGTGCCAGTTCAATTGCATTCAGTATTTCCCTGCTCCTCAAGGCTCTGGCACTGCCTTTTTGGGAATATAGCACCTGCCAGCATGTAGTGGCAGCCACCATAACTCCTAGGAACTCTGGCTCTTAATTTGAGAATAGGGAAACAGGATTTTGAGACACTTTAAATGTTTTTGATTAGTGTCTGGTGGGTTCTGATGACAGTGGATCTCCAGTGAAAAACTGTCTGTGTGTTGGTCGGGCTATTACTCTGCCTCATGGATGGCTGAAACTGCCCTGTCATGCTGCACATACAGGAGAGCTTCCCTTCTATTTGAATCGTGTAATAAAGCCCCAGGATGGCTTGTCATCTACAGAGGCTGAATTCTGGATCTAAAAGCATGAGCTTCTATTGCCCATGCTAGAGGACTAGGTCCATTAGCTTGGAACCAGTAGCATTGTTGTTCTTCTGCTCTCCTTGTTTTTCTCTCCCCTCATTAAGATTGTTCTTGATGAGCTTAATATGAATGAGATATCAACCCACTAGGGTTGGTATCAATACTTCATTATATGGAAAGGAATCAATGACATTGTACAGCAGATTAAGTATTCCAATAACCTCCCAGGAAAAAAGCAATTCCAAGGTCCTTGATTGACATACTTAAAAACAAGTCTTTTCTTTATTCATAAGATGAGTATAGCACAAACAGCTTTGGTGTGTGTGTCTCAGTCCTGACCTGCAAAGGACCACCTATCAGAGTCAGAAGATATTCTTCTTCCTTTGGTCACTTAGTCCTTTCCTTTGCTGAAACTGCCAATGAATAGTCACTGGGATATCAATAATGATTACTGTTCCCTTGCTGCAGCCCAGCCTAAGTCTTAGCTGAAACACATACAAGTGATCTTTTGTCTTCAGAAATTATGACAGTCAAACCATGGGGAGATTAAATCTGAAGACCTTGCTTTGCTTTAGTGCTAGATTTCAGTCACCTTCAAAGACAGAATACCATATAATTCATAAGTAAAAAAGTAGTAGATTTAATACAGAAATATATACCTACATCCAAGGATTTTCACCACTACTTTAACAACTTAATACTTTTGTTTAAAGATTATTTAATAGAATTTTAACTGCTAGTGTATAGTTTCTATATCAACTCTTACAGAAACTCTTCTTGCACACTGTAGACATACTCAGGGACAGATTCCTTTCCCTGGTTCCAGCACCTTCATTACATTATACATGATTCTGCTTTGTAACAGACCTGTTAAAATAACTACATGACTTTTGATGTATACAAATATGTTCAGTACAGCTGAAGTGAACACTCTATTTTGTAGGGAGTGAGCTTGACAACTTAATAGGCCTTTTTCAATTAAGTATTCCCAACTTTAGAAGAAATCTTTGCAGTTTTTTACATCATTGCCAATTTATGCATTTTTTTAGATTTGCACTTCAAATCAAAGGTTAAACAGTGAAGTGACAATCAAAATGTAAACGTAATCTTTCCAAGTTATATAAAGAATTGTCAGATAGTCAAACTATGCCTTTTAAGAAAACTGCTTATGTATACAGTCACACCAATAGAGCAATTTTTTTCTTTGAGTTTTGAATTTTTACATGAATTTGCTTTGACTGCATTTGCACCTTTTTCATAGAATCATAGAAGATTAGGGTTGGAAGAGACCTCAGGAGGTGATCTAGTCCAATCCCCTGCTCAGAGCAGGACAAACACCAACTAAATCATCCCAGCCAAGGCTTTGTCAAGCCGGGCCTTAAAAACCTCTAAGGATGGAGATTCCACCACCTCCCTAGGTAACCCATTTCTTTTGGCCCAATCCTCCAATTTGTCTAGGTCACTCTTGACCCTATCCCTACCCTCCAGCGTATCTACCTCTCCCCCCAGCTTAGTGTCATCTGTGAACTTGCTGAGGGTGCAATTAATCCCATCATCCAGATCACTGATAAAGATGTTGAACAAAACCAGCCCCAGGACTGACCCCTGAAGCACTCCGCTTGATACCGGCTGCTTTTGTTTGCTTTCCGAAAATATTTACCAAATGAGTTTGATGGCAGGAATGTGTATGTAAACAGTAAATATTAGTCAGATACTGCAAAATATTTATAGAGTTAACTTCCCCCATTCATGTATGCAAATATTAGCAGTGGAAATGTAATTAAAACTTGCATAGCATCCAGTCATAGAATAGAAATGTACTGCATTCAATTATAACAACTAGAATTACAAAAAACACAATATCTACAATGAGCTGCTCATATACAAGATACAGATTGTCGCAGCCCTATGCTCTGTCATGGCATCTGGAGGCCAATTGTCGGTCAGAAGGTCACATCGGTGTCATGTGCAGCACCTTGGTGCCGTGTGCAGCGCCTCAGTGTCGTGTGCAACACATTGGGGCCGTGTGACCATTCTCGAACCTTCCGTCTGGTCAATTGTGGGTCACATTGGTACCGTGTGCTACAATTCCAGCGTGCCGTGTGCATAAGCTTAGCGTGCCGGGTGCAGTATCTGTTTACGTAGAGGGCACCAGCTCGGAGCCTGGTTGGTGTAGGAGCGGGGAACCAATTAGATGCTAGCTCAAGCAAGGGTCTTCGAATAAAACTATGTCCCTCGCCTAAATCAGCAGGAATGTCCGCGTGTTAGCTGGAAGGCCTGATCACCCTTTCAGCCAGGATCTCCTCCGGATTTAGCCGGCTCGTGTTGTGTCATCTCGGGTTACATCTCGTCATGTCCCTGGTGTCTGTACTGCTAGTCAGCTGCGCCTGGAGTGTGGTATGTACATATTAATTTTTGTAGATATTCTGTTTGTTAGGCCTTTTTCTTTCTTTATTATTTGGTACCATATCTCATGTATAGTGTATAGAGGACGAATTGTTACAGTTTACTCAGTTTTGTATGTTTGTTCTGGTTTTTCGGTAAACAGTTGGTTGTAAATTATCTGATTCCTTGTTGTTAAGTGTACATAGACTGTTTTATATTACTGCTCTGGTGATATTTTTGGTTGGTTACTTGTTCCTATTTCAATTGAATTTGTACTGTTAGTTGGTAAAGGTGCTCCTCCCCAGCCCAAGTTGTAATTTATCCCCCATTAATAATTGGCCACCTGTTTTGAATTACAATCTGCCTCTGTCTCAATTTTCCTCTTCCACTCGAATCCTCATTCGAACCTGTATTGGTCTCGGACACAGACCAAGAATTATTTGTGCAAATAGCTGCTTAGGTGCCATGGGGATGAGCATCTAGATGTAAAATGTGGATAAATTAAGCAGCAAATAATTCTGAATAATACATTCACCCAAAAAGTATAATCTGTTCACAGAAAGAGATAAAATTTGACATAAATTGTTCATTACTAATTATATGCCTACATATTAGCTACATGTTGGGTCACAGACTTTCAGTAGATAGCAGCTGTTCATTATTTATATAGAATCTGTGGTAGGTCTAAAGTGCACCCTGTAATACTGTGCCATGCATTCTTAACAAAAAGACATAAATCAGAGCAAGGAGTGAAGTACAATAAACAAATAAGCAATGTTACCAAATCCTGCAATTTTATCACAAGCTTTGTGATATTTTATATTTTTTTTAAAGTCCCAGCTCCATGATTCAGGGGATTACACGAAAATCTGATCTTTATTTTTTAAAAAGTTTCTAGCCATCATGGTTACAGGGAAAAGCTTAAACATGTGAAACCTAAAGGCTCAAAACTGCAAGGCAAATAAAAAGAACCCAAAATATTTGAGTCTTATTTTTTTCAATGCTTGGCATTGGCAATACTGTAACTATATCCTCATTGGTGACAAGTGACTAATGCTCAATTTTGTAACTGATTATAGGCTTAATCCTGTACCACCTGTTCACCACATAGCGAATATTGGATCATGCCCTTAGTAGCACAAACAGCTTTCAGAAAGGAAACATATACGATCTGCCATTTTGTAATTCTACATTTACAGTCAGGTCTTAGGTTGTTGTAATTCTCTGTGAACTATTTGTTGTCAAAAGAGTGGGAGGAGTAGGAATACGATACCTAGAAAAATTGGTTATGGCATATTGAGTTGTTTACCACAGGTTAATAGGCCCAATCTGGATAAGGATGGAAGTAACAGAAAGCTATTATTATTTGGTGGGTGTTTGGTAGCTGACATGAAATAAATGTGTTGGCTCACTTCTCTTCCAAACAAACTACTGTCACAACTGACAAAATGCCCATATTGGTAGGTGTTACCCACTTCATTCAATACGAGAGTGTTTTATCTTAAGTAGGCATAGAGAAAGAGGAAAGCAGAATAGGGAGTAGAACAGGATTTGTTAATCATGTTTCTGCACAGAAAGCAAAACTGTAAGTACCCAGAAAATTCAGTAGAGGAAATGCTGGCATGAGGATGACTGTTGGGTATACTGAGTAGTAGCTCCAACCCAGTGACCAGCCAACAACATTAAGGGGTGTGGGATTCATTCAGTCTAAATACTTTATTTATTTGGCACCCCATCGGATTACCTTAAAATACAGGCATAACTATACCAATCTTTCTTCCCATCCTGTGCGAACAATAACTTGATTTATTTGTGAGTATGAGTTCTCTGTTATTTGTATGAGAAACCTATTGAGGGAAAAAGTCAAAGATAAGTTTTGCCTTTAGTTCTGAACATCAAATTTCATTAGTATCTGCCTGCCTCACAAACCTTGTGCACAGTGGATGAGCCAAACAAACAAAACTGGGGTGTTTGCCCACATGCACATGCCTAAGTTCACACATGAGCTGATCGGCTTTCCCACCAGGACAATTCAACAAAAATTAGAGTCATCAAGAGAAAATGGTTTTGGGAATGAACAAGAATCCCTGTTTGCCAAGAAAAGAGCTAAGCATGGTGAGTTCGCCACTAAAGGCTCAGTCCTGGAAGGTGCCAAGCCTGATCTAATGAAGCATTTAAGCACATGTATAACTATGTGATTTGTCCCACTGACTACTTCAATGTTTTACTGGATCAGAATCAGAGTACTGAGCACCTTTCAGATTGAGTCCTAACATGATCATGGACCAGGCTCTGTTTGCTGACAAGGCAGGAAAGATTGGATTTAGACAGAGAGAAAGAAGTTTTCATTCCACATTCCAGCTCTGTTTAACAAATGAAGAATTGAGTGGACATAGTATGGTTTTGGTCACAAAATGAATGAGAAATCTTTTCAAAAGTATCAGAGGAAAAAGGATGTATTTGAGCACATACTGAAATAAGGGTGTAAATGTTATGCTGAAACTGTGATGCAGTATCACAAATCATACAGTAATTTTAATTTACATGAGGGCCAAATTTTCTGCTATACTAAAGTCCAAATGGTACAAGGAGAAGGGGCAGAGAAGCCAGCAGAGAACCAATTACAACTCTTTGATTCTCAAGCCTTAGTGGACCTAGCACTGGAATAATTTAAACTAACTTATACTACCTGGTCATGGTCCGTAAGGAATCACTAGAGCTGGTCAGGGAAACGCTGATGAAACTATATTCCATTGGAATATGCAATTCCGGTGGAATTGCATCAGATTTATGAGAATTTCAGAAGAACATTGCGGCAAAATGTTCTAACGATGTTAAAAGGCCTGTTTTGACATTTTCTAATGAAACATTTTGGTATGTATGTTTGCTTCAAAATGACTTTGTTTAGAAATATTGTTAATGAAACAAAATACTTTGGAATAGGGCTGTCGATTAATCGCAGTTAACTCATGTGATTAACTCAAAACAATTAATTGTGATTAATTGCACATTTAATCACACTGTTAAACAATAGAATACCAATTGAAATTTATTAAATATTTTTGGATGTTTTTCTACATTTTCAAATATATTGATTTCAATTACAACACAGAATACAAAGTGTACAGTGCTCACTTTATATTATTATGTTTGATTACAAATATTTGCACTGTAAAAATGATAAACAAAACAAATAGTATTTTTCAATTCACCTCATACAAGTACTGTAGTGCAGAAACTTCCAAATGTGGGTTTTTTTGTTACATAACTGCACTAAAAATATATATATATGTAAAACTTTAGAGCCTACAAGTCCACTCAGTCCTACTTCTTGTTCAGATAATCTCTCAGAAAAAAACAAGTTTGTTTACATTTATGGGAGATAATGCTGCCTGCTTCTTATTTACAATGTCACCTGAAAGTGAGAACAGGCGTTTGCATGGGACTGTTGTAGCCGGCATTGCAAGGTATTTACATGCCAGATATGCTGAACATTCGTATGCCCCTTCATGTTTCAGCCACCATTCCAGAGGACATGCTTCCATGCTGATGATGCTCGTTAAAGAAAAAATGTGTTAATTAAATTTGTGACTGAAATCCTTGGGGGAGAATTGTATGCCTCCTGCTCTGTTTTACCCGCATTCTGCCATATAGTTCATGCTATAGTAGTCTCAGATGATGACCCAGCACATGTTGTTCATTTTAAGAACACTTTCACTGCAGATTTGACAAAACACAAATGTGAGATTTCTAAAGATAACTTCAGCACTCAACCCAAAGTTTAAGAATCTGAAGTGCCTTCCAAAATCTGAGAGGGACTAGGTGTGGAACATGCTTTGAGAAGTCTTAAAAGAGCAACACTCTGATATGCCTGAAGTACCAAAAAAGAAAATCAACCTTCTGTTGGTGGCATCTGATAATGAAAATGAACGTGGGTCGGTCCGCACCGCTTTGGATCGTTATCAAGCAGAACACATCATTGGCATGGACGCATGTCCTCTGGAATGGTGGTTGAAGCATGAAGGGACATATGAATCTTTAGTGCATCTGGCACATAAATATCTTGTGATGCCAGCTACAACAGTGCCATGAGAATGCCTGTTCTTACTTTCAGGTGACATTGTAAACAAGAACCAGGCAGCATTATCTCCTGCAAATGTAAACAAACTTGTTTGAACGATTGGCTGAACAAGAAGTAGGACTGAGAGGACTTGTAGTCTCTAGCATAGGCACTGACTCTGTGGGTGCTCCGGGGCTGGAGCACCCACGGAGAAAAATTAGTGGGTGCTGAGCACCCACCGGTAGCTCCCTGTGGCCCCGCCTCGCCCCCCTGCTCCACCTCACCTTTGCCTCCGCCTCCTCCATGAGCGTGCCACCATGTCCTGCTTCTTCTCCTCCCTCCCAGCACTTGCGCCACGAAACAGCTGTTTCGCGGGGCAGGGAGGGAGGGAGGACAAGGGGGAATGCGGTGTGCTGGGGGAAGAGGCGGGGCTGGGGCGGGGATTTGGGGAAGGGATCCAATAGGGGCAGGGAGGGGGCGGAGTTGGGGCGGGGACTTTGGGGAAGGGTTTGGAAAGGGGGCCAGGCCAGGGACGGGGAAAGGGTGGAGTCGAGGCGGGGCCAGGGGCGGGGGGCATGAGCACCCACCGGCGCCGGAGAAAGTTGGCGCCTATGGTCTCTAGTTTTACATTGTTTTATTTTTGAGTGCAGTTTTTTTTTGTTAATTCTACATTTCTAAATTCAACTTTCATGATAAAGAGATTACACTACAATACTTGTATTGGGTGAATTGAAAAATACTATTTCTTTTGTTTTTTACAGTGCAAATATTTGTAATAAAAATAATATAAAGCGAGCACTGTACACTTTGTATTCTGTGTTGTAATTGAAATCAATATATTTGAAAATGTAGAAAATATCCAAAAACATTTAAATAAATGGTATTCTATTGTTGTTTGAGTGTGATTAATCATGCAATTAATTGAGATTATTTTTTTTAATCGATTGACAGCCCTACTTTGGAAATTTCATTTAATTGTTAATTTTGCCTTTTTGTTCTGATTTTAGAATGAAAACAAATTTTGAAACTTTGGTATTTCCTGAGGAACAGTGTAATCACTTTTACTCCAAACACTCTTTGCTTTTTCCATGCTTTGATTCAACTGCAGACAAAGATAAACGACAGCTCAGATGTGAAGCACATGATAGAAACGCTGGTTGAAATTATTGATGCAAACAGTTTTCCTGATTAAAAAATATGGTTTCATTGAGAACAAAATGTTTTTGCAGAAAATATATATATGTATATATTTGTAAAATATTTGTTTTTACATATAAAATATACTTTTTGTTTCAACTTAAAATATCACTGTTTTTTGGTTTTTGATTAAAAAAAGCCTGAAACAAAAGAAAATTAATTGAAAATAACAATTCCACATAGAAATGTTGAGGGTTTTTCTGGCTTAATATCATCTTTTTAAACTGAAAAACAAAACCAAAATATTTTACTTTTAAACAAAATAATAGTTCATTTTATTTTGAAATGTTGATTTTTAAACAATTTTGTTTTGCACTAGTCAAAACTTTCTGGAGGAAAACTGAACATTTTCAAATCATGTTTTTCTTTTGGTTGAAGTTTCAGTGGTAAAAAATGTTGGTTCCCAATCAGCTCTAGATAACAGTAATTAAATGTTGTCAGTCCCCTAAAACCATCACGTTTAAAGTGGTTTCATTTTAACATACCTCTGTTTCTAGCATGAACATGGCAAAGCAATGGTAGAAGGTTTCATTGTGATTAATTTCTGCCATCTTTAAGAACCATTGGGTAATATTAAATTCCTCTCCAGCTAAGGGTAACCAAACAAAGGCTCTCTTGTGCTGAGTCCTTTTATTTTAAATTAACTCTATGTGCATTCACATTACAGTTTGGTTCTGATAGCCTTCTTCGGAGCATTTACAAAGGAAGCACAGCACAAGTCACCAATTTAATCAGAGCAAACCATGGGGAAAGAAACAGCTAATGATATAACAATTATCTCACAGATGAATAAATCTTTGATGTTAACTTATCGGGGAATAGCTAGGCCAGCTGCTTTGAAAGTGATTTCATCATATCCCATGGGAATCTCTTCCTGTCTAAGCTTTCTATTTGCACTGCATAAAAATAAATCATTGATCTCGAGAAACAGTTTGTTAAATGTCCTTGTTCATGAGACCAAGGGGAAAACAGCAAAGGTTAAGTAACAATGACATACTGTTATGTAAATCATTAGCCACCACTAAACCAAATTGCTTATGCAGCAAGCTGAGCTTCCTGAATGCAGTTTTGGGAGATTACAGCAGCTGCTGCAGAAGCCAAAGCAAGTCCATTTCCTGTCTAAGGTCATCAGAGTGGGAGAACTAGAAAGAAGGGAGATGCTTTCATGACTGCCAAGTTCAGGAAGACTGCTTTCTGAATTAGTTAGTATGAGCCATAAACTATATGGCTTACTTTGGTGCAATTGAGCCTTAGTGAACTAACTTTCTTCCAAACCCAGATTTCTTGGACTTCAGGAATGTCATGTGCAGCCTAAGATCAACAAATAATAGAGAGTTATTTAAATTAGATCGGGGTTTTCAAACTTTTTTAATAGTGTAGACCACCTCTTAATGGAGAGTGTGTCATGAGCCACTTCCCTTCACAATCGCATGAACCCTATTTCCTTCCAAATTCCCATGGTCCCACCAACAATTGCACGGCATATTTGTGACAGATTGCTCCACTACATGTTCCAAGTTCTGCTTCTCTTCCCTAGTTCTGAAGCCCTGTAGGGCTGGATCCTCAGGCACCTGTGCAGCTCTGGAACTCAGCAGGACTGTCAATCCAGCCCTGCAGAATTCAGGAGGTTTCTGGAGTCCAGTTCCATGATTCTCTGCACTCACTGCTTAGAAATCTCTCTCTTAAAATCTCCTCCAGTACCTACTCCAGGAGCATTTCCCTTCCGGCGCTCATACGCTTCCTTCATCCTCTCAGTCTCCCACTGCACACCCTCTTCCAGCACTCTTCCACTTGGTGCCCCAGAAACTCTCCACATACTCCTTCTTCTCTCCCTGGCTTCTAGTGATAGTGGCAGGGGCAACCCACATAAAAGCCATCTCTTGAGCTGGTGAGGGCCCACAAACACCACCACGTATCTTTGGGCAGGCTAGGGTCTTCTTTTCTCCCGACTTGGACCACAGCTCCCTCTGCCTTCCACCATATTGCACTCTGTCCTGGAGGAAAGAAGTCTCAGCCCCACAGCCACTTGAGCTGAGGATGTATATGGAGGTAGTTGCTGATACCACCCATTGCCATGATCAGTTGGTGGCAGTGTGGGCTCCCTCTCCTCCCCACCCCCAATCTTCTGCCGGACTGATGCTGGTCAGGGCCTAAAGAAATGTAGATACTCAGTAAATGATGATTTGCCATATTTTTAATGCATTTATGTTATTAGGATTTAAGAAGATCCTTTGTATCAGCTTTTCTTTGAGCTTTGATAGAGCGAAATAACCTTTCACACAGTTCCTCAATTTCCCAGACAGGGTGACATTTTTATAATTTCGTACTGTGCTCATGAGGTCTCATAAACCTTGAGAAAGTATAAGCATAAAATGTGTGAATGGGTACAGAAGAACTCTTCTAAGTCAAAGGACAATGGGTCATACATTATGACCAGGAAAGTGGCCAGGTCTTAATGCTCAAGAAGCCATTTAGGAACCCTGACTGTTACGGGGAGTTGAGATAATTTTGGTGACAGCATCATCTCCTGTTATTCTTGTTTGAGGAAAACCACATGGACTTTTGAAGGTGAGACAGAACCAGTATCCTAGGAAGGAAGGAGGGCCCCAAGAGTGGACCAAAGGTCAGACTGACCTCATTAGACCAGGATTGGACAATGCAGCTGGGGTGTAAAGCCTGTGATCCCCTGATTCAATCAGATCACCACCAGGGAGGTCCCATGACATGATAACAGCTTGAGTTTCACCTTTAAAAGTTTAGGTAAATGAGGAAGAAGATGTTCTCCTGGGGTCACCCTGATGACAACCAGACAGTTTACACTCCTTCCCTCCCAAGAAAAGTAGACACAAAGACACTGCAGATCAGCAAGTTACGTGGAGGACAACGCCTGCTAGAATGATGGTACCTGAGCCAGGAGATACTGCCTGGTTCTGCAAACAGCAATTTTTAGCTGTGCAGACCAGTCGCAGCCATACCACAGGTCTTTTTCCCTTGTGTATTTGTACCTTAAAGGTCACCTGGGTATGTAAAAATTCCAATCTTAACTCACTGTTTCCACAAGGTATAAGCTGCTAAGTAATATGCATAGAGAAAAAAGGACTGAGTCATTCAGTCGTTGGTGGTGTTAACTTTGTAAGTTGATGACTGATTGTGCTCATATATATGATTTGACCAATTGTTGCCTCAAATTGTTTTTATTTGTATTATTGTTCACACCTAGAGTAGATTAAATTGATTTATATTGTAACCTTAATCTAATTTTCATATTGTTTAGTACTTTCGGGAAATATTATAAAAAAGTTAACCATATAGATATTTATGCTCTTGAAGAAAAGTCATAAAAACATCAAATTGATTTCCTCTTCTCATATGGCAATGAAGTAAAAAACAAACTTAATTAAAGGGACTTTAATTAAACCTGCATAAAACATTTGACTCAGGTCCTGAAAACCCTATTATTACTCCATTAGTCTACTCTCAAAGTTAACCCATTCTGTGGTGGGGGCCAGCGGGTGGGCAAGCTAACAAGCTTTCCAAGTTAACAACCCATTAAGCTAAATATTTCAGTTTACATTCTTAGAACTATTCATAGAATATCAGGGTTGGAAGGGACCTCAGAAGGCCATCTAGTCTAACCCCCTGCTCAAAGCAGGACCAATCCCCAACTAAATCCCCAAATAGCCTCCTCCAAGATTAAACTCACAATCCTGGGTTTAGCAGGCCAATGCTCAAACCACTGAGCTATCCCTCCCACCGTTTCAAACTATCGGCAAACTCAGGGCTTATCTGTGCATTGCTCAAAATAGCTATTCTGCACTAATTCCTGGGATGGACACTCTGAATCTGCAGTTTAGCTATGGGTTTGTCTAGCCAAGGGGTTTAGTCTACAGCACCACTAAGGTCAAGTTAGCCTGGTCTGACAATGCCTGCATACACACGATACAATTCCTTAGTGTGAACTATCTCCACATTTATCACAAATTCCAGAGTCCTCTTTCAAAGTATATGAAGTTCAGTGCGGAATAAGTTAATATGGTGTATTGCTTGTGTGCACTACTTTGGCAGTCCTCCAACTGCTAGTCCATACTGCTTTGCGGGCACCTAGGACTGACTGGTCTGGCTACATGTTCCCCTCCCCCCAGTGCTCTGGGGTCAAGTTGACCAGATGTCCCCTCCCTGTTTAAAAGCTGGCAAGATTCCAAGTACTTCTGAATTCTAATATATTGGCATTGCTGTGATATTATGCCAAGAATCTTCACAATATGTCTCAGGCAGCTGGTTGGAAGCGTGCTGAGACCCTAGAAATAATGGAGAAGCATTGGTGCAACTAGCTTTTGGGACCAGCCACCACAATAAAAATGTGTTTGCTTGTAAGATGTCCACGAGGGGTCACAATGAGGATGCAAACCATTGCACTGGTTTATTCTGCCCTCCACTGCACTGTGTCACTTAAAAGTTATGTTTCTTTGTTGTTTTAATTAAAGATATATTTCTTGTTGTTATATAACACATTGTTGCTTAATAATAAAAAGAAACCATTAAAATCATTCATAAAGTGTCTTCAGTGCCTGTACACAGGAAAACCCTTCAGTTTGCATAAGTCATCAATTTTTCTGCAAGTACAAAGATGCAGGCATAAGATTAAAATAAGGATTGCCACAACGTGCCACTTCTACCACCCATAAAAGAGCAGTCACAATCCCAGCTCCCAAGATCATAGCTGGATGTATAGCTAGGGTGTTACCAGATTTGCCCGTTACTTTGGGGTACACTCATTTATTAGGATTATTCTTCGGGGGGGGGGGTAGTTCTGTAATTCTATCAATGTACTGCTTGCAGGGGCGGCTCTATGGTTGTTGCCACCCCAAGCACGGCAGTCAGGCGGCTTTCGGCGGCACGCCTGCAGGCGGTCCACTGGCTATGTGGATTCGGCGGCATGCCTGTGGGAGGTCCGCCGGTGCCACGCTTTCAGTGTCCCCGCCGCCGAATTACTGCCGAAGCCCCGGGACCGGTGGAACTCCCGCAGGCATGCCGCCGAAGGCATCCTGATGGCTGCCCTCAGTGCAACCGGCAGGCTGCCCCCTGCGGCTTGCCGCCTCATGCACGCACTTGCTGTGCTGGTGCCTGGAGCCACCCATGACTGCTTGTGTCACTTGTGTTTTCATACGGAGCTCTACTTCTCCCTTCTGAAAGTCCCCTCCCAATAAGCTATCCTGCAGGACCTAGGTTCCCCAGGGCTGGGTTCCTCCAGCCCCAGAATCAGATGTGCGTGTACGTACACACACACACACTCTCTCTCTCTCTCTCTCTCTCTCTGAGTGGACCAGGTCAATCAGCACTCTCAAGTTGACCCCCCCCCTTATATGCCCCTGGACTCAGTAGTCTGGGTTGAGCAGCACTTCCAAGCTGCCACCCTCGTATGTCACAGGTTCAGCACGTCCCTATCCCCACTTTCATGTTACAATTGTACTAATAGTAACCCACCTGATGAGCAATATTTTTGGGTGCTACAGGGATCTTTAGCTTAGGTAAGAGGAGTGTTGCTGCAGAGTAAATGGGGAAACCAAAACCACAAAAAAGTAAAGTTCAGAGAGAGAGAGAGAGGGAAGTAACCAGCTTAACCATAAAAGTTATTTATTGAATAATAGTGATTACTACACAAGGAGCCTAAACCAACATAACAGTTACAAAAAGGTTACAAAAGTCATATGTAGAAAACTATACCTTATCAAACAAGTCAGGGTTAGAAAGTTATACCTGAGGTAGAAAAGGAGAGAGAGAGAGAGAGAGAGAGAGAGAGGAATCTCACCACTTCCATGAAGCTTGAACTGGTCGGAGTTCCCAGGTGATGGTGGTAGCTCAGGGTCCTGAGTGCTGGAGACAGGCAGAGCCCCCCAGCACAATCAGTCAGGAGAAGATGAAATCCCAGTGGAACTGATGCAGAGTTTGGATCCATGCATCAGAACACATTTGAGCCTGGGTAGGGGTTTCTTGTAGGGAAACAACAATGGTTCAAGGGAGAACACTAGATTTCTTTATGGGTAAACTGATGGCTCAAGGGTTTTATTTAGGCTAAACAATAGGAACTGATCATTCAATAATTCCTTCCAGGGAGCTCACAATGCAATTAGGCTGCTTCAGTATTTTGGATATAAATCAAAGATTCATTACTAGAATTGGTCTGATAATTGCTGACCTGGGTGTGTGCAGGCATCGGAGCAGAGATTAACATCTGGAGCAGAGATTCTCCATGATGCAGTGCTTCCCTGCTTTTCTGGTCCCAGAGTTCAGTGTGGTTCTTGCCTTGAAGTCTCTGTTCTCCGTTCTGTATGCTAATAGAGATGCCTTCCTGTCCCATCTTTGATGCAGATGAGGCTTGGGGAGTTGCCTTAATCCCATCACCCTTGTCTGGATGGGTCTAGGTGTGTCTCCCACCACCCTTCACTGCTCTCTGCAAGTCTTTTCTCTGATCAGTTTTGGTTCAAGCAGAGGCTGGGAGGGTGTCCTTTCATGAGTCAGACAGTCTGGATACTGCACCCTGCTTCCCCAAGAACACACAGCTAATTGGTATCAAGGGTTGCCAGGTGTCTGTTTTTTGACCGGAACACCCAGTGTAAAAGAGACCCTGGCAGCACTGCTGACCAGACAATTAAAACTCTAGTCTCCCTGCCTGGCTCCGCACAGCTCCTGGGAAGCAGCCAGCATGTCCCTCCGGCTCCTAGGCAAAGGGGTGGTCATGGGGGCTCCACGGGCTGCCCCCACCACAGGTACTGCCTCCCAGCACGGGCTCCACAGCTCCTATTAGCCAGGAACAACGGCAATGCAAGCTGTGGGGGTGGCGCCTGAGGTGGGGGCAGGGCGCAGAGCCCCCTTGCCATCCTTCTGCCTAGGAGCCAGAGAAACATGTTGCCACTTCCCGGGAGCCATCGAGGTCAATGCCCCCCGGAGCCCACACCCTGAACCCCCCTCCCATGCCTCAAGCCCCTGTCCCAGCTCTGAACCACTTCTGGCACCCAAACTCCCTCCTGGAACCTGCACCCCACACCCCAAATCTCTGCCCCAGCTCGGAGCCCTCTCCTACACTGCAAATCTCTTGGTCCCAGTTCAGAATCACCTCCTATATCCCAAACCCCTCATCCCCGGCCGCACCCCTGCCCCAGCCCCACCGTGGAGCCCCCTCTTACCCTCTGAACCCTTTGGCCCCAGCCCAGAGCCCCCTCCCACATCCCAACCTCCTGCCCCACCCCAGTGACAATGAGCGAGGGTGGGGGAGAGTGAGTGAAGGAGGGACGGGGAATGGAGTTAGTGGGGGCAGGGCAACAGTGTTCCATTTTCTGCCATTAGAAAATTGGCAGTCCTAGTACAGCTGCACATTTACAGCCTGAGGCTGAAAGTAAGAGCAACAGGCATCCTTGCCCTGGCTGTTTCCATTTCTGAGTAGATGCTTTGCTGGGTGCTCAAATCACTGAGCAGGTCTCTGCATCTCAATCTCCCACCCACCATTAAGACCCTCTCTCTTATGCTCACAACTATTTTGCAAAATACAACGTGCAGCTAAACTCTTAGGCAATTCCCCCCCTCCCCCCCCCCCCGCAGCTTCCAACCTAGCCCATAAACAGTATGCCTTCCTTTCAGATGACAAAATGCATGCTCTACTGCCATTCTTCAACTCCTGGGGTGATGGAAGAAACTGTTTAACTTTCTGTCCAGGGGTGTGTCTACAATGCATTTTTAAAATGCACATCTATAGTCTCAGGCTCCTGGTGCTTGTGCTATAGAGCTAAAAATAGCAGTGTAGACATTGTGGCTCTGAAGCTTCCCCCCACCCCAACCCCTTAGAATTCATAGCTTGGGCTCCAGCCTGACCCCAAGTCTGTAGACTTGGGCTCTGAAACTTGCCATCACAGTTTTTAAAACACAATGTGAAGGTTACCCTACTGACCTGTGAATGGCTTCCTTAGCCAATGAAACAGAGAATAAGCCAGGTCTCCCAGGATAACCAGAGCAATGTCCAGAGTAATCTTGGGGACAAAGTCTCCTTTATTCATTAAGGTAAACAGAAAATTGAATTTATAAAGATCCTAGCATTGTGGACCCTTCCAGACCCTGCTGCATTTATGTCTGTGACCCTTCCACAGTGAGCAACCAGGTCTTGAAGAAACATGGAGTAACACCACTTTCTGTTTATAAACTCCAAGCCCTGATGTGGGGGCCAAAGGATTGTCCCTTCAATTACTCCAATACAATTTGAAAACTTCACGCATGCAACGCCATCAATAAACTCCTGAGTATTACCAAGCTTTATAACCCCCTGCAGCAGTACTTTATGTTTGCAATCATACACTTGCATGACACTGGGCCCAACAATCTAGCACCCCCCTACATTAAACTGGTTGGTTATGGACCAGTAGCATTCAAGGGTAGCCAGGTTCCAGATGGCAACTCACATGTTTGTATGATGTCATTGCCATTTCAGGGATCAGTTCATAACAGATCTCAAAAAAAAGGTGCCTTCACAAGGCGCAAATTCTGTCATCCCAAATCTTCAGAACAGTCATTTCCCAGCAATTGATGCCATTTCTTCAGCCCAGAAACAGCATGGCACTGTGTGAATCTGCTCCAGGAGTAAGTCATGTAGTAGCAGTTCAGGATCATTCTCGTCTTCCTGCCTTTACCACTACAGGTGCTACTAGTGGAGTAATGCTGCTGTCACAACATCTTCTCAGTGGTGCAGCGGGTGATGTCCAAAGCCACCCTGCTCTGTGAGCTCAAATTAAGATCAAAGAACCTCTGCATATTTGCAGTTGCTAGCATAGTGGTGTGGACTAGTGCTGGGTCTATGCTGGCTGGCAGCAATTCCAAATATGGTGCTAGCATGCCCAGAAGGAGAAGCATGGGATGGCAGGAGTAGAATCAGGGGACTTTTTTTTTAATTTGACCCCAAGTCCCAGAATTCCACGGGATTCCACCTGGCTTTTGCTATGTGTCCCACAATGCACGCTGAGAAAAATCCCAGAATGCACACATCTTAGCAGTGAAGCAAAGGACCATGGGATACCCTCCTGGAATGCCACATGCTTAGTGTGCACCAAGCCTCTGCCCTGTTCATAGGATGTGAAATGAAAAAGGACACAGCTGTTCTCATACTATTAGTACAGCATACAGATGTCTCACCAAATAGTGTTCGTCAGCTAAGCCCCCTCCATAGACAAGCCCTTAAAGCCACTTCCAGAGCTGGATTTTAGATACATATCCTAACTTATTTTGCAATAGATTCCCTGGGAAGAAAAGCTCTCAGGCAGCCAACTGAATCAGTTTCAATCCACGGTTGCTAGGCTTTCTTCATATTAATAGGGCCAGAAAAAATAATATTTTTAAGTGAAATCTTCAGTTGTGACAGGACATAGCATTGTAAACTGACACCTTAAGCATATTGTTCCTACGTTTCAGTACTTGAACCACAGTCTGAAAACCACTCACCTTATCAAAAGGTGTGAACGTCACTGTGTCAATGACTCACAAAGTAGAAAACAAAACACCACCATGGTCTTTGACAGGCAAATCTCTGTCTTGCGCAGCCTGATGCATCATTCATAAATACTGTAAATTCTAATCACCCACTTGGGCCTCTACATACCCTTTAAAAATAGACACTTGTTTCTGCTGCTGTATTCTCTGACAGAAGTGTTTCTGTGTTACCCTTTCCCCTTTTTTTATCACCAGATTCTTGCTACTTACAGAGCTATAGCAAAGGCTTGTGATGGAAATGGGAAGAATAAAGAATTGCCTACCAGTAACCATTCAATAGTCAAATTCCTCCTTGTCAGGTTAATTTCTCAATACCCATTTCTCAATTGTGTGATCCAATTATCCTTTTTCACTCCCATTAATTTTCACCAGATGGCACAATGTTTAGTGTAGAACTAGGGAAAAGAGTTATTCAAATAGGTTTGTACTTGGCAATGTCTTGCTTTTTTAGGAGATGTAGAGATGACCTCCAAAAAATGTTGTTTTCAATAGTGTATTGGTGTAGAAATAGCTTGTACTGATGAAGATAAGATTGATGATTATTAATATTTAGAGTCTTTTTCCCATATGTGTGTTGACTTGTTTAGTTTTAGTACTGTTATGAACTCAGTTCATATAGCACCGCAGAAGAACAATCTATAAATTAACTAGATGATGCCATATCTACACAGGAAGAATCAAATTTCTAGATATATCCACGTATATAATCATTTGCGAGGATAAAAATTCTCACATCACTCTCTCTGATGTACTTCATTAGTAGTGTGGTCTACATGTTTGATGTGCTGGTAAAATAAGTGTTTTTATAGCAAATCAATGCCTTAACATCATTAAGATACTTTCCTCCAGATTTAATTCAATTTCTTGTATGGGCTACCAATAAACTTTAAACCTAGAGGTATTTGAAGAAGTCCTTATGAGGAATGCAGTGTTCAGTTTGCAGGCCCTGGAAGGAACAGATTGTGTTCAAAGTGCAGAAATGTGACAATCTCCACATGCCAGCATTCCTCTGATATCAAATAGCTAGGTCTTTGTACCTTACTGGAAGTAAACAGTTGTCACCAAAAGGCACAACAGCGTGGAATGAAGACAGGTGCGAAGCAGAGAGAAGCAACTTAAGTTAGAATGACTAAAAAGATTTGCAAATGCAACAAAAGTGCATATTTTGCTTTCCCAAAAAAGACCTTTTTTGTTCGCTTTACAGGTTAAACAGAGAAAATTTAGATCAGATGGCTCAGCGTGTGGAGGTCTTCATAACAGTAAAGCACACTGGTGTCAACTCTGGCTGAAGAGCAAAGGGACAATGAAAACCCTAAGAAATTATTTGGTTCTGCATCCTGAGATGAACTTTATAAAATTGTGTCTCTTCAGTAGAGGAGAAAATGGATTCAGTGTCAGGGAAGCTATAAGCCATAGGTTCCAGAATTTCCAACAACAGAGAATAAGCTACTTGAAATCTGAGTTTAAAGAAGGACAGGAAACTGCAGCAGAGATGTGACAGTCAGGCAGTGACAGGCAGTGGCAAAGAGAGCCGTAAACAGGGGAGTTTGAGTGGGAGTTTGTAAAGGGAGTTTGGGGGAAGGGTGGGTGTAGTGTTTTGGTGTTTGGGTTTTTTGGTTTTCTTTTGTTTCTTTTTCCTTGACAGGACTTTAGGCAGCAAAGCTATAACACATACAAAAGCAGCAGTGGTAGTGACCCAAGGAATGGAAGAGACAATGAAGATAACTAGATATTGAAGCATGAGCCTGGAATGGGTACCCAAAAAGAGCTTTGTTTGTATGAAGTGCCACCTGATAGAGCTGATGGAAGAGAAGATCGGAGGCTTGGAGATGCAGGTGAAAACTATGGTTGAGTTTCAAAGGGGATTCAAGCAGATGATGGAGGGAAGGCAAGAGGAGGTTGAAAAGAAAAGTGAAGACTCGCAAATGCAAGTTGGACTGAAGAACTCTGAGGTGAGACTGTTGGGTGATGAAAGTGGCCACTGGAAGCATGTAACTATGAAAACCAGGCGGATGAAAAGACCAGCTATTGAAGGAGAAATAGAGCTCAGGAATAGGGGATGGCTGAGTTCAGAGCCCCAGCAGGACACAGAATGACTTGCAGATGATTGCAAGGGAGAATAAAAGACAAGAGGACTTGTAGCCATAAAGAACAGGAGGAAGGTCGGAGAATCACACTATCACCAGGAAAAGCAGGTCTATATGATTGGTGACTCCCTACTAAGAAGAACAGACAGGTCTGTCACCAAAGCTGATCTAGAGAACAGAAGGGTGTGCTGTCTGCCTGGAGCTAAGTTATGGGATGTGGACTTGAGGCTGAAGAGGATTCTAATGGGAGCAGGAAAGAATCTACTGAGTGTCTTTCATGTGGGGACAAATGGTACAGTTAGATTCTCGCTGGAACATATCAAGGGAGACTATGCCAGGCTGGGGAAGATGCTTAAGGAAATGTAGGCTCAAGTGATCTTCAATGGGATTCTGTCTGTTCCTAGAGAGGGAGAACAAAGCCAAGAAAAGATTATGATGATCAACAGGTGGCTCAGGCAGTGATGCTATAAGTACATCTTTGGGATGTTTGACCACTAGGAGGCATTCGCGGAGGACTGTTCTCGTAGATGGACTCCACCAGAGTAAGGAGGAAAATAGACTTCTGGAATGGAGATTGGCACAACTAATAAAAAGAGCTTTAAACTAGGAACTCAGGGGAGACTGTTGGGAGATGCTTATGTAATCTCCACACCCGATTGTAATATTGAGTGGGAGGAAAATCAAGAAAGAAAGGATACAGCAATAGAGAAAGGAAGAGCAGTTGATAGGAAAACAGATATTAAGCTGACAGTCAGGTAGGTGATATTGGCAGTAGCATGACTGTACCCAGTTGGGTAAGGAAAGGAGGCAAAGCCAAGCAGAAAAAACTAAAATGTTTGTACACCAATTCAAGCAGCCTGGGTAACAAAAGGGAGGAACCAGAACTACTGGTGCAAGAAGTGAAACCATATATTAAAGGGATAACAGAAATATGGTGGAATAGTAATCATAACTGGAGTTACATGTAGTAAAGGGTATGGACTGTTCAGGAAAGACAGAAATAAAGGTAAAGGTGGTGGAGGAGCATTGTATATTAATGAAGAGGTAGACTGAAAGGAAATCATAAGTGATACTTTCTGTTTGGGATAATGCTTGGGGTATACTACAGATCATCAAGATCTGATTTGGACAGGGATAGAGACCTCTTTAATGTTTTTAATGAAATAAATACTACCTTGAATTGTGTGATTATGGGAGGTTTTAACTTCCCAGATATAGATTGAAGGACAAGTGCTACTAATGAAAATAGGACTCAGATTTTCCTGGATTTGATAGCTGACAGATTTCTTTACGAAATAGTCGCTGAAGCAACAAGAGGTGATGCTATTTTAGATTTGGTATTGGTGAGTAGTGAGGACCCACAGAAAGAGAAAAAAGTGATCCGGGAAACTACAGGCCTGTTAGTTGATCTCAATTGTATGCAAGGTCTTGGAACAAATTTTGAAAAAGAAAGTAGTTAAGGACATAGAGGTAAATGGGAATGGGGAAAAATACAACATGGTTTTACAGAAGGTAGATCATGCCAGACCAACCTGATCTCCTTCTTTGAGAAGACAACTGATTTTTTAGACAAAGGAAATGCAGTAGATCTAAGCTACCTGGATTTCAGTAAGGCATTTGATACAGTTCTACATGGGAAATTATTAGTTTAATTGGAGAAGATAGGGATTAATATGAGACTTGAAAGGTGGATAAGGAACTTATTAAAGGGGAGACTACAACAGGTCATACTGAAAGGTGAACTCTCAGGCTGGAGGAAGGTTACTGTGGAGTTCCTCAGGGATAGGTCTTGGAAAGAATGCTATTTAACATTTTTATGTAATGACCTTGGCACAAAAAGTGGGAGTGTACTCACACAATTTGCAGATAATGCAATGTTGGGAGGTATTATCAATATAGAGGAGGACTGGAATATCATACAAGAGGAGCTGGATGACCTTGAAAACTGGAGTAATAAAAATGGGATGAAGTTTAATAGTGCAAAGTGAAAGGTCATGCATTTAGAGACAGAAGTGACAGAGTCAGAGAAAGACATGGGTGTATTGGATGATCACAGGATGACTATGAGCCACCAGTGTGATGCATAAAAAAAAGCTAATGGAGTCCTAGGATGCATCAGGCGAGGTATTTTCAGTAGAGGCAGGGAAGTGTTAGTACCATTATACAAGGCACTGGTGATACCTCATTTGGAATACTGTGTGTAATTCTGGTCTCCCATGTTTAAGAAAGACTAATTAAAAGTGGCACAGGTGCAGAGAAGGGCTATGATGATGATCCGCAGAATAGAAAACCTACCTTAGGAAAGGACATTCATAAAGCTTGCCTTGATTAGTCTAACCAAAAGAAGGCTGAGGGGGAGATATGATTGTTCTGTATAAATATATCAGAGGGATAAATACGAGGGAGGGAGAGGAGTTATTTAAGCTATCTGCCAATATGAACCCCATAACAAATGAATAGGCTAGAAAGTACAAGAAGGTTTCTAACCATCGGAGGAATGAAGTTCTGGAACAGCATTCCAAGGGGAGCAGCAGGGTTCAAAAACCTAACTGGCTTCAAGTCTGAGTTTGATAAGTTTATGGAGGGGATAGTATGATGGGACTGCCTAAAATGGCACATTTTACCCAAATGTGACTGCTAGTAGTAAATATCTCCAATGGCCAGGTATGGGACAGTAGATTAGGGAGAGCTCAGTTACTATTTTTTCCCAGGTGTCTCGCTAGTGGGACTTGTCCAAATGCTCAGGGTCTAATCGACCATCACATTTGGGGTTGGGCAGGAATTTTCCCCTGAGTCAGATTGGCAGGGACCCTGTGGGGGTTTGCCTTCCTTTGCAGCATGGGTCACAGGTCACTTGCAGGTTTGAACTAGTGTAAATCATGAATTCTCTGTAACTTGAAGTCTTTCAGATCATGATTTGAGGACTTCAGTAACTCAGCCAGAGGTTATAGTTCTATTACAAGAGTGGCGAGGGGGTGAGAGTCTGTGGCCTGCAATGTGCAGGAGGTCAGACTAGATCAGGGTCGGCAACCTCTGGCATGCGGCTTGACAGGGTAAGTACCCTGGTGGGCTGGGCCGCTTTGTTTACCTGCCGTGTCGGCAAGTTCGGCCGATTGCGGCTCCTACTGGCCGCGGTTCGCCGCTCCAGGCCAATGGGGGAGGTGAGAAGCCGTGGCCAGCACATCCCTCGGCCCGCGCCGCTTCCCGCTGTCCCCATTGGCCTGGGACAGTGAACCGCGGCCAGTAGGAGCCGCGATGGGCTGAACCTGCGGATGCGGCAGGTAAACAAACTGGCCCGGCCCGCCAGGGTGCTTACCCTGGCGAGCCGCGTGCCAGAGGTTGCTGACCCCTGGACTAGATGATCATGATGGTCCCTTCTTGCCTTAAAGTTTATGAGTCTATGAGAAAACGTAAGCAAACAAACAAAAAATCCAGAACAATAGAGGAATCATGCTAGCACTGCCCTGTCTGATGTATTTAGAAAGAAGTGAATTCTGGAAGCTGCTAAATCCATAAGGTCAACTGCTTATCAAGATAATAAGATGTTATTTCTTGACCATAAGCCTTATCTCACAGGCATATTGGAATAAACAGGCATACAAAGACGCAAGGGAGGAAACAGCTATATGATTCCCAGAAGAATTCTGAATTATCAATGAGGAAAAAGTCTAAGTTCCGGGACATTAGTTTAGCAAAAGCCCTGCTTTAAAAAATAAATAACCACCTATTCTTACTCTCTTGAGTTCTCAGAAGTAGAGTACTAATATGTTTATTTTTTGATCATTGCCTCACTTAAGTGACACTTAATTCCTCTATTCACCAGGGTCCTTACCCACACTTAACTACAGAAAAATTACCACATAGTCTATACTAGAGTGCTTTTACTTCCTTTTTTTATTCTGTGACTGTATTAAGATTGGAGTGCACACAGTAACATCTATTTTGTGGGTTTAAATAATACAATACTTAAGGTTTCATCAAGTTTAGTTTAATGTTTCGCTCATGCGTGTGCAGGAAAAGATTCTTTATTGAGCAAAAGATCGTTGCTAGACTAGCAAACTAATCAGGCATTTGACATATGGATTTGACCTATGCTTAACTGCTACCCCATTCTTTTTTATTGTGATATAAAACCAATAAAAATATTAAAAGAAAAAAAAAACAATGAACCTGTTTGTGCTTTAAAAGGTATTTAATTTCATAGTTACATCATGTGTTTTAATAAAAGCTATTCTAACCATTTTATTTGCTTTAAATATACTTTATACTTAAGAACAGTAATTAATCCAGTTAATCTGTTTCTGTACTCATTGTCAGCTAGGAGAGGTTGTACTCTGGGTATGTTCAGGTTCAGATATAAAGTACATTAAACTACATGCCCACTGATACATCCTTAGATATCTGAATATAACCCTCCTCCGTAGTAGACGATGAGAAATCTATAGTAAAATCCCCCTTGCTCCTTCCCCAACCAAAATTTGGCATCCCCTTCATTATCACTACTAACCTTGGTAGTATTTTTGTTTTAAGTATATCTTTCCAGTCTTTTCTGGTGCAATGACAGCCTTGGCAATATCAATCAATTGCTACCATTGAAAGATTGTCAAGGAGATCATTCCTCAAGATCACTTGTGTGCCCCAGAGGTTGGCAGTCCTATGAGACAGAAGCTCTCTGGCTCCACCTACAGGTAAAAAAATTAATATTGAAAGGGCTCATACCACCTACCAAGTTTAATTTACATATTTATCACTTGTTTCAATATAGTTTTTCTGAAGTATTTTGTTTTCTATCAAAGGGATTTCTTTATGTTCTGCTCTTAGAAATGTCATTAACTGTGTTATGTAACTGAACATATGTAGAAAAGTTCAGTGGGCATACTTACATATACATCATATTATATAGCAGAAATTATTTTAAATGTTTCTCCCATAGGACACTAACATTTGTTTGTTGGCAAATAAGATGTATCAAGACTTTTTTTAATGGCAACAAATTTGCACTGGACAACTGAACAAAACCCAGGGCAGATGAATGGATTTTGCTGATCAATAATTACTTAGCAGTAGGACAGATCACCAGGAGCTTGGCGAAAAGATATTGGAGGACAAATGGACACCACCTTTTAAACTTTCAATGAAGAAACAGATGGGGTGTAATCAGTGGCAAATTCCCCATGACTTCAGTGCAACCAGCATTTCACCTATAGTTCATCCAGTGGTACGCTCCAGAGATTTGTATCTCCACTGATCCATGTAGTCCTTAATGCACATTTGACTGTTGTACTGTATTTTTGCTTGTGCAGAAAGGATAAAACATTTATTTTAAAACTGCAAGACCCCACAGTGGAACAACCAGTATTAAGTAGCCTTTTGATCTACAGGAGT
This sequence comes from Terrapene triunguis, assembly GCF_002925995.2. Lineage (NCBI taxonomy): Eukaryota > Metazoa > Chordata > Testudines > Emydidae > Terrapene > Terrapene triunguis. Next base: position 317,393 of record NW_020664389.1, read on the forward strand.
ACAGATATTTTTAGTGACTGATAATCTGAAATTGAAACCATGAAATAAGTCAATTATTGTTCTCTGTGTGTCTCCTGTAATGATACTAAAAGGAGACTGCATCCAGGAAATAATGTCATTACACTGAATGAGTGTTAAAGTTTCAACTTCATTCTCCAGTTTAACGTTATAACACACACATGGAAAATTGATCTAATGATCTATAGCAACAGAATGTGGACTAACATGAATTCTGAACAGTGTAAAGCAACAAAATTCATTGCTCAGAATTAAGGGTGTTTGCCATTTTAACCTCCATTCCATTATGAAGTAGAGCCAGGGAGGGGGAGGTACCATGGGGAGGGCACCACAGAACCCTCCAATCAATTATGTTGTTAATTTAAAAAAAAACATGTTCAGTGTTTTTCATGAAAACAACTGTTTTTTAGAATGAAAAAAAAAAATCTGTTTTTACTTTAAAACTGGGAGAGGTCTTCCCTACCTCCATCTATGACCTATTAAGACATCCACACACCATGGGGGAACTACATCTAGATTAACCAATAACAAGACCCTTGTACGTAAGAGGACAGAGTTTTTTTTCAGTGGCAGGACTCAAGCTATGGAACACTTTGCCAGAGGGGATCATCAAACTAAGTCTGAGTCTGTTCAGGTCAGCTCTTCGATAAAGACTTCACCCAGTAGCAGCCTCTCCCTCCCAGGAACAATCCACAATGGGCAAAAATAAAAGTCAAAAAGTGAATTAAAAACAAGAATATGGAGAAGGAAGATGTTGATGTAGAGAGACCCTCAAAGCACCACATTGTGCATGGTGATTGTGTGTCTTGTTGAGAGAGAGAATGTTCCCTTTTGGACGTGCTCAGTGCTCTGTAATTGTTGTGCAGTGCTTATATACTACAGTGATGCAAGCCTTAAAAATATCTCCCTTGGAATGACAGATATAAGTCTATGTACATAAAACAAAAGTATACGTTTAAGAAAATACACAAAGATACAAAATCATGATCCTATCTTTGTTACCCTTGTTCTCCTCCACTCCTTTTTTTATTTATTGTCACTTGTATTATTTTGATTTAGAGTGTAAGGTCTTTTGGGCAAGTACCATCTCTCAATGCTATGAAGTAAGTCCTAGGGCGGGAGGTTGAGGCAAATCGCCTGGCCACTGATTACGCGCAGCCAGACACCAAGGTGGTTAGAAGAGCACATCAGGAAGCACTGAACATCAGAAAAGCTTTGAAAACCAGTTTCATGACTGGCCAGGGTACTGTATGACAGTTCTATTTGTTTCTCCTTGATGAAAACCCGCCCCCTTGGTTGACTCTAATTCTCTGTAAGCCAACCGCCCTCCCCCCTTCGATCACAGCTTGGAAATAAAGTCACTATCATTTAAAAACCATGTATTCTTTATTAATTGATTATTAAAATAGGGAGATAACTCGCAAGGTAGTCCGTGTGGGGTGTGGGAGGAGGGGAGGAGGGAAGGAAAAGGCCACTTCAATACTTGTTGAATGACAGCCTTCTGTCCACTGGGATGGAGTGGTTGGGTGCCCGGAGCCTCCCCCCGCGTTCTTGGGCGTCTGGGTGAGGAGGTGGCTATGGAACTTGGGGAGCAGGGAGGGTGGTTAAACGTGGGCTGCAGCGGCAGTCTCTCCAGCTGACGTTCCTGAACCTCTACCAGATGCCAGATCAAGTCCGTTTGTTCCCGCAGTAGCCTCAGCGTTGCATCCTGCCTCCTCTGATCTTCCTGCCGCCACCTCTCCTCACGTTCACTGGCCGCTTTCCTGTCCTGTGCTATTGTGTCCCTCCACACTTTCTGCAATTTTGGGGGGTCCATTTACATTCAAATGGAAAACTGAAAAGAAGTGCTCTACAGGATGCAATTAGGCAAACTGCAAATGCACATGTTACTTGACTTAGTTTTCCTTCAGGGAATAAATTTCCCTCTTGAAAAATAAATACAAAATGAAACAATACAAAGTTACTCTGGGAATGGGCTCTAGTTGGCTGACTAAAATATAAGTACAGGTCAATTAATGGACAATTTTTGAGTACCTTGTGTATACAAGGAGAGAGTACCTTTTCATATATGAGTATAGCAAATAGGTATTTCATTTGCTAATTTAAAATGACTAGCATAGCGCATTGGAAATACACACCACAGCAGTGATACATATTAAATACTTTGCTAGAATGAGATAATATGTTATTCTGCACACCATACTTAAATTATATTTCTGGATTATTTTTGTAGCACTAGATTGTGTTACAGTTTTTGGACACCCAATTTGAGACACATTGATATCAGTAGGTGTTAATCTGAGACCTAATATTGACAATAAAATGCTGTAATCCAAGAACTGGATCCACACAGGTGAAACGTGTACCCACATGGGACCCCATTAACTCCATTGGAGTTCTGTGCTGGGCTACATCTACACTACCAGCTTGGGGGGTAGCATGGGCCGTGGTAGCACAGCTAGTCATGCTGAATATGTAACCATAGGGCTCAGGCAGGTTTGTATTTAGGGTGGCTAGTCTGTGCTGCCACTGCCACTGCCACTGCCCATGCTATCATAGCTATATATATATATATATATAATAATGTGCTATTTCAAATGAGCTAGGTGTAACACGCCTACCTCGTTGTGTAGACATAGCCAAAGAGTGTTTATATTGTTAACTATTTCATCACTGATCCTTTTAAAAAAAACAAAAACAAAAAAAACCAGAACATCCCAATAATAGTTTAATGCATGATCACAAACCACCTTTAGCACCTTTTTGGGTGCCAAAAGCCTCAATACCCAGTCACCAAAACTACCAGCAACATTTGCAACAGCATCTCCTTTATCAACACAAAATAATTGAAGCATATAGACAATACGGGGGAGAAAGATGAACAGAAATAAACAACACAAGAGCAACTGCACAGATTTTCATATTTAGTTCCAAAAAAACCTTAATTTTTAATGTACGAGTATGTGCTGAAGAATTTCTAGTCAAGCCCCTTGCAGTGCTGCAGGAAATTTTGCAAAAGAATTTAGGGCCCAATATCACATGGGCAAATAGGGCTTTGAATATAGGCTTATTCTGATTGTTTTAATATCTCCACCTCTCTGATCCCTCAGCCAAAAAAAAAAAAAAAAAAAATCAAAAAAATTCTGAGGACAGAAAGACATAGGGTAAGCATACAGATAATGAGTACAGTTCTGCTCTTTGTTACACCCAGGTAAATCAATTATATTTTAAACTGCCTCAACTACAATGCACCATTTCTAAAATTGCCACAGCCTAATATTGTTAGCATAGCAAATGATCCTAACTACATTTGGAAGGTAACACGTTCACTGAGATGAATGAAGTGGTAGGGAGAAAAATTCATGTCTCATTTCATTCGAAGTATTGGAGAGGGATTAGCTGATGCATTAGCTACAGCTACTATTTCCTTGGGACCTGTTTTAAGCAAAGGTTGACTCACAGGCTTGCCGTGGCATTGAATGACTTTGTGAAGCCCACCTTTGTTATGGAAAATGGCAAGCAATGAACGGCCAGATCTTCAAACTTAAATCGGTTTACACCAGGCTTATATTGATCTAGCTTAATTCAGTTTCAGTTAATTGAAACAAAAATCAATATAAAAATCTAATGTCAACTGAGTTAGGATCATCAACATACCAGTTTGCACTGGTTTAACTAAAACAGATTCTTCCTAAATTAATGCAAGTAGTATGTGTAGGTAAGGCCAAATAAGGCCCAAATATGTGCGTATGTCTGTATTTAAAGTTCATCGTATGCTTAAAAGGCTTTGCTCAATAGTACTGATTTGCTGAATCAGGACCTAGAGCTGGTCAAAACTTCTAGAATTACAAAAATCGGATGGAAATTCAAAAGATAAAAAAAAATCAGGAGACGAACAGATGGTACTTTGAATGAGTGTTCTTGGCAGAGCTGGTCAGATTTTTTTGAATTTTGAAAACTGACCAAAATTTTGAGTTGCAAAATAAAACACAGGAAAAACAAACAAACCCAAAACATTTTATTATCTTGGTACTATTTTTTCAATTAGCTTTGCTCGGTACCCGGCAGTTCCCATTGAGAACAATGGCAGCTGCTGAGTGCTGAGCACTTTCGGAAATGTGGCTCAAAGTTTTGTTAAACAAAATCTTAGATTACATGCAAAAGAGCTAAATATAAGAAAAAAATATTTTTTAACAAAATAGCTTGTGTCTATTACCTGAGGTACTCAGATCTGGAGTGTGATAATCAGGAAAGTTAGGTCTACTTAACTGTATAACTAACTTCTATAGTTGTGCATGCAATTTGACTGTTTGCACATGTTGGTGTCCATCCATCCAATTGGTCAGTTGCACATGTCAGTACTCAAATTGTCTGTGCATTAACAGTAACTGTGTGTGTAAATTAGGTGTTGAAATGTGTGCATTTTATATATGCTTGCGACCTAGAACTTTTGAAAATCAGACCTCATTACATTATTAATACATAGAATGTGTTAGTTGTGAAACTGCTAATTTAGCCAAATTATGCAATGGTTGTGTGATGTCAACAGATGTCCACAAAGAACTAGGAGAAGACCAGCTGTATCATTTACACTTTTGACCAAAACAACGTTTGAAGCGAGCAGGCTAGAAGTTAATGCACTTAGCCCACCGTACTGCACAGCATTCAACTTACATTTTGAATTCATTTACAGACATTGTTCTCAGCAACTGGAGACAATCTAGAGCAGTGGTTCTCAACCACGGGTCCTGGGCCCCCTGGGGGGCTGTGAGCAGGTTTCAGAGGGCCCTACAAGCAGAATCAGTGTTAGACTCTCTGAAGTCCGGGGAAGAAAGCCAAAGCCCCACTGCATGAGGCTGAAGCCCGAGGCCCTGAGTCCCAGCACCTGTGGCTGAAGCAGAAGCCTGAGCAACTTAGCTTCATGGTGCCGCCTATGGAGTGGAGCCCCAGGCAACTGTCCTGCTTGCTACTCCTTAACACTGGGCCTGGCCTTTATATGCAGAAAAGCAGTTGTTGTGGCGTAGGTGGGCAGTGAAGTTTTTATAGCATGTCTGGTGGGCCTCAGAAAGAAAAAGGTTGAGAACCCATGATCTAGAGCAGGGATCGGCAATGTTTGGCACACGGCACGCCAGGATAAGCCCCTTGGCGGGCCAGGCCAGTTTGTTTACCTGCCGCATCCGCAGGTTCGGCCAATTGTAGGGTGACCAGATGTCCCGATGAAATCGGGACTGTCCCGATATTTAGGCAATTTGTCCACTTTTTTTTTTTTTTTTCTCCACCGGCGACCCCCCCCCATGTGTCCTGATATTTTCTTCCTCTCATCTGGTCACCCTAGCCAATTGCAGCTCCCACTGGTCGCAGTTCGCCGCTCCAGGCCAATGGGGGCTGCGGGAAGCCAAGGGATGTGCGGGCCAAGGGATGTGCTGGCCGCCACTTCCCGCAGCCCCCATTGGCCAGTGAGAGTCGTGATCAGCTGATCTCTGATCTAGAGTATATGAACCTAGACCAAAACAAATCTAATCAACTAAAATATATTTTGTTCCCTGGCACAAACCAGTGACTCTTCAGATAAATAAAAATAATTTACCTTGCTTACTGATAAACCATGAACTCAGAACATATGAAGAAAAGAAGAATCCAATTAGGACATTATACTGACATCACGGGAACACATAAAACTTTCACTGGCATAAATGTATCATTGCAGATATAGAGGAATAAGAGCTCTCCCAATTCAATATTAAATGCATTTCAAAACAAAATCTATTTTTTCCTGTTTTTTGTGCACAAGCCTTCATCTATATGCATGGCAATGTGTTTGAGATGGAGGATAATGACCATGGGTGATTGGGGTAAGGTGAGAAAAGAAAGTAACAGCAAATGTTGGGTATCTGTCTTAATTTCTAATAGAAAGTACCTTATTATTTTTACAGCCCACTTCCTTTGCCATGTGCATAACTTTTTATTTCTTCCCATGTAAAATTTATACTTTTTCAGCCAAAGAGAATGAGAATCTGACATGACATCTTTGTTGCTGGTGACATCTTCTCAGACCTAAGCAGAGAGGCAATCAGAGCACAGGAATTATAGAAGCCAAAGATTTGCGTATTCCTTGCATAGTTAAGTTATCAATGCATTGTGATTATGCAAAGCCTTGTCATTTTATTAGCTAAACGTGTTAGTCAGCCAATCAGGGTTAAGGATTTGCATACTTTATGGTACAAAGAAATAATCATAAAGACATTATGCAAATCATACCCACTCCATTCAGAATGCAGGGATTTCCCTTCTGCCATAGTGAAAAAAAAAGGTATAGTCATTCATCTGTATTGCTGCAATCTGATTAGCTGAGACAAATTCAATTGTCTATTAGTCAACCAACTTCAACTATCAATAAACTATGTTTTGAACAGTACTTGTAGTGTGAACATTCTGTTCTGCAACAGTCTATAGAACTCAGTAGAGAATGAGTCTCTTTCTATAGAATTTTTAAACCAATTCATGGAGCTTAATAACGAATGATAAACCAGCTATAGGTTGGTTTTTAAACATTCTAGAGGAGGGTTATAATTCTTTATTAGATTCTATAAGCTGCTAACAAAATCTATAGTAAGGGTATTCTCTATCACATTCTAAAAGTTTTAGAATTTTTATTTTCAGAACCTTATTGGTTTCACCCCTAGGAAATCCTTCATATTGGATTTCCCTATGGAATATAGTGCCACTGTACAGACCATTTCTTAAAGATACAAAACCTTGCTTTACAAAAGGATTTAATTAACCAACCCTCTCCTCCTTTGTTAAGTGAAGCTATTGATTCACATCATTTTCTGGAAGAGGAATAGTATACACAAGACTCAACTTGGGCCTGACAAGGTCATATCACACAAGTATTCAACCTGCATTGCTATTTGAAGTCAGTACACTGAAGTTTGAAAGGGGATAAAAGATACCTGCTCTTAAAGCATCACATGTGTATGATAGAAAGCAAATACTGTAGCTGCTCCATTAGTACAAATGGCTCACTGCTTCAGCAATGACCTTTTCCAACTCTGCAGGTTTTTTGTGACTACCAACATAAAACTCAACAGCTCTTGGGATGTTTGTTTCTGTGATACAAGTTGATCTCTGTCTCCTATTTTTTGTGTCACTTTTGGCAGGGAGCCATCAGGTTAGTTGCAAAAGAGCATTCTTGCTGGGCTAACTAGCAAAGGACAAAGTCATTTATCCCCATGAGATTTTAACTATTCAGGGCAGAACAGAAAGAAGTTTATCTGAAAAATAAAACTGCTTAATCATTTTTTATCCTGTTTACTGCCTTCCAATACAATCTTGTCAGTGTCCCTTTAAAAGAAAAGCTTTTATGAAGCAGGGTCAATTTATAAGGGAAAAGAACTGAATTTTTAAACTGGAGAAATATGTATTTTAATACACTTAATATGATATGAACATCAGATGTAGAAGAGAGCAGATGAGATTTAAAAAATGCTTGGCTAACCCAGAAAGAAGGCAAGATGAAAGGTAGAAACAAAAGTTAGAGTTCTGCATAGTAAGAATTGGTTGAACTGTATTGCACCTTAAGAACAACACAATAATAGTCTATACTCTGACTAGCCCCCTCTTTTTTTTTTTTTTTTTTACTTACTGCAGTTGAATTCTTAATGATATTGGGTTTGGAGAGCTTCTCTCTTTTAACCATCCTCTCCCCTGAGGTTCTCAGTGGAAACTTCTCTGTCTTGGAAAGTCTGACTTGCATGGCATGACTTGCAATCAGATCATGGTCATTTTTGTGACAGAGCAGCCCAGAAACTGGTGCCAAAGGAAACCAATTTGGGTAGATTTAATCTTTAGTCTGCTCTATGTAAAACCTCAAGGACTTCTTAACATTAAGTTTGTAGGGAAAAAAATCTTCAATGGGATTCGCATGTGGGAAAATGCTATCAAGAGGGCATATTTATTAAGATGGTAACTGTATTCTACCTTATCAGACAATCTAGCTCAACTCTATCCTTCTGTCAAGATTCTGTTTAATCACGTACTTCAGCTTGCAAAAGTTCATTGTACTTGGGCTGTGGTTGTTTAGATAGCTGGCAGGCTTGAAACCTATCTACCAATAGTGACTCCTCACTCACCCTTGCCAGACAAGCCCCAAGGACACACCCTTCTTATAATTTTAAATACCTTGAGGTAGTGGCTGTGGTAGTTTCTCCTAGGATGTTAGTCTGCTGAATCGTGCAGATGCACAGAGTCCACAGTGTGTGTTCTTACTAGGCAGAGAAGGAGTTGACTGTTCACAAATATATTCTATACCAGTGGTGGGTAACCTGCGGCCCATCCAGGGAAATCCACTGGTGGGCCACGAGACAGTTTGTTTACATTTGCACAGCCGCCCACTGCTCCCATTGGCTGGGAACGGCAAACCACAGCCACTGGGAGCTGCAGGCAGCCATGCAAATGTGAACAAACTGACTCACAGCCCTCCAGCGAATTACCCTGATGGGCTGCGTGCAGCCCGTGGGCCACAGATTGCCCACCACTGGTCTATACCTAGCTTCTTGGTTCGAAGATTGGATACATGCCAAAATGGAAGAATTCCTTATCTCCCAAATGGATCCTGTTCCCTGCATCATTCCTGCCACTCCTCCCCCATTTTTACCACATTACCAATCCTTCTTTCCTCCTTCCTCTCAGGTACCCCTCCTTCTAGCAATTATGTGATATATGAAGTAATCTCATTGAACTTTTTCTTAAGGACAATTTGCCCACAGCAAGAACCCTCTTCCTCCTACTTCCCTGGCACCAGCTGTTATATGTTTACTGCCACTTTGATAGTACCTGGGAAAATTCTTAAAGGTACACTCATTGTGTTCATCATTATGCTGTACAGGGAGTAGATTAGCACCATGGAATCTAAAATGTAGAAGCTCACGCTAAAATCAGTAGGGAACAGGAGAAGCAGTGCATGGTTGGGGAATGGTAAATCAATACAGGCACAGAAACATTAGGTGGAGGAAGGAAGAGGGTGTAGGTGGGTGCAATATTGGGGAAAGTAAGAGATATATAGCAGTAGTTTTCAGAGTTTTCCAGACTTAGACCCCTTCCCAAGTTAGCCAAATGGCTGGATAACTCCCAGTTTGAGAACCCATGATTTATAGTCTTAGGGTACATCTATACTTACCCGCTGGTTCAGCGCCAAGCAATCGATCTTCTGGGATCGATTTATTGGGTCTTGTCTAGACGCGATAAATCAATCCCGGAAGTGCTCGCCGTCGACACCAGTAATCCTGCTCCGCGAGAGGAGTAGGCGGAGTCGACGGGGGAGCCTGCCTGCCGCATGTGGACCCGCGGTAAGTACCTTTAAGTTAGAACTAAGATACTTTGACTTCAGCTACATTATTCACGTAGCTGAAGTTGCACATCTTAGTTCGAACTGGGGGCTTAGTGTGGACCAGCCCTTAATCGGTATGTATATGCAAGGTAGCTATGAAGTGTGGCAGAGAAAGTCCACATCAGTTGCCTTTGAGATAGGGATGATCTTGTGGCATAAAAAATCTGTTAGTTATACAGCAGGAAGTAATTAATTATTGTTATTAGAAGAGATCAACTGCTTTTAAGATCCACGTTTTCCTTAGAAAGCTGTGAAGGTTGCATTTCAGGCTGGAATCACCTCCTTCCCTTCTCAAGACAGATGCACTATTACCCAATGAACAGGTGCAATATTTAACTAGAATGTACAACTCTGGGTCAGTCTCTCAGAATTAAAGACACTCTGTAACTAATAAAACACCCACACAATATTCTAGATGGGATTTCTCTTGAGAAAGATGATAGTTCTAAAGGCTGGTCCACACTAAGCCCCCAGTTCGAACTAAGATACGCAACTTCAGCTACGTGAATAACGTAGCTGAAGTCAAAGTATCTTAGTTCGAACTTAAAGGTACTTACCGCAGGTCCACACGCGGCAGGCAGGCTCCCCCGTCGACTCCGCCTACTCCTCTCGCGGAGCAAGATTACCGGCGTCGACGGCGAGCACTTCCGGGATCGATTTATCGCGTCTAGACAAGACGCGATAAATCGATCCCAGAAGATCGATTGCTTGCCGCCGAACCAGCGGGTAAGTATAGACGTACCCTAAGACAAGAGATCACAGTATGCAATACAAATGATGCATCACTTGGCAAAAATTCTGAAAAAAACTAGCAGCAAAACAGCTGTCAAATATAGTTTAAGACCACAGGATTTATTCTATTACTCTACAGACTTCAGCTTTGCATAGCTTTTATCTCATCTAATGTCAATCCAATAAGATCTGAGGCTGCAGTAATTTTGCTAGCAAAGTGTCTTAGCTCACAAATATTTTTTTGTGATGGGATGTTAGTCCATTTGGAGGGTTCTGCCTGATAAGCACCATAATAAACTTCAGTTTATATTTCTTTCAGTCATGTTGGGAATGCAGAAATAGGTTGTAGAAACATAACTCACCGAAATCCACATTCTGCTTAATGTAAACAACTGCTTGGAATGCTCCTGTACGAGCTTACTTAAATCGCCCATTGCCAGGTGTAATATAGATTTTTTCTCTGAGCTAAGGGCAACTATCATGGAATCATAGAGTCCTATGATAGTTGCCCTTAGCTCAGAGAAAAACTATCTAATTACTCTTTCTAAGTGAGGGCAATGATACTCCTTAACATTTTTTGGAGTGCTTTCTGTTTCAGAGGCTTGCATTTTGGTTGCCATTGACAATGACGTATGTTTGCTACCAGCAGTTAATCAGCTTACTTTTTTAAGAATCCTTTTGAACAGAAGTTACTTTCAATCTGTTGTATTGGTTTCAGGATAGGCTTCCAGTGAGCTTTAAAGCAGAGAATAGAATACCTCATTTTACCTTCTGTTTTCCCATGCACACCACTGCCATTTTACAGTTTAGTCTGTTTATTCCACCTAATTCTTCATGTTGGTTGCAATCACTGGTCATAAACTGAACCTAATCCGAGAGAAAAACCTTCAGAAACATTTGATTACAGAATTGAAGGGCCCCCTTTGCAGTACTACCCATGCAACACTCACTGACCTTTGTTTATTCTTGAGGAAGGATTTCAGGATTAGGCTTAAAAGGAGCAACAATGTCAGTCCCAGTCTACACTACAGACTTTTGCTGGCATAGCTGTGTCAGTAAGGGGTGTTTGAGGGATGATCTCTGACCAACACAACTGTGCCAGCAAGACCCACTAGCGTAGACGCACTTAAACCAGCAAAACTGCACTTTTGCTGTGATAGCTAATTTCACTTTTGAGAGACTGAAACAAACTATACTGGAAAAAGCACAGTTTTACTGGTATCAGGTACGTCCATGCTAAGAGCACTTTCTTGTGTTAGTATACAAGTATACCTGGACTGGTAAAGCCTTCCAAGTATAGACCTGGCCTCATGTGAGCCATACCTTCTCACAGAAGTTGTGTAAACCAGGCCTTGCCATCCTCTTCATTTTAACATTTATCACAAAAATGTTTTAAGAGATTAAACATAGAAGTATCCAAAAATTAACTGCTCCAGCCCCACTACTTCCTTTCTCTCCCTTGTAGAGACTTTTTATATTTTCTATTTTAAGACTGGCAGATGTTCTTAGTTATTAGCTAAAAGGAGGCATAAGGCATGTTACCAGGTTATTAACAAAAAGGACTCTCACACAAATTGTTGCTGGAAAACAAAACAAAAAGAACCAAATTACACCAATAAGTGATTTCAAACACATTTGTTATCAGATAGGCAAATACTGGAGGAGCTTCTTCAAAAGTGGGAAGGAGCTAAATTTTACAGAGAGATTTGTAATGTGATAATTAATTATTTTCCAGATGAATGTTTTTTATATGTGTTATTCCTTAAATGATGACATGGTTGCAACAAAGGCATTTCCCTGTTTCACAGATTGTTGAGGATTCCCAAATTAACTAGACACTGGAAAACTTGTCTGTAAAATGATCAACTCTGTATCAGCTGCTCAGGTACCAGGATCCATTTATTTTCAATAAGATGGAAGTGCACATTATCTTGTTACACAATGGGCAGGATTCAAAACCCTTTGAAGTCAATGAGAGTTTTTCCATCAACTTCAGTGGCCTTTGGATGCGTTCCAATAATGGTAATAAAGAACCAGCGGTTGAATACAACATGTTTTTTTCACCCTGGGTGGGTTTGTTGGTCATAGACTGGAGTCGATATATGGTCTTCCCCTCCACCCCCACTTTTCTCCTTTCATTGGAAAAGAATATGTCTTCTTTCTTTCTTGTTAAAGTTTAAGGCCAGTCTTAGAGTGGGTGTACCTCCTGATGAAATCAAAAGGAAATACAGCACAATTCCATCCCCTGTTCACTTTGCAATTGAAAATTTGCACAGGTTACCTGGAATGAAATGAGGCACAGGTGATTATGAAATGAACATACTATTGCTTCATTTTATTTATCAAAACTGCAGTAAAGGGTAATGTAATCAATATTCCTTACTAACTGCCCAAAAATGGGGAATAATCATTCATAAATAGGCAGATTAAAAAAAAAATCTGCCGAGTACATTAAATTCTGGTTTTAATGTTTTTGAATAACACTCCTATAATGTATTGATTTGTACATTAGATTTAATCACACACATCGAATATCTAGAATGTGCTACTTCGAGTTTACTCTATAAGAGCCCGAGCCTTCAAACCATTACTCCTTTGGGACTCTGTAGCAAGATGTGGCAGTGTTAGATTTATTTGTTTGTTTTAGAATTTTTCAGTTTTTCAGTTCAAACGTGTCTAAAAACTCCTGCTTACCACACATTATAAAACTTAAAAACAACTTTAATATCTACAACAGGGAAAGGATCTTATAAAAACATAATCCAAACCTTAAACAGGGCAAGCAAGAGTCTCTATTTGGACTTTTAGAAGAGAAGTCACAGGAGATAAAATATATTTTCACATATATTTTGTGTGCTGTAGAGCGCTCTCATAGCTTTTCAGGTCAGCGCTTCTCTGATGCTACTCCCTTTCAAAATGCAAAGCGTTCCCTGTTAGGGCTTGTCTACATTTGAAAGTTGTTTTGAATTAAGGTGGGGTGTAATGCCTATTCCTGAACAATTCCACATGTGGACACACATTGTCAAATAAGAGTGCCTTGATCCTGTTTAGCTTAATCCACACCATCCATGAAACACTACACATGGTATTAATCAGGAATAGTTTAAAAGGACCAAACTTCAATAAACACTTAGGCCTTGTCTAGGCTAGGGAAATAGATACTGATTTAAAACTGGCTAAAGCCTAAATTAGATAGGCTTTCACACCTTTAGCAATGTTAGTAGGTTGTGGTCATTCCTAGACCCCTAGAGAATATATGTTTCTCTGAGTGTTGTCCCAAAATTCATTTGTATACTCCCAGACCTATGAAGGGAAATATCTATGCCTCCCAGGTGTATCCCAAAAGAGGATCATCAAACAACCTCCCTCTGCCATAAGGAATCAGTCCCAGACCCAAAGAGCAAATCTCCCCTAGAGCAAACTCACCCATAAGGTAAGATTCTTGAAAAAACACCCCACTCTCTTTCCAAATCACTCAATCATATTGAGATTGTCACAGGCCTACTTCTGTACCTCAGAAGCCAAGAGGAGGGACGCAAATTTAAGAGGCCAGTGAGGGTGGACACAAGCTTTACATTTTTACTTAAGTGGCCACAACGCTCTTATATGGTCATTTTAACTCACAAAGAAAATCCTTTCTAAAGGCTACTCATCCTACCAGCAATGGAAGCGAGAAAGCAATTTGCTGCTCTAAGCTGTCACTGGCTTGATTTCCCTTTGATTCCTAAATCCAGAGCAAATTAATTTAGCCAGAGGATGGCTCTGCAGAGTGTCTCTTGTCCACCTGCAGGTTGCAGGAACAGAACAGGAAGAGAGACACGTCTTCCTAGCACTGCCTTTTATGAACAGATTCCCCATTGCCTGCTGGCCAATCACAGAGCTTCCTAGAATCACTGGGGGTGACTAATATCAGCTGTCCTAAAAAAAAAGGAAACTTCTATTGTTTTCATATTTATTATTCAATGAACTACTGAAACAGTCTAAACAAATGAACTGCAGAACAAAATATGGCAGAGAAATAATGGGACAAACCTGACCTTGATCATTTCTATTCCAACTAAATTCTTTCTTCCCTTCTATTATGATATTCCAAGAAACAAACAACCACCATAGTCCTTCACATCAGCAGCACAAGCACTTCAGCTGACAAATGAACATGTGCTTACAGGGTGTTGAGACAGTTTGGTGCTAGCGGAATTACTTAGCACATAGGCTGACTTGGAAGAACTATAGGAGATTCTTCTTATTAGCAACCCCTCACATGCCAGCAGAATGTTGCTGTTATCCAGCAGTTGCTAATATACAGAAGGCAGGTTTGTGAGGGTGCAGCCAGGAAATAAACCAATGGGATATGCCTGGCTGGAGCCCTGCAAGCCAGCCTGCAGGCAAAGCAGCGGGGAGTGGAGAGGGTGCTGCACACCAGATGCTGGGGCTTTCTATGCAGAATGGGGGCAATGGAGGCACATAGGGCTGCACCATACCTCCCCCTTCACTCTCTGGGGGTTGGGGCCCAGCATGTCCCATTGCTTCCTTCCCTGCATGCAGTCCCCCAGCAAGGTGCAGCCTGGAGAGTGCAGGGGGAGGTACTGTGCAGCTCCAGCATCAGGGATGCAGCCCGTCTCCTCGCTGCTGCCCTGCCCACAGCCCCTTACTTCCTATGTGGTCCCTGTGCATAAACAGGTTTGCCAGGCTGCAACCCCAGAAGGAATTGCTGCTGCAGGCAGGTTTGCAGGGCCACAGTCAGGGAAAGCACATCCCAGCACCTCTTTCCCTGCCGCCTGCCTCACAAACCTGCCTGCAGGTGGAACATTCCTTCCAAAAAACAAAAAAGTTTCTATTAAGCAGCATTTCGTTGCCAATATTCAAATTTCATTAACATTGATGTTACTAGTATGGGATTAATTCCCATTAACCAGAAGTTGCTAATATCAGGATTGCTATTAAGCAGAATCTACTGTAGGGTTACCATATTTGAACTTTCAAAAAAGAGGACACTCCAGGGGGGGGGGTGTAGCCCCGCCCCCTAGCCACTCCCTCCCAATTCCCGCCCCCCTGACTGCCCCCCACAGATCCCCCAACCCATCCAACCCTCCCTGCTCCTTGTCCCCTGATCGCCCCTTCCCGGGACCCCTGCCCCTAATCACCCCCCGGGACCCCACCCCTTATCTAAGCCTCCCTTATCTTTGTCCCCAACTGCCCCATCCTGAGACCCCCCACCCTACCTGTCCCCTGACTGTTCTGACTCCTATCCACACCCCTGCCCCCGCCAGATCCCCGGGACTCCCACGCCTATCCAACCGCTGCCTGTTCCCTGACTGCCCCCCCGAACCCCCAACCCATCTAACCCTCCCTGTCCCCTGACTGCCCCAATCCCTCTCCACACCCCTGCCCCCTGACAGGCCACCCCCAGAACCCCCACCCCATCCAACCCTCCCCTGCTCCCTGTCCCCTGACTGCCCCAATCCCTCTCCACACCACTGCCCCCTGACAGGTCCCCCCAGAACCCCTGACCCATCCATCCCTCCCCCTCCTCCCTGTCCCCTGACTGCCCCAATCCCTCTCCACACCCCTGCCCCCTGACAGGTCCCCCCAGAACCCCCACCCCATCCAACCCTCCTGCTCCCTGTTTCTTGACCCGCCCCCAGCGCGGGGGAGGGAGCGGGGCTGGCCAATCAGGGCCGGCTGCCATGGGCAGGGGGGTGGCTTTCTGGGCTGTAGCGGCACAAACAGCTCCTGCTCCCGTTTTGCTACCGGTGTGCTGAAGCTGCGGGGGAGGGGCTTTTGCTGCCGGAGAGGCCCCAAGTGAGCGGCTCAATCCGGCGCGGCTGCCCTGTCAGCCGCCTTTGGGTCTTTAGATAGCCGTCCAGGGGGAAATCCCGGACATTTTTAGCTTTTTACAAATTCCCCCCGTTCGGCTATTTAAAGACCCAAAAGCCGGACATGTCCGGGGAAACCCGGACGGATGGTAACCCTAATCTACTGTAATACATTTATAGATAACTGCACAACTGCATCCCCAGGAGTTTGTCTAATGATGAGCAGGCCTCAAAACGAACAGAGGCTCTTTTTGTTTCAGATAAGCCCCTAACAGTTTGCAAATCAAGTTGTAAAGAGCTCCAAACTTCTCAGGGTTGCTGAACTGAGATGGAAATAATTATATATTCTAGTCCCAGCTGAAGTGAAAATAGTGATAACTCTTTTTGGCTTACTTTGAAAATATTGCTTCTGTTCCTGGATAGAACAAATGCAGAGGAATATGGAAATGAAAGTGTGTGTCTGTGTAAATTAAACCATTTTCCATTTCAAATATTAGGTTCCTTCTAGGACAAAGGTTTGAACTGGATTTTATTTCACCGTATACGAACAAACTCACCTACCCATCCCCAGCATGTTTTCTACTGCTAATGAGTTGTGTGGGCAGTAATTTCAGCTCAGCCAAAAGGAATCAGAGATTGCTGGAGGCAAAGATTTTTGTCAGATAAATCTCTTGAGCTACTGCTTAGTGATATTTGGGCTATTTGCCCAAATAGGTAAAACAACCTGTGTCTAGAAATCAATTTCTGCCTAGATTCCAATAGCCGAAGTACAGAGTTAAGCAGATGTAACTGCTCTTACATTTTTGCAGGCACTTGTTGACTACCTCCTTTCAGAAGAATTATTTGTAAGGGACAATCTACCCATTAATAATAAATGTAATATCATGAAAAGCTCATTTGTTATAGAGCCAATGTATATAGTGCTTTCTTAAGGGAAGAAACAACATGGCTTAAACTTTCTAGAACCAGCTTATCATCTTGTATAGTATATATAGAGTAAGGTATTCTATGAGAGATGATAAATGGGTCTTTTGATCAGAATGGAAACAGGGAACTCCATGCAAGAATGTGAAGTTAAAAGAGACATCACTGTAGCTACCTCCTATATGTAGGAATGATAAAGATTATTGACTATCTTGGGAAAAATACATACAACCTTGGACAGTGAGAGCCAGGACAGCTGGACTCAATCTAACAATGAACTTTAGAGTGCGGTAAACTTGAGCATGTGCAAGTGTGCTCATTAATGTGAGCTTTTTTGAAGAAAAGCCAGAATTTTTCCAATGTATTGACTTTATATGTATTTTTTATTTCCAAGTGTCAAAGTAATCACCAGTATCCTTTTTAAAAACAAGAACCAAATGCCCTGTAAAAGAAAGGACAGAAGTATAAACTAAAGCACTCCTAATTATGTACTCCATTTCTTTAGTTTTGCAAAATAACTGACATAATTTTGACAAAGCAACCTAATTCTTATTTATTATTTTAATGTTTTTTTTAAACTGGTGGAAATAATAACATTCCAAAGCAGTGAATTCCCCATTTCTTCAATCAGGTGACCAAGCTCACAGAAGTCATCTATTATTCTTCATTTAGAAAATTAGAGTGTTCCAAATATTTCATCATCTCCACAAGCTCTGTGTTTGGGTATTTATATTTTCATTACAGTGGCATTCTACTTGTTGGGGGGTCACCAGACCTCATGCCATGTAATAATACATCTCACAGTAGGATAAATTCACTACCTGATGAAAAATAAATCATTACATTCAAAAACCAGAGGGGGAAAAAATGAGAACAGGGCTTGTGACATTAATTGTATTTGTAGGTTTTTATAAGTCATACAGGAATTTAGAAGAGTTACATGAACCTACTGCAAATTAAATGTGGTGTTTGCAACATTTTCTGATGCCTTTTATCAGGGCTGCACAGAGATTTTTGGGGATCCAGGGAAAATTTGAAAGTGACCCCCCACACTCTTTCAAAAAAATTACCACTGAGGGGAGACCCCCTCCCCCGAGGTTTGTGTTCATAATGATCTGGCTTTGCACTCACCCCACAGTGGTGGTATCTGTGCTGTGGGGCTGGGCCCAGCTCCCTGCTCTGGGTGTTGCGACCTGGTGCATGGGGTCTCAACCCCACTCTTGTTTGGCTTGCCTGCCCACCCCTCCATGATGGAGTGGCAGATGGGCCAAACCTGAGGAGAGCTGTGACCCCCATATGCCAGGTCACAGTACCATTTGGTTTGGGGGTCCCCTCAAACAGAGATTCTGGGCCAAACTGTCTCCTTCCTCCCTTTCTCCCTACCCTCCCCCTCCCCCCGTGACCCTGCCTTTTGTTGAACATTCGTGCTTCATTCTGATTAACAGAAGAATTGAAAGTTTCACTCCATATTCGAGAAGTAAGATCTAACTAATTCTGGAATGGATAGTTGGGTAGTGGTGCTGGTTGCTTTTATTATTAATTAATCCATTCATTATTAATTATTATTATTATTATTATTATTCTTTTGGCGGGGAGGCTGATTAGTTTTCACACAAAAATCAGGTGGATTCTGTATTTGAATGGGATCCAGTGACTGAGACACGAATTCTAGTCCCAGTTCTACCGCTGACTCACTCTCTAACCTTAGACAATTTCTAGGTGCCTCGCTTTCCCCCCCCCTGTATAAAATGGGAATTCAAATAATACTTACCTGCCTCCCTGAGATGGATATTGTAACACAAGATTAGTTTTCAATTTGAGATAATCTGATGAATACAATGCAACTTTTCAAGATGGCATATCCTACCTTATGAGTGAGTTTTGTTGTGGCTACAGGTGTGGCCTTAATATGGGGTGAATCATCCCATACGAAAGGCAGTCAGAATGATTTCATAATTTAGTTAAGGCTCTAGTTTGCATGGCAGATGTTAATCCTCTGAGTCACATCTCCTAATCTCATTTATTGGAGGTGCCCAGGAGAGATCTGTAATACCCAGATTTCGCCACTTCTGAGTATTTGTCTAAAGAAATCCCTGGTCTGCACTAGAGTTTTTACCCAGCGATGCAGCTTCAAACCCCTAGTGTCAACATGGTGGAAAACTAGGGTAAACCCCACAGGTGCAAGTCATAATTTACATCACTGCAGCACATCTACGCTAGTGGCTGCACCAGTGCAAACCCTAACAGTGACTAATATCCCCATTGTAGATAAGCTCTAAACCTGAAGATCCCATTGCATGATAACTCGTTCCATCAAGTCAATTCATTAATATATGTTTTGCACTATGATCACTTCAGGAACTCACCAGACAGATTTTTTAAAGACATTCATGATAAATGAGAAATTAAAATAAATGTATTTCGGTGATTTTTATTACATGGTTTTCCCATTTCAAAAGGACTTTTGTGAATGGTTCAGCAGCCAAGAAAATGGACTCAGGAGTTCACCGGCTTAGTCCACATTTCTGGGATGTCAATAATAGAAAGATCTCTTCCCCTTTAAAATAAAGAATGGTTAAAATATCATTAAACTTTCAGCCTGTTCCTATAGCTCATGTTTAAAAAAACTGTCATTGACATAAAAGAGACTTTTGTCTGATTACAGATGGCAGGTTTGAGGTCTTCATTTTGAACTTTAACCTAGACCTGTGATAAATGCTCTGGATTGATGTCACTTTTCAGAATTCTAGCTGTAGGCTAAGGAAAACATTTTTACATATCTAGATTGCTGATTACTGGGTTTTCCTTCTCCTAACTGTGTTACATGTGGGTGCAGTTTGAGAGAGAGACTGGGGGAATGGAAATTGAAAATAATGTGGGACTTTTTTGAGGGAGGTATATTGCCAGGTGTAGGACAGAGAGAGAGAGAGAGAGAGAGAGAGAGAGAGAGGGGCTGTTGTGTAGGGGCTCTGGCTGCATGAAAAATGTTATTGAATATTGCCAATCGGATTTATATCTGATTTGGCAACCCCTAATTCTATAATATATAATGGAGCTTCTAAGAAGCTATGTTGATTGTCACGAGTTGATGAGCTGATGGCAATAAGAACACAAGAATGGCCATACTGAGTCAGACCAAAGGTCCATCTACCCAGTATCCTGTCTTCCAACAGTGGCCAATGCCAGGTGCCCTAGAGGGAATGAACAGTACAGGTAATCATCAAGTGATCCATCCCCTGTCACCCATTTCCAGCTTCTGGCAAACAGAGGGTAGGGTCACCACTCCTGCCCAAGATGATGAAAATTAGATCTCACCCCACCCCAAAATTTTCCAAAATCCTACAAGTACATATGTCCGTGTGTCAAAGCATTACTCATATCTATTGACATTTTTGGATTGCCTCTTTAACTACACATTGATTGTCTGGTTTCTATTGTATAGTATGAGGTGACTGTTCAGAAAATTATATGGCAAAATTTTACGAAGCGAAAAACACTGAGAACTTTTCCAGTGTAAATTTTTAATCAGTTAACATAATTGCAACATTTTCACAAAAAATCAGGTGCTATCGATTTAAGAGTCATTGGATTTGGTGTGAAAATCTGCTATTACATTATATTTAAATAGCTCAGCTGTTAAATTATTAACAATGGCTCTAAGGTGAAGGCAGAATATAATTACAGTATAAATACTCAAATTTGATTTCCACTAAATCCATTAATAAAGCATTCAGGGTTCATTTCCTGTTGATTGCAGTCTTCTCTTCATATAATCCAATTTGACTGTAGAATTAGGCATTTCAGTAATGGATACATGACATGAGTTCCAGGTAAATGCCAAAGAAATCAATCATCTATACTTTCTATTAAGAATTTATGCATATTAGCACTTTGTAAACATAACATTTAATGGTAAAAAACACAAAAAGCCATTATTGTCAATGCCAAGTATTCAAATATCAAAAGTCATGCCCCCCAAAATTATAAGATTTTTTAAAAATAATACATTTCGGGTTCTTTTTATTTGCTTTCAGACTTCTGAGTTAGGGTTCACATTTTCAAGACTTTCTCTGCAACCCGGAAACCCGGAAGCTTACTTTTAAAAAAGCTGAAATTCTCATGTAATCATGTGACTCCAGGAGCCAAATCATCTGAGACCCATAAAATCACAAGAGCCAAAATGGGTCAGGGATGCAACCCCATGCGCTGGATGTCCCTAAGTCTCTGACTGCCAGACATTGGGACTGGACAACGGGGGATGGATCATTCAATAATTGCTCTGTTCTGTTCATTCCATTTGGAGCATCTGGCATTGGCCACTATTGGAAGATAGGATACTGGGCTAGATGGACCATTGGTCTGACTCAGTATGGCCATTCTTATGTTCTTATGCTGACAACACTGTATACATTTTCTATACAATATTTTGAGGAGCATAGGAAATTCCAAACCAGAGCATGTCAGTGATACTCTATACAAATTTGTCTTTCAACCACAATGTCAAATGGGGAATCAATTCAAAATCAAGCTATCAAAGAAAATCAATGTAGAGTTAATTACCAGAGAATGTTCTTTGACTGATTACCTCTTGCTACACTGATACATATGTACTGTGCGCATTACACACACAGGGTTTGGGGAAACTGAACATTTGCCATTGAGTAGGCACAGTACATCTGGGGAGATTCAGTGCTGCAGCTTATCCACATTGGCATTGTAGTAAATTTGACAATTTTAGATGTAGGCTCGCAGAACTGCTTCGGCAGCAGTAGTACATGCAGAGCCTGAATAACTTCTCTCTGAGAAAATGGGTGTTGTACTGTTATTCTCTTCCCCAACACCTTCTCACTCACTCAAGGATTAGGTATTTGTCTAAACTACTACTTTCCTAGCACCTCAGTGAAACTATCCACTTCATCCTGAATGGTCCCTTGAAATATGTGTTAACTTCTTATGCTGAAAAATCTGTTCCACATTGCATTTAGTTGTGACACTCTAAGTTTCCCAGACTTGAAGAAGAGCTCCGTGTAAGTTCAAAATCTTTTCTCTCTCACCAACAGAAGTTGGACCAATAAAAGATATTACGTCACCCACGTTGAATCTTTGAAACTAACCAGTCAGTTTCATTTCTACACAGAACATGTGGCAGATACATAATAATTTCACTTTGAGGCTTGGGAAAGCTCTGAGCAGCCTAGAAGAGTGCAAATTATTTGAAGGAGAAGAGAAAATGGGGAAGTCTCTCTCTTTTACATCAGTCAGAAGGATGGGAGTTGTGGCATACAGTTTGAAAGGAGAGAATCTGAGAGAGGGAGGATCGTCAATCGGACAATAGTTGGGGTGGGAGGAGAAAAGAGAATCCAACATGTCCATAAGCATAGCCACACCTCAGCAATGATGTAGTAGTACAACGAAACCCACCATTTCCCCTTCACAAGAAATAGCTAAACCCTGGCACTTTCACAGAGAACAATACAAAATATAGCCTTAAGAAAGTATGATGATATACACAGAAATCTAGATATTGTAAGTTGTATGGAACTACACGTATAAGAACAGTAGAATATATTTGGTATTAATACTGAATTTCATTATTATCCTGTATTGAGGAATATTGGGATATACACAGTACTTTATCTGCCAACTTACAACTAGATAGCTTTTTGTGCTCAGTATGGGGGAAAAGTCATCTTTTATAAATATTCAGTTCAAAGACCTGAAGTTACCAGGTTCAAGTAATCTCCACCGAACATGAACAAGTGGCAGGTTTGATGAAAGCAAGAATAAAAAATTATGTTGGGGCTTTTTGCTGGAAAACTGTAAAGGTCATGTTTTCACTCCTTGAGAAAACAACACGTTGCTTGTAATTTGATATTGATTTATTTGCCGAACAACAAATTACCGTTATATGGGGTACAAAAATTATAATATAAATTCTTTATTTCATGTAGTTGTTACGCCACCCACTCTATTTTTGGGAGGGGAAAAGAAAAACTTTTGACAATGAAGTATCTTGTTAATTGTCATCAGGTATCCTGCTGAATTCTGGGAAAATTGAATCATGAAAGTGCAATACAAAGCTTGATCCAACTCCCACTGACATGAAATAGGGGTGTTAGCACAGATTTTAATAGGAGCTGAATCAGACTCATATAGAGAAAGATTGTAGCTAGATAACATTATCAAACATCTAGCAAAAAATAAAAGCAATTTGATTTTTCTTTTGAAAGTAAAAATATATGTGAATACTAATATTTCACATACAACACCGAAAGTACAGTATGGAGACAAATATTTTGTTTTAACAATTTTTGTCACCCCTAATCTGTCATTAAGATTTGAGATAACAAAATCAAAACTCAACTGTTCAGTCTTTGGGATGGGGCAAGCATGGAAAGTCAGATATTCAAAAATGCTCAGCACCAACAGTTGGATTGATGTTTTCTCAGAAATGCTCAGCACTCACCACTCCTGTTTACCTCAGAGCAGTCACTCCCTCAGAGTCAAACTGACTGCTACTAATTCTCCTGACCACACGGAATATGCTCAATTAATCAGGAAACCAGAGCCATTGCTATGTGAATGTCATAACCTATCACAATCAAACATCCCTATTCTAAATTGCATGTTGATGTAATGAAAAAAACAAACCACCACACAATTTTGTGGTCATCCTTTTTTTTTTTCCATCATATAGTTAGATGCACTTCGTGAATTAGAAAACAGGAAATTTTGTGAGATCACTTTATTGATTATTTTGTATAAGAGCTAATGTAACAATATCAAACTATTTTGCATTCCTGTAGTCAGAGTCCAAAATGTTATGGTATATTCCAATGAGTCAGTGGCCGAGCCAAAAATAGAAGCTGGATCTTCTGACGCTCTGTCCTGTATTTCAACTACATGACCAGCCTTTCCTTTTCCTATAATAGAAAACAGAAATCAGAAAGATGTCTGACTATGGATTGACGAGCAAACCCTTTGGCTTCTAGTTGTGAAAATGTTGTGACAACAGAATCGTAACTCCACAGAAGCCACACAGGATGAGCACCTGTGTGAAATGTTATGAACTTTGTTCAGTCGCATTCACGATATCCAAATGGTTTGATCGGGTTTAGTCTTTTAGGCCACTATGTAGAACCAATGTGAATGAAATTGTTTTTAGTTATCCTGTACCATTGTAACTTCTGTTCACCATTTCATTACACCTGCCATTTTGCCTACATTGTAACATTGTAACTTCTGTGCAATATTGTAATTCAAAACCCATTTTAAAATGCTAACTCCATTTTGTAAAAGGCTTGTGCTGCAGCCTCTATTTTTGCAAGCCATACTGTAATTTCATTAGTCTAGTTGAGATGTGTGAATGAGGGATGCATGGGTGATAAAATCAACCTCCAGCACCAGCCAGTCCTGATGAGATAAAGTTCAAATACCAACGGCTGAAAAACTAGACAACAGCCCTAACTCAAGCAAGAAGCATCCACCCTAAAAAGAAACAACAGAAGGAAGATCAAAGCCAGGTCCCAGGCTGACAGTCACGCCTGCAATTGACGGGTGATCAAGCACCAAACCCAGAGGCGGCGTGACACAGCAAGACCTAGGAACTTTGAATCCAGACTAAACTCCTATAAAAAAGGAAGGGTAAGAGGAGAAACTTTGGGTAACGTTCTGCTATCAACATCAAGGAGCATCGGTGCGCGCCCGACAGAGACCCGGCTCCTCCTCGTGCTCAGCTTTCCTGGCCAGTTAGCTGCCACGAGCTACAATCCCAAGCTGCGAACTCAAACTACAATCAGGACTGGTAACTATCCAGCAGCTGCAGAACATTTTGGTGTGTGTGTGTGTGTGTGTGAGTGTATGTGTATAAGCATTAAGGTATTTGCTAATAGTTACAGATTAATAATAAATGTGGCATCTTTGTCTTGACCCCTAAAACGATCCTGTGTAAGTTTGTGGAACAACAACTATTGCTTTTAGCATCCAGAACTGTTCTGTATAAGCAAACACAATAAGTAAGGCTTCAGAGCACGTCAGATTCAAACCAAACCAAACCAAACAAAACCCCCAAACAACAACTAATAGGCCAGGTAAACCCTTCTGTCATGGTCTTCAACAAGAGTTGAATCTCCATATACTTCCATAATATGGGCTGAAGGTAGCCTGCCCAGAGATAGGCAAGATGAAACTCCATTCAGTGCAAAAAGAGGAAAAATCTTTGTTGCAGTTAGAAGCATCCACAGTGAAATTTATAGGCAATAAGTTCCACCAGGTAAGGGTGGAGAATTTATAGCCTCATAACCGCTGTTAAGCCCTTTAATAAATTATGCATCTATCTAACCTCCCTTACCTAATATTCTAGGCAACCAATTTATTCTTTCCATGCTTTCAAACTGGTTTCCAAAATATTTGTGAAATATTTTCAGTTCAACCAAACCAACTCTTTAATACATTGAAAACCTTGCAATGTTTATGAATATAAGGGAGCAAGCAATCTTTTAGATAAATGATTTTGCCTTGTTCTATTCCCCATGTAGTTTTAAAGTGCAACAGGTAGATTGAATTGTTTGATTGTATGGATATTTATGTAGAGCTGAGCCGAATGCCCAGGGGCTGCCAGAAGTACTAGTACATCCCAATTGGAACCTGACATTGGATCTTGTTTTGTTTTTTTTCTAAACATTTAAAACAATCTCTGAGTTGAGAATAATTCCATACCTTGCTGCTGGATAGTTCAAATGCATGCTGCAGAATGTCTGGAGATTTTAAAGGACTATTAATATTCCTCTAGGGGGTATGTCTACACTGCACACTTTTTTCGGCGAATTATCATGTACATACATGTGAACCACCCCCAGCATGGGTATATATAGTGTAGACTGCAAGGCACGGCTTAGGTAGTAAAGACACACTTAAATGGGTATAGGTATTTACCAGAGTACATACTCAACATGGTTCTCTACTTACCCAAGCTGTGCCTCCCCTTCTACACTGCTATTTCTTGCAGTGTAGTGATTCTATTCCATCCCCGCTGCTGGAGCCTGCCCCTCACAGGAAAAGACTCCCACAGCAGGGAAAGGCTCTGGCAGAGGCAAGGCAGAGGGGAAAGGCTCCAGAAACTCCCCATTGCTGGAGCCCTTCCCAGCAGCAGGCAGACTCCGGCAGTGAGGAAAGTAGGGTTGTCGATTAATCACAGTTAACTCATGCGATTAACTCAAAACAATTAATCCTGATTAAAAATATTAATTGTGATTAATCGCACTATTAAATAATAAAATAATAGAATACTAATTGAAATTTATTAAATATTTTGGATGTTTTTCTACATTTTCAAATATATCAATTTCAGTTACAACACGGTCAGTGGGAGCCGCGATCAGCTGAACCTGCCGACGCGGCAGGTAAACAAACTGGCCCGGCCCACCAGGGTGCTTACCCTGGCGAGCCGCGTGCCAGAGGTTACCGACCCCTGCTGTACTGCAATCTCTTGATCATGAAAGTGCAACTTACAAATGAAGGGTTTTTTTGTTACATAACTGCATTCAAAAACAAAACAATGTAAAACTTTAGAACTACAAGTCCACTCAGTCCTACTTCTTATTCAGCCAATCACTAAGAAAAACAAGTTTCTTTACATTTACGGGAAATAACACTGCCCACTTCTTAATTATGTCACCTGAAAGTGAGAACAGGCGTTCACATGGCACTGATATAGCTGGCGTCACAAGATGTTTACGTGCCAGATATGCTAAACATTTGTATGCCCCTTCATGCATTGCCCACCATTCCAGAGGACATGCTTCCATGCTGATGACACTCATTAAATCATAATGCATTAATGCATTAATTACATTTGTGACTGAACCCCTTGGGGGGAAAATTGTTTCCTGCATTCTGCCATATATTTCATGTTATAGCAGTCTCTGATGATCACCTGGCACATGTTCATTTTAAGAACACTTTCACTGCGAATTTGACAAAATGCAAAGAAGATACCAATGTGAAATTTCTAAAGATAGCTACAGCACTCAACCCAAGATTTTAGAATCTGAAGTGTCCAAAATCTGAGATGGACGGGGTGTTGCACATGCTTTCAGGAGTCTTAAAAGAGTAACACTCTGATGCAGAAACTACAGAACCCAAACCACCAAAAAAGAAAAGCAACCTTCTTCTGGTGGCATATGACTCAGATGATGAAAATGAACATGTGTTGGTCCGCACTGCCTTGGATCGTTATTGAGCAAAACCCATCATCAGCATGGACGCATGTCCTCTGAAATGGACGCATGTCCTTTGAAGCATCAAAGGACATATGAATCTTTAGTGCATCTGCATGTAAATATCTTGTGATGCTGGCTACAACAGTGCCAGGCAAATGCCTATTCTCACTTTTGGGTGACGTTGTAAACAAGAAGCAGGCAGCATTATCTTCTGCAAATGTAAACAAATTTGTTTGTCTGAACGATTGACTGAACAAGAAGTAGGACTGAGTGGACTTGTAGGCGCTAAAGTTTTACATTGATTTATTTTTGAATACAGGGGGTTTTTTGTACATAATTTTACATTTGTAAGTTCAACTTTCACGATAAAGAGATTGCACTACAGTAATTGTATTAGGTGAATTAAAAATAGTATTTCTTTTGTTTTTACAATGCAAATATTTATAATAAAAAATAAATATAAAGTGAGCACTGTTCACTTTGTATTCTGTGTTGTAATTGAAATCAATATATATGAAAATGTAGAAAACATCCAAAAATATTTAAATAAATAGTATTTTATTATTAAAAGTGTGATTGATTGCAATTAATTTTTTTAAATCACGATAAAAAGTTTTAATTGCTTGACAGCGCTAGAGGAAAGACAGAGTATTTCCCTTCTGCTTACCCTCCCGTCCCCCTTCCTCTCCTCACTGAAAGACTCTGGCAGTGGGGAGCTACTGAAGCATTTCCCTGCTGACTCAACTCTGCCAGAGTCTTTCACTTACATGTGTAGCTACAAACCCCGGAGAGCATGCAGCCTGCTTCTCACTACATGTGTAGTGTAAGTGTAGCCTAGGTGTTCCTGCCTATATCTAACCATTCAGACAAGCTAGGTATCTGAGAAATGTGGCTTTGATTCCTGGACCTCTGGATACATCACACACAGCTTCATCCTGGCCCAGATCTTGTGAAGAGCTGAGCAACTTTCTCCTTTGTGCCCTCACTAAAGCCAAGGGGAGTTTAAGAAAGTATGTGTGGGAGGGAGGGGGAAGGATGGGGTGTTTCAGCAGCTCGCTTATTCTTAGGGTTGTACATCACATGACATAATCTTTAATTAAAGATTAATCTTTAATTGCTGGAGACTCTAGGTCAATCTTGGAGGATAGGCAACCCTACTTATTCTCTGTACCTCAGTTTTCTGCCTCAATTATTTATTGACACCCCAGATACTAAGGCATCATTGCTCTGCATTTATAAAATGTTTTGAGAGCCTACAGTTTTGATCCTGCCCAACACTTACACATGTGCTTATTTTTACTACTGCATGTAGTCCCATTGATTTGTATGGGACTACACAGCATAGTAAAGTTAACACGTACATAAGTGCTTGCAAGATCAAGGCCTAAGATGGAAGGTACTGTGGACGTCCAAATTATTAATAGCAATCCCAAGGGAAGGAGATGGCAAGAACAGGTTTTTATTTTAGTTGTGTTTTTCCTGAGTGTTTGATACTCTTACAAACAATAAAATAAAATAAATAATAAAAATAATAAAGCAATGCTGAATTTTTCAGCAGAAAGGGATTGTTGAACAATGTCTCAATCAGGGCAGAAGAAAACAATTGACATACACAAGCTGTGCTATTTGAAAGGAACATACAATATTATGTACAATATCATGTGTGTTTTTATTATTGACATGTTTTATTCAATTTCCTCCCACTGAGAACATATTTTATACCCTAAAACCTAGTATCTCTAGGGAGAAGAGGGATGGATTGCTATTTTTTTTGTTGCAATTAAGACAAAACCATTCACATTATATATACTATGCCAGATTAGAAAGCAAAAATAAAGCTAGACAATATACCAGATAGAAGAAAAATAACATTCATTAATATATAATGGTCAGAAAAGAGAAAACTATTAGTGCTTTTAACAGGAACTCATCTGTATAACTGTGCAAAGATGTTATTGTTTGTACAACTGTCAAAAAATAAACTGCTTTTTTTGAAGAGTGAAACATTTGTCATTTTTACTGTGCCAAAACACTTGTTTAGCCAGTGAAAGCTGCCATGTCATCACAGTAAAGATGCTACCTCCATAATCACTAGTGTCCAGTGCAGTGATTAGATAGAGTGGCTTGGCTAATAACGGAAAGGGGCTATAATTTTCAAAATTTCAAAATAAAAAAAAAGGGAATTTCTTGATTGCTTTTTCTGAAAGTACTAGGAATTAGAATAAATTACAGGGAAAGCTGAGAAATCAATGTGAAATTTCAAGTGGACCCAGAATTTTACAAAATATTTCAAGTTTTACTGTGAGAATTTTAGTCCATAAAAAAATGGTGGCTTGCGTATGCATTTGTCGACCACAAAATGGTACTACTCCCTGTATGCAAAGTTTAAACACATGCAAAAGCCTTTATGGGTTTTTTGTGTGTGTTTTGGAGCTGTATTTAAACTCAATGTAACTCGACCACATCCTCTCACTCTCACAAATCCACATCACACTGACACTTCCTTTTCCTCCTCCTTTACCCTCATTTCCTTGCATACATTTGGCCCTCCCCGTATCCCTTCCTGCACCCTCTCTCATCATGACCTCCACCCCAACAGACCCCAACCCTCCAGCCTCATACCCATCGCCACTTTTAGTCTTCCCTTCCCCTTATCTTGCTCCTTTTGAATGCCCAATCCATATCTAGGAAAATCACTGTCATCCACTGTTCATTCATCTCCTATTTTCTCCACCTCCTGGCTCTCGCAGAAATCTGGATTTCTCCCATTGACCCTGCCTCAGTGGCTGTTTTCTTGGGGACACCTTTCTTTTTCCCCACTCTCCTCTGCTTTAAAACCTGAAATATTTTGTGAAAATCTGGGGGACTTCTCAGAAGTTACTTCCATGTTTATACATGAGATTTTACTTATCCTATTTCATTTCATGTTGTTGAATCTTTCTGTAGCAGATAATAAACTCACACCAAATTCAGACACAGTGTAAGCAGGCTCATCTCCCATTGACTTCCCTGGGAATTGTTCGAACAAGGGAAAAAAATTGATTTTAAAGTACCATTACTTCAGTATTTGTTTCAAAAGATTTGGGTGAATATTCAGGTTGGTGATTATTTCATTTTATTTAGTTTGCTCATCCCTAAGGGGAGAAGCCTATGTTACAAAAAGTGCATCCTGGGCTATATCAGAGACTTGTGTAAATATAATCACAGTTTGGCTCACAAACAAGGGTATGGATACTTAAAAAAATATGAACTTAAACCCCTATTTTATTTGCAGCCCATTCTAATTATACTCTTTACTCTACTATTTTGTTGATGTTATGTAGATGGATGTTTAATGCCCTTGGACTCCTTGGAAAAGAAGTCAGATTTGTTATTTAAATTACATTATTTTCCAAATTGAGCTTTTTATCTTTTTAAATTAAGTCTTCAAAGTTTAGTACTAATCATTCTTAGCACTTACACGGCATTGCATGTCTCATCTTCATAGTGCTTTGCAAATTTAATTAATCCTTGCAACTCCTCAGTGTGGTAGTTAAGTAGTATGACAGGTGCAGTAGTATCTTTTAGTGGACCAATGTCTGTTGATGAGAGAGACAAGCTTCTGAGCTTACACAGCTCTGAATAAGCTCAAAAGATTGTCTCCCTCACCAACAGACATTGGTCCACTAAAAGATACTACTGCACCCATCACATATCTCTAACATACTGGGACCAAGACAGCTACAACAATACTGCATATTATCTTCATTATCATTTTACAGATGTAGAATCTGAGGCACACTTTGCTTAAGTGATTTGCCCAAGGCCACAGTAAGAGAAAGTCTTTCATGTGAAATTTAGTGACATAACAGTAGCATTACCTGTGGGTATCACTAGCTAGTTTACAGTCAGTATTTACTGTAAGTAAATTTACTTACTGTAAAAGGAGTCAATGTCAATTTCTGTGGCAATCTCTAGCTATTCTTATTCACATAACTACAGTGTCAACACACCTTATCTTCACTGTTAGGCCTGGTCTACACTAACCCCCCAAGTCGAACTAAGGTACGCAACTTCAGCTACGTGAATAACGTAGCTGAAGTCGACATACCTTAGTTCGAACTTACC
Source organism: Terrapene triunguis (assembly GCF_002925995.2). Taxonomy (NCBI): domain Eukaryota; kingdom Metazoa; phylum Chordata; order Testudines; family Emydidae; genus Terrapene; species Terrapene triunguis. Next base: position 348,598 of record NW_020664389.1, read on the forward strand.
GCGGTTCAGACGCGGTCCACACGCGGCAGGCAGGCTCCCCGTCGACTCCGCGGTACTCCTCTCGCCGAGCTGGAGTATCGCAGTCGACGGCGAGCACTTCCTGGTTCGACTTATCGCGTCCAGACAAGACGCTATAAGTCGAACCCAGAACTTCGATCCCCAGCCTCCGAACTAGCGGCTGGGTGTAGACCAGCCCTTAGTGTGCAGAACTCCTAATTAATATATCCAGTTACTACTATTTCCTGTGGAGATAATGTCTCCTGAATACAGCAGTGCGGTGTGAGAATTTGCATCCATGCACTGCAATTTTAATGTCCTGCTAGGGTGGGAAACAAAACAAAAACTGTGCTTGTCACCATTGTAGAGATGGTCTATATTTATACAGTACTCCATTAGTTGTACTGTATATTGGAGAAAAATAACCTCTGGTCTGTATTACCAAATAGTTCTAAAAGAAGCTCAGTTAAAACAATTTTGGAGTGCTGTTTTGGAGAGATAGCTAAGCAGGCTGGGAAACAGCAGTAGCAAAGGGAACCTCGGTTGGCAGGTATCTATCTTGGTGCACTGATCTTGCAATCAGAGTGCCTGCAGCTACAGTGTTGCTACTTCCCACAATTTTATTGTCAATCTCATGGTATTTAGGGTTTTTCTTAGAAGTCCCAGCTTCTGGAGTCATGTGATTATATCAGATTTTCAGCTCTCATTTCACTAAGGCTACGTGTACACTGGATACTTCTTTCGGCAGTGTGTACAGTATGTGCTCAGGTACCCTGCTAGCACAGGCTTAACTAACAGTGTAGATGATGAGGCGTAACTTAGGCAACTAGAGTATGGACACACCTGAAGTACATACCCTACTCGGCTCTCTACTCATCCGAGCCATGCCTTCCAGTCTACACTGATATTTTTAGCTGCATGGTGTCCTGCTTCCTCTCAGAGGCCAAGGCCTTTCCCTGCCTCAGGAGAAGACTCTGTCATCAGGGGAAAGGCTCTGGTGGGGGAGGCAACCAGGAAATGCTCTGCCAACTCCCTTCTGCTAGAGTCCTTCTGTGTCTGAGGGAAAGACTCTGCTACTCCTAGCTACTGGAGACTTTTCCCACAGGTAAAGACTCTGGCAGCAGGAAAAGGCTTTAGCACAGGGAAGCTGTTGAAGACCTTTCCCCGCCGCCAGAGCATTTCACTGACATGTGTAGCTACACACTGCAGTGTGGACACAGCCTGCTTTCCATTGCAGCATTGAAAATAGAGTGTAGTATAGATGTAGCCTAAAAGTAAGTTTCTAGCTCTCATTGTTGTGGAGCAAAGCTGGGAAATAGGAACCCTAAAGCCTCGAATGCCAGAAGGAAAATTAAAAAGAAACCAGAGTTAGTATTTTTAACCAGCCCCATTATTTTTAAGTCTATCTCATGATTTTTGAATGCTTGAGATTGGTGAGGCAGCAGCTGCCTGTTGGCTCCGCAGTGCAGCAGAAATGCAGTCGAAGAAAAGACCTCCAGCACTGGCTGAGGAGTGCTGGCTGTGCAATATGAAAGCGTGGCAATATATTGGAAGTGTTGCAACCTATTGATCTCAGCTGTCCCTATTGCCTCACTTTAGCTGCTCATCAGGATAAAAAAGGTACTGAATATTGGAGAGAGAAGCACAAAATGTTTTTGGGTCCATGCATACTCCTGGGGTTGATCCAACTCCACTGAATGTCTAAATGAATGTGTTTGATAAATGCTGGGTGTTTCACAATAAAACAAACAAACAAAACCCCCTGATCATAGTATTAATGAGAATGGGACTTTTAATTTAAGATCATACTGAGAAGATAGAGGAAGCTCTTTGTTTTAGTACATTTATTTATTGCCAGTATAGTGACACAAAAGAAAGGCAAAGATAAATCAGATACTCTGCTGTTACTATCCTTGCTCTCCCAAGGTATTGTACAATAGTTTGTTAAATACGATCTAGCATAAATGGGTGGCTTTAGGCAGGAGGGATACTGAAATGGTCCATCAAAGCATTTCCATAGCTCTGGTCGTGTCCTCAGGGCTGTGTACTGTCACATGCTCCCCACTACAAGTTGCTGATTGCTCTTCAACCAGCAGCCACTCTTCCACTGCTTTTAGAGAACTTTCCAAGTTCTGCATATAATTATGAGACAACTCCATCCTGTGTAGTGATTGCAGCCCATGTTTTTTTCTTTACAAGAGATGAAGGCTTCTGCCTCGGGAGTACTCGTGGATAGATAATTCTCATGCTTGCCTTTGACTTTACCAGTCCAAAACTGTGCCTTAGCACAGCTCAGTTGATCCAACAGATCAGACGCTCTTGGTAAACTCTCAGCCCCAGTGAAGTCAATGGAAAAAACTCCCATTGACATCAACACAACCAGAATTTCAACCATTGGGCTAGATTCACAAGGGGAATCTTGGTGCCCTGCTGCCACTTTACATACTTACGTCTAACATTTAGGCACCATTGGCATTCACAAAAATACCATTCATCTGTAGGCACCAAACTTTCTGCTGCTAAAGTCTTCCAGGAACTTAAATTTCTGCTGCTGGACATGCACAACCACCTAAGTCCTGACACCATCAAGCAATGTTCCTTATAACTCTCATTAGGATTCAAAAAGTAGGCATTCCTCCACCAATCTGAGCATGTTGGACCCATACTAAAGACAGGATGGTGGTGCCCCTTTTGGTGGTTAGCTTGGAGGTTAGAATACTCACCTGAGAATCCCTCCTACAATGAATATTTATTTATTCAGCTAGCATTCAAAAGAATATCGAGATTTTGTCTCTACATTTCTGTTAGTGAATGAGCTTATGTCACATAATATAAACACAGTTTATTGCATCACAATGGCAGAATATTATGGCAATAAAATGAGAGGACCAAGGTCATTTGAATTTAGATTTAAGATAAAATAAAATAAAATATAATAAAAATAAAAATCATGTCATCCCATTCAGCAATTTTGGGGTCAATTGATCATTTCTTTAGCACGCTCAATGTTGGTTTAGTCAGAACAGTGGAATAGGCCAGGTAATGAAACAGCAAATAAATTGTTGAAGTTAGTATTGTAGTCTAAGAGGAGATACCATAGAATTGTAGCTCCAACTAGTTAGTAGGTTGTGGGCAAGACTGTGTTCCTGTGCAATACTTACAAAATTGCAATCTTTTCATTTTGGACTAATGTCAGTTTACCCATTTCCTAAATTACTCTGAAAATCATCATCAAATATCTCTGATCAGAATTCATTTCCCAATAAAGACTTAAGGTCATGCCAAACATTAAGTTAGAGGCTTGGAGTTGGGAAGAAAGTGTATAATTTAGCCAACAGTGCACTAAATCAAACAGTTACCTATTTAAATGAGTAATGTTTTGGAGCACTCTTGCAGATTTACAAATGACAATGCTGAGAGGATGCTTTGATAAGATTTGACATGCAAGGTTGATGTCAAAGGCTAACCTCTAGTCCCCATAAACTGTGGCTTAGGAATAGATAATAGATGTTCATGGTCGTAAATAATAATGAACTGCAGATAGAGTACTGAGATGTTTTAAAGGATAATGGACAAGGGACAACAATAATTCAACCAATGCAGATGCAAATAATGTATGTCGCCAGAAAGAAAGGATATGAAGACAAGTGGTGGGTATGCCATTCTATAAGAAATTAAAGAAGAGTCAAAGTCAACTATGCGTAGCCTATAAACATGAATGATGAGAAATAAAATAAATGAAAGTCATATTTCATTAAATATGAGCTGGCAAGAAGTGTCAGTGGCAACTTTTGTCTCAAAGGTGCATTTGAAATAAAAAAGATAAACTTTGTTTGGCTTAGGCTCACTGAGTCAAAAGGGAATAAAATAAGCTATATTCTCAATTAAAAAAGAATAATTAATGACAGTAGTGATTTTAAACATCTAAGACTTTATGAATGGCATCTGAATTGAATCAAGAAAGACAAATAGAAGAGTGTAATATCTGTCAAATATGAATGAGTGAGAGAAACTGCTAACAGATGGGGACATTTATTAAGTATGCCATTTTGAGCTTTGGAGAGGCACAGTTAGTTCCCTGATGATAAAATTTCCAGCACCCAATTCAGTGTGTGGTGATAATAGGCAGCCTATCAATAGAGCCCTGTGTGGATACAAAATTTTTATCCGCAGCCGATCCGCAAACATGATGCATGGATATAGAGCGGATATCCACATATTTGCAGGTCTCTACCTTTCAAACTACTCCTACACACAAATAATTTATTTTCCTTAGAACAGGTAGGTACATGCTGGTATAAGCACTCCATAATACTTGTGACGCCTTGCTCAGACCACCAGAATTGTGAGCCAATGTGTTACTGCTCTGCCTCAGCAAAAGTGAGCTCTGCTGCTGAAGCTCCCTGAAATACCAATTTGTCTACCTCGCTAGCAAACTTCTCAGGATTCTGAGAAGTCCAAATCTTGCCTTGCCAGTAACAATCAGTGAACCCCAATTACCAAGTTCTCTAGAGATATCTTTCTGCAATGTCCAGTCACTCTCACTCAATCCTTGCAGAAGTTATCAAGTTCGCTGCCTCCAATGAGACAGTTCACACACCAGGCTGTTAGTTTGGCCGAGGATTCCACCCTTCAGTTTAATACACAGCACTGAGATGGTTTTGTAATCAAGCAAGAATAAGTTTGTTAACAAAGAATAGACATTTAAGGATAATGAGAATAGAAGCCACAGAAACAGTTACAAGTAAAATAAAACCAAACTAAATACACTTTACTACTGACTAAAACTTAACTTCAACAAGTTACAATTTTTGTGTAAATAGGTTTCTCACCTTCAAACCCCTCCCCCCCCCCCCAGTTCAAGGATCCAACTTTCTCAGATTAAAAGAGCTCTAGTCTCTTTTGTCCATACAGTAAAGGATAACAAAATGGCTTTTTGCCTCTGCTTATATCTTCCCAAAGTTCATTGATCCTGTTTGAAGAGGCCACATGGTTTCCCACTCTCCTTAATTCCATTCTTTTTTTTTTAATTGAAATTTAAAAAGCCAATCAAGCAGACACAATCCCATGCGCCGGAGGCTGGAGTTGCCATCCTTCATTGAGATTCAGAGGCCATCGTCCCCCACTTGCTCGCCTGATGGCTTTGTTTACAGTACATGTAAATGTGCTTTTGGTCTCACTGTGCTTAGTTTACATGTGAAACAGAGTCAAGCCAGCAAATCAACATTCCTTTGTCTATGGCAAGCTGGGTTTATGCACTGCTTGTTAAACATGTTTTAGGAACATATTTTCAGCACGCTCCTATAGTTCTTTATTCCTCACCTGTATATACATTCCCAATAATTTAATGATCAGCGTGTTACCAGTTTACATATCACAGCTTAAACAACTCCTTTTATATACAGATTATGACAACAGAGAGTTGGCACAATGAGTTTGCCAGGCCTGATGAGAGTATGATATGCCCTCTGCCCCTTGGCATGGAGGGGCTCCCTGGGCCATGGAACTGCAAAGGCAGCTAAAGTTCTGTTAATAAACTGCACCAAAAATGAAACTAGCTAGACTTTTTTGTTGTTGTTGTTGTTGTTGTAAAAAATGGAAATATGTTCCTTTTTGACTGGAGGATATTTAATCATTCCAAACTAGGAATTTCTTTCTGAATCCTTTCTATAGTGGATATATGCACACACATGTGTGTGTATGTATCTATAAATGTGTTGAGAATGAGTTATAGTCAATGTTAAAACAGTTTGGTGATCACCTGGGGTTTAGTCACATTGCTGCTCATGTGACTAGCTACATTTGCTTTCACACTGAAGATAATGGGCCTGACTCACTATTTTGTCACCTCAGTTTTATACAGGTGTAACTCCATTAAAATCAAAGGCAAATTGGACCCTTTCGCAGTGGAGGAGGTGGAATATGTTGTTTGTATGTGTGTGTGTGGGGGGGAATCAAAATTAAATACTAACTAATTCACAAACTGTAGGCAGACATAGACTTTCATTAAAAACAAATCGACTAGGGAAGAGAGATCAGGACTAACTGTAGCTCCAGGGCTATCTATCCGTCTTTATACCACAGGTATGTAGACCAGCATTGAGTGTCTAAGAACAGAGTATGAGGGAAAATTATAGAGCCAGAAGATTGTGAATGGCTCCTGAGTAGTGGGGAGGGCACAAAAAGCCTTTATAGAATCATAGAAATGTAGGACTGGAAGAGATCTCAATAGGTCATCTAGTCCATTTCCCTGCACTGAGGCAGGACTAAGTATTATGACCATCTCTGATTGGTGTTTATATAACCTCTTCTGGCAAAGCTCCAATGAAAGATTCCAAAACCTCCCTAGGTAAATTGTACAGTGCTTAACTACCCTTACAGTTAGGAACTTTTTCCTAATGTCTAACCGAGGATCAGCAACCTCTGTCATGCGGCCCGCCAAGGTAAGCCCCCTGGCAGGCCGGGCTGATTTGTTTACCTGCCGCATCCACAGGTCCAGCTGATTGCGGCTCCCACTGGCCACGGTGCGCTGCTCCATGTCAATGGGGGCTGCGGAAAACGGCGGCCAGCACATCCCTGGGCCCTCGCCGCTTCCCACAGCCCCCATTGGTCTGGAGCGGTGAACTGCGGCCAATGGTAGCCACGATCGGTCGAACCTGCAGACGCAGCAGGTAAACAAATAGGCCCGGCCCGCCAGGTGCTTACCCTGGCGGGCCGTGTGACAAAGGTTGCCGATCCCTGGTCTAACCTAAATCTCCCTTGTTGCAATTTAAACCCATTACTTCTTGTCCTGACCTCAGTGATTAAGGAGAACAATTTATCATCTGCCTCTTTATAACAACCTTTTATATATTTGAACACAGTTATGTCCCCCCTCATTATTCTCTTATCCAGACTAAACAAACACAATTTTTCTTCAGTCTTTCCTCATAAGTCATGCTGTCTTTAATAATTTTTCTTGCACTCGTCTGGACTTTCTCCCATTTGTACAAATCTTTCCCAAAGTGTGATTCCGAGAACTGGACACAATACTCCAGATGAGGCCTTATCTGTGCTGAGTAGAGTGCCCTGTGTGTATGTGCCAGAGACACCTGTAGTCTCCAAACTCAGAGGGAGATTTATTATTCCAAGTGGGAGGGGTTCAATAAGCCCTACTTTCTTCTCTACTTGTTCCTGGAGATGGATGAGCACACCTGCACAATCTCTCCCTGAGATTCTAAAGGAAGAAAGGGTCCATCCCAACATGGGCCACTTCATAAATGGCATAATTTGGACAAAATAATTAACAAAAAATGGCTCCATGTCTAGTTGGCAGCTGGTATCAAGCGGAGTGCCCCAAGGGTCAGTCCTGGGGCAGTTTTGTTCAATATCTTCATTAATGATCTGGAGGATGGCGTGGACTGCAGCCTCAGCAAGTTTGCAAATGACACTAAACTGGGAGGAGTGGTAGATATGCTGGAGGGTAGGGATAGGATACAGATGGACCTAGACAAATTAGAGGATTGGGCCAAAAGAAATCTGATGAGGTTCAACAAGAATAAGTGCAGAGAACTGCACTTAGGACGGAAGAATCCCATGCACTGCTACAGACTAGGGACCGAATGGCTAGGCAGCAGTTCTGCAGAAAAAGACCTACGGGTTACAGTGGCTGAGAAGCTGGCTATGAGTCGACAGTGTGCCCGTGTTGCCAAGAAGGCTAACAGCATTTTGGGCTGTATAAGTAGGGGCATTGCCAGCAGATCGAGGGACATGATAATTCTCCTCTATTTGACATTGGTGAGGCCTCATGTGTCCAGTTTTGGGCCCCACACTACAAGAAGGATATGGAAAAATTGGAAAGAGTCCATCAGAGGAAAACAAAAATTATTAGGGGCCTGGAGCACATGACTTATGAGGAGAGGCTGAGGGAACTGGGATTGTTTAGTCTGCAGAAGAGAAGAATGGGGAGGGGGGATTTGATAGCTGCTTTCAGCTACCTGAAAGGGGGTTCCAAAGAGGATAGATCTACACTGTTCTCAGTGGTAGCAGATGACAGAACAAGGAATAATGGTCTCAAGTTGCAGTGGGGGACATTTAGGTTGGATATTAGGAAAAACATTTTCACTAGGAGGGTGGTGAAGCACTGGAATGGGTTACCTAGGGAGGTGGTGGAATCTCCTTCATTAAAGGTTTTTAAGGTCAGGTTTTACAAAGCCCTGGCTGGGATGATTTAGTTGGGGATTGGTCCTGCTTTGAGCAGGGGGTTGGACTAGATGACCTCCTGAGGTCCCTTCCTACCCTGATATTCTATGATTCTATGATTCCTAGGTCTGATGGTTTCCAGGACTATTATGCTTTAGAGAGAGAGAAAAGGCAAATACGGCATTTGTCTTTCTTGTATTTTAATACACCTCTACCCCAATATAACGCTGTCCTCGGGAGCCAAAAAATCTTACCAAGTTATAGTGAAACTGCGTTATATCGAACTTGCTTTGATCCGCCGGAGTGCGCAGCCCTGCCCCCCTGGAGCGCTGCTTTACCGTGTTATATCCAAATTTGTGTTATATTGGGTGGCATTATATCGGGGTAGAGGTGTATTTATTTTATTTTTTTATACTGCTATGGATGTAAAAGATGCTTTGTCATTATTTAAAAAGCCAACATCTTTGCCCCTCTGGATCTCAAATTCTACATTGTATTAAGAATATAATGAATATAAAATATATATTTAATATATACACATTAAAAGATATATTAAAAAGTGGCAGGTAAGAGCAGGGGAGGGAGAAGAGAAATATATTAATGGTCAAAAAGAAGGTCTTCATAGACTGCATGATCCAGAGCCATTTGAAGTCAATGGAAGTCTTTCCATAGACTTCAGTGACCATTGGATCAGGTCCATGCAGATCTTAGATTGACTCATTTAACTTTGCATGTTTATTATCGGATAATCTCTCTTCTTTTATTTCCCCCCAATTATTATATTAATGTACTTCACTTAAGAACAATGTCTTCTGATACCTGTCTATACCCTCTCCCACATACTAATAAACTGAATGAAATGGGATACATACAAAACTTACTGCTTTGTTTATTAAAATTTTTAAACTGCTGTTTCTGAAAAATCTACTATAAAATCACATCACTGCTGCTTCTGTAAAACAGTGTGAGCAGGAATTCAGAGGGACAGTAAGTCATGGTTTTGTTTTTGTTTTGGGGTGGTATTTTTACATGTTTTAAATTTAATTTCAAATTAGTGGAGCATTTTACTTCAAAGATTACTTTTTATTATCTAGACCAGGGGTCGGCAACGTTTGGCACATGGCTCGCCAGGGTAAGCACCCTGGCGGGCCGGGCCAGTTTTATTTACCTGCTGACGCGGCAGGTTCGGCCGATCGCGGCCCCCACTGGCCGCGGTTCACCGTCCTGGGTTAATGGGGGCGGTGAGAAGCGGCGCGGGCGAGGGATGTGCTGGCCGCGGCTTCTCGCCACCTCCATTGGCCCGGGACGGCGAACCGCGGCCAGTGGGGGCCGCGATCTGCTGAACCTGCCGCGTCAGCAGGTAAATAAAACTGGCCCGGCCCGCCAGGGTGCTTACCCTGGCGAGCGGCATGCCAAACGTTGCCAACCCCTGATCTAGACCTTCTGGGCCTTTACTTTGTCCTTTAATATCCCCCCTTTATTTTTTCTAATTAACATGATTTATACTTTTATCATTGAAGCAAGCTTAAGGCCTCGGTAATTGAAACAAAAAGTAAAAGCAACATGCTTTGCAACAGAGAACTTATATGCTCTAAATATCATTCATTGCACTGGAAATGCTTCAGCGGGAGCCATGAAAGCAAACTCTTCAGGCTTGAAAGACTATCAGTTAAAGCTATTGTGACCTCATCTGTCACAGTAATATCTCAGTGGCACAAAAACTTCCATCTACATCAGAAATCCATTAGCCAGTGATCCTTAATGGCAGAACTAACATAATGGATGGATGAGCTTTTGCCTTGCTTCCAATATATCCCCTGCTTCCTATTGTAAATGTTGGTTTGAAACACTGACAACACATGAATGTCTAGGTTTAAGAAATAAAAGCCTCTAAAATTTAACCAAATTAACACATGAATGACAAATGCTAAGATAATGAGTAATGGGGAGTGGGGACTGTGATTAAAATGCAAGCAAACAAGGGAAATGTATGATGAGTGTAGTTATTAACCCATGGGGGGGAGGGCAGTGCAGACCTGCACTACCTCAGAAAGCATCCCAGAGGAATCTTGCCTCTGGCAAGCACCACCTCTTCCAGGACTGACCCTCGTGTGCAGGGTGTGAGTATCTATGGGTATGGGCAACTTTCTCCCATCAGTCCATTGGCTCCACACTGTGGGTCGATGCAGAGGGATGTGGTCTATGCAGAATGGTGTGGGGTTATGTCCCTCCACCCTTCCTCTTACCCAACACCTCAAACAAATGCTGCATCTTGACAAGGGTTAGACTAGATGACCCTTGTGGTCCCTTCTAACCCTATGGTTCTAGGATTCTAAACCACCTTTCAGGTGGCCTCTTCCCAAGGGGAAGTGGTGGAGGGGGCATATACCACCAGTCCCAGAATGCAGAAAGCACAAGAAGCATTACCATGAGAGGTAATACAGTGGATGAAGAGGGTTTCTTGCACTCACAATCTTGCCCTTAAAACTAAAGCTACCACTCTACAGGACTTGCATCGTTACCCTAGGCAATGCACTGCATAGGTTATCTTTCATCAGTATCCTAAGAAATTTCATAGGACCTTCATGCTTTCAAAAATGTTGTACAAACACTAAGGGCAGGATGATATTCACCTTAGCAAGGGTGCACTGGGAGGATGTGGTACAAGGAATCTTCTCCTTTGCCCCTCTTAACAGCTGGGTACAAGAGCTAGTTAAAAAAAATGGAGTAGAGGAAATAAAAACATCCAGCCAGTTGTATAACTGGTAAAAAACAGAGCGACATTTCTGGAAAAAAATAATTAAAATTAATTCACATATTTTCTGTTTTTCTTTCCCCTTATTTCAAAATTTGTTCAATATTTTTAACTTTTGACCAGTTCTGCTGGGTACAGATATGATCCCTGCATTCAGGGGAGGCATAATGGCTTTCAAATTAGACTCCACTAAGGTGAATAGCAAAGGTTAATAGAAGTGATCCTAGACTTCCTTCCCTTTTGCACCTTTTAGTTGGGTGTGATAGATAATGCTTGACAAGTGTTTCAAAAGACTTGGTGAAATCCAGTCCCCACTGAAATCAATGACAAAACTCTGATATATTAGGCCAGGATTTTACCAGTGGCATCTGTCTGAGGGAAAATGCCTCCAAGAGCAGTGTTCCCTATACCACTTCCAGTAAATTCAATGGATGCACAGTCAAGATTTGGCACTTGAAAGAGTCTCAGACCAGCACATTATCACTAGAAGATTCATTAAATAATGGAATTTTAGCCTTACGTTGCTTTTTTTAGTGTGAATCATTTTTCCTGTTTGCAAATTATTAATGAATACAAGCAATTTTGATTAATTTATTGTGCAGTAAGAAATTGGTTATATCCGCTTTTTTAAAATATATGTTCCTGCCTCCTTAAAAACTACTTTTTATTTGAGAGAACATTAGGGCTGCCACACTCTCTCAGACCATCGTCCATCTTGCTAAGTATGCTGTCTCTGATTGTGGCCCATACCAGAGCTTCGGGGGAGTGTACAGAACAGGGCAATTATAGGGTTGTCTGCCAGTCTTCCACTCCCGGCTTCTGGTAATCAGAGGGTCAGGGTTGCCCTGAGCATGGGGTACATCCCTGACTACCTTGTCTGATAGCAGTTGATGGACCTATCTTCCACAAACTTATCTGGTTCTTTTTTGAACCCAGTTATACCTTTGGCCATCATAACACCCATGCCAATCCCAGATGTTCGGTTTTCCACAGACAGAAATACATTTCATTAGATGCCAAGTGGGATGTAAATATCAACTTTGCCTCAAATGTTGAAATATATTTTTAAGCTTTACAAAAACCAAGGTGTTAGAACTAAAAGATGAAAAAGATACGGTCCTAGTTACATTTTTACATGTAAAGTCATGCAGTATAATACTCATCAGTATGTTTACTCTTTTCCATTCTTTCTGCAACAAATAATCCTGACAACTTCTGCTTCAGGTGGAAATTACTAAAAATGCATTTACTGTGTGGTTGTCCTCATTGCTGTGTATGTAGGTATCACTACATTCAAAAATGGGGCATTAATTCCTAGTTTTATTTAAAAATTGGTGGCCTAATGTGTGATATTTCATATGAGGCAATTTTTAATCAGTTACAGTCCAATTGTTCATTGGTGGCTAACATTTTTTTAAACAAAATTTGTTAGCGGAGTATTTTCTGAGTAACTGGTTCACTGTGCAGCTTATGAAAATTGAATTTTGAGTCGTTACTAAAAATGTACACCACTGCTTGGGTGAACAGATTTCTAGTTGTGAATTGAGGGGACCAGAGTTATGATAGTTGTGGTAATGGCAAAGGTGTGTGCTAATGGGTGGAGGAGTACAGGTTATGTACTGGTAGGTGGCTTAACTTTTTATATTCATGATTTCGTGGGTGTGTGTCAGGTTTGTTATGGGTGTAGCAGTGTTAACTGTTTCAAAACAAAGCTTTTGTATTGTTGTGTGTTAACTATACAGTTAAGTTTTCCCATATACTGTAAATTTATATTCCATAGGAAAAAATAATGAGTCAGATTCACTGGTAGTCTCTGGATGTTTTGCACTAGCTATGTAAACATGCCAGCTTAAATGAACAACTGAGCTGGATTTGTGGCCATTTTGCATTGCCAAAGCAACAAAGTGTTGAGAGTCTCTGGGTTAGGCTAAAAGGGGTAAAAAACAAGGGTGATGTCATGCTAGGAGTCTACTACAGGCCACCTAACCAGGTGGAAGAGGTGGATGAGGCTTTTTTTAAACAACTAACAAAATCATCCAAAGCCCAAGATTTGGTGGTGATGGGGGACTTCAACTATCCAGATATATGTTGGGAAAATAACACAGCGGGGCACAGACTATCCAACAAATTCTTGGACTGCATTGCAGACGACTTTTTATTTCAGAAGGTTGAAAAAGCTACTAGGGGGGAAGCTGTTCTAGACTTGATTTTAACAAATAGGGAGGAACTCGTTGAGAATTTGAAAGTAGAAGGCAGCTTGGGTGAAAGTGATCATGAAATCATAGAGTTTGCAATTCTAAGGAAGGGTAGAAGGGAGAACAGCAAAATAGAGACAATGGATTTCAGGAAGGCGGATTTTGGTAAGCTCAGAGAGTTGATAGGTAAGGTCCCATGGGAATCAAGACTGAGGGGAAAAACAACTGAGGAGAGTTGGCAGTTTTTCAAAGGGACACTATTAAGGGCCCAAAAGCAAGCTATTCCGCTGGTTAGGAAAGATAGAAAATGTGGCAAAAGACCACTTTGGCTTAACCACGAGATCTTGCATGATCTGAAAAATAAAAAGGAGTCATATAAAAAATGAAAACTAGGACAGATTACAAAGGATGAATATAGGCAAACAACACAGGAATGCAGGGGCAAGATTAGAAAGGCAAAGGCACAAAATGAGCTCAAACTAGCTACGGGAATAAAGGTAAACAAGAAGACTTTTTATCAATACATTAGAAGCAAGAGGAAGACCAAAGACAGGGTAGGCCCACTGCTTAGTGAAGAGGGAGAAACAGTAACAGGAAACTTGGAAATGGCAGAGATGCTTAATGACTTCTTTGTTTCGGTCTTCACCGAGAAGTCTGAAGGAATGCCTATCCTAGTGAATGCTAATGGGAAGGGGGTAGGTTTAGCAGATAAAATAAAAAAAGAACAAGTTAAAAATCACTTAGAAAAGTTAGATGCCTGCAAGTCACCAGGGCCTGATGAAATGCATCCTAGAATACTCAAGGAGCTAATAGAGGAGGTATCTGAGCCTCTAGCTATTATCTTTGGAAAATCATGGGAGACGGGAGAGATTCCAGAAGACTGGAAAAGGGCAAATATAGTACCCATCTATAAAAAGGGAAATAAAAACAACCCAGGAAACTACAGACCATTTAGTTTAACTTCTGTGCCAGGGAAGATAATGGAGCAAGTAATTAAGGAAATCATCTGCAAACACTTGGAAGGTGGTAAGGTGATAGGAAACAGCCAGCATGGATTTGTAAAGAACAAATCATGTCAAACCAATCTGATAGCTTTCTTTGATAGGATAACGAGCCTTGTGGATAAGGGAGAAGCTGTGGATGTGGTATACCTAGACTTTAGTAAGGCATTTGATACGGTCTCGCATGATATTCTTATCGATAAACTAGGCAAATACAATTTAGATGGGGCTACTATAAGGTGGGTGCATAACTGGCTGGATAACCGTACTCAGAGAGTTGTTATTAATGGTTCCCAATCCTGCTGGAAAGGCATAATGAATGGGGTTCTGCAGGGGTCTGTTTTGGGACCGGCTCTGTTCAATATCTTCATTAACGACTTAGATATTGGCATAGAAAGTACGCTTATTAAGTTTGCGGATGATACCAAACTGGGAGGGATTGCAACTGCTTTGGAGGACAGGGTCATAATTCAAAATGATCTGGACAAATTGGAGAAATGGTCTGAGTTAAACAGGATGAAGTTTAACAAAGACAAATGCAAAGTGCTCCACTTAGGAAGGAAAAATCAGTTTCACACATACAGAATGGGAAGAGACTGTCTAGGAAGGAGTACGGCAGAAAGGGATCTAGGGGTTATAGTGGACTACAAGCTAAATATGAGTCAACAGTGTGATGCTGTTGCAAAAAAAGCAAACATGATTCTGGGATGTATTAACAGGTGTGTTGTGAGCAAGACACGAGAAGTCATTCTTCCGCTCTACTCTGCTCTGGTTAGGCCTCAGCTGGAGTATTGTGTCCAGTTCTGGGCACCACATTTCAAGAAAGATGTGGAGAAATTGGAAAGGGTCCAGAGAAGAGCAACAAGAATGATTAAAGGTCTTGAGAACATGACCTATGAAGGAAGGCTGAAAGAATTGGGTTTGTTTAGTTTGGAAAAGAGAAGACTGAGAGGGGACATGATAGCAGTTTTCAGGTATCTAAAAGGGTGTCATAAGGAGGAGGGAGAAAACTTGTTCACCTTAGCCTCTAAGGATAGAACAAGAAGCAATGGGCTTAAACTGCAGCAAGGGAGGTCTAGGTTGGACATTAGGAAAAAGTTCCTAACTGTCAGGGTGGTTAAACAGTGGAATAAATTGCCTAGGGAGGTTGTGGAATCTCCATCTCTGGAGATATTTAAGAGTAGGTTAGATAAATGTCTATCAGGGATGGTCTAGACAGTATTTGGTCCTGCCATGCGGGCAGGGGACTGGACTCGATGACCTCTCGAGGTCCCTTCCAGTCCTAGAATCTATGAATCTATGAACACAAAGCATCTGGAGTATACCTGTAAATCTGCCCCGATGTTAATAGACTAATACATTTGCATAGTTAAGCATTTAAAGGTCAGGGAGTGGCTGCATGTGAGGCCATACTAATCAGGAGCTGTAACAGAATAGACACGGGACCAAGGACTGATCTGTTACACCGGTGCAAATCAATTTGGGGGGTTGAAGGAGGGGGAACTGAAGGAGCTGGATGTGTATAAATTTGTACTCCAGTTTGTGCCTCTATTTCCTCAGAGCTTTTTGGCTTGTAAAGTCTACTAAGTATAACACCCACAAATATGAATGACTTTCAATTTTAATCATTCTACTTATTTCATAGTTTCATTCTGTCAAATTGAGTTAGTTATCAGAGTTAATGATAAAAATCTAAAACATTATATTATTATATTTTCTTTGTAAAGTAACGATTGACTCAGAGGATACCTCTGAATTCTGAAATAAGGCAGAAGTGGTCTTTGTTCAGACAGCTAAAAAATGAAAACTTCCCTCAACAGCTTGTTTCTACTGATATATATTTGGAGGTAAAATCTGCAACACATAAACCAATATGAGTCTGATTCAGTACTCCTTTACTCAAGCAAATTTGACATTAATGGTGAAGACATCAACAGTGAAAAAGGAGTACAGGCTCAGTGAATGAGGTCCTCTAGTTTAATGATAGTGGGAAGTCTTCATTTTATTGGCTATTCTCTCTCTCTCTTTTCCTTGGTTACTCTCATGTTGTTGCAGAATTTGAACCTGTGACCCTCATTACCACAGAACAGACTTCTAACGTGCAGGGTAAATTCGCTGGCAGCAGTAGCAGGCTCTTATCATATATCTGGACTAGATACCAGAAGGAAAGTAAGACATTTTATAGCTGTGTTGCACTGATTTATACACTGGGCCTAATCCTCCCCTCATTTATACCTGTCTAATCCCACTGAAGTCAAAGGGTTTACACTGTATCTAAAAGCAGACTTTGGCCCTGTTAATTTTAAGGCACTTAAATGAGAAGGTACCTCTACTAATATTTTCATTAAAACCATGGATAAAACCAATAGATAAAAAGGTGAAGCCCAAATGGGATCCTGTTTGATATACAGAGCCATCCTCTCATCTCCTATTAAATCCATTAAGGATGGAATTGCTAATACGCCATCATTTTTGTTACAATAAGCAGATAAGATATTTGCAATGGAGAGTGGAAAGAAACTTTTGCTTTTATTTAAAATGTTGTATAAGTGAAAAGAGTGAGTTTAGATGGTAAATCTGTTTTTTCTTAACCTCTCAGATTCACAGAGAATCTCAACTCTAATACACCTCTACCCCGATATAATGTGACCCGATATAACACAAGTTTGAATATAACGCGGTAAAGCAGTGCTCCGGGGGGGGGGGGGGG
>NW_020664389.1:365536-534495 GCF_002925995.2 Terrapene triunguis
GCGCACTCTGGTGGATCAAAGCAAGTTCGATATAACACGGTTTCACCAAAACGTGATAAGATTTTTTGGCTCCCGAGGACAGTGTTGTATCAGGGTAGAAGTGTATTCAGTTCTCCATGTATACATAAAGCACCCAGAAGGGAAGGAAGGATGCCAGAGCTTAGATGAGTCATTCTGATCTGAGGGCAGAGATTTCCCCTAATAAACAATTTGAAATTTATCTAGTGTAGATTTCTACGCTCCAATAGTATAGCAGCATTTGTGAATTCTTATATCTGAATGTCTTAACACGGAGCCTTGTTCATGCCTTATGCAACATTTGACAGTGCAGGCAGAATTCAGATGCAGTCTTAATTGTAAACAGAGAGCAAAAGAGAGAGAGAGAGAGAGAGAGAGAGAGAGAGACAGTCCCACACACACATATCTGTGGCAACAATTATTTACTGGGGTTCCACACTAGCTTTTAGATACTTAGATTTTAGCCATGCTAAAATGCGCTTACTTTTTGCCAGAATTCTGTACTCATATTCTGTGCATGTTTCCTTTACTTTGTCAACCAATACAGTATATGTATTGAAAAGGCAAACAATTCTGGAAAATCATGGTCTTAAACCTTCTAACCCTTACTTACATGACTAATCCCACTGAAGTCAGACTACTTGTTTGAGTAAGGATTACTCAGATAAATAAGATTTGAAAAATATGGCTCCTTGGTTTAATTATAAGAAATTTGAAGTATTCACCAGTTCAAAAATCTGACTGACTCAGTAAGTCATACTTGAACATCCATTGTATTTCAGGTGTGGGATTTCACTTATTATTCATTTGTATTATTGTTTGGTGCAAGATGACCCAGTGAGAAAAAAATAAAACAATATTACAATTGTGTGTAGTGGAAATATGGAGGCCCCATAAAACTAGGCACTGTACAAAGCAGTTTAAAGTAGAGCTCAGCTGGAAACTGTTATGCTGTCTAGCAAGAACTTGTGACTTTTAATGTGTGTCCCCCCCCCCCCCCGTCACATTGGAATAGTCAATGGCAAACAATTGTGGGTTTGATGAATTGGAACTTTCTGATAAAAAAAAATATTTTGTCAAAAAAAAAAAAAAACCCTAACTAGCTCTAGCTTATAGCTCAGGGGTCGGCAACATTTGGCACGTGGCTCGCCAGGGTAAGCACCCTGGCGGGCCGGGCCAGTTTATTTACCTGCTGACGCGGCAGGTTCGGCGTGAGGACTACATGATGTGGTGGTATCTCTAACTTAAAATCTTACATTGTTTTTCACACTGATATGCTCTTGAGTAAGACAACACATAATATAATGCTACATCCAAAGTACACAATACTACTTTTAGATACACAAAAGGAAAGGAAGGTTGAGGGGAGAGAGAGAGGCTTCTAGTCATCCCCCTTTCCATGTACACATATGCATATACATTATATTCTTCACACCAATTAGCTACTAAACAACCCCACCAACTTTAAAGTTTCCTACTAAAAACTCTAGAGAAAAGCAGAAGAGGCCTGGGCATATAAAAAGACTACATAAGAACTGCTATATTGGTTTAGACCAGTGGTTCTCAAACTTTTGTACTGGTGACCCCTTTCACATAGCAAGCCTCTGAGTGCTACCCCCCATATAAATGAAAAACGCTTTTTAATATGTTTAACACCATTATAAATGCTGGAGGCAAAGCAGGGTTTGGAGTAGAGGCTGACAGCTTACAACCCCCCATGTAATAACCTTGTGACCCCCTGAGGGGTCCCGACCGCCAGTTTGAGAACCCCTGGTTTAGACTAATGGTCTGTCCTGCCCAGTGTCCTGTCTCTGACAGTGGTCTGTACCAGAGCTTCACAGGGAGTATACAGAGCAAGGAGGTTGGAGCAATCCACTCCTGTCTTTCCCTACTGGCTTCTGGCAGTCAGAGGTTTACGGTTGCTTCTGAGAATGGGGTTGCATTCCTGACCATGTTGGCTAATAGCCATTGATGGACCTATCCTCCATGAACTTTAGTTCTTTTTTTATTTTTAAACCCAGTTATATTTTGGGCCATCACAACATTCCATGGCAATGAGTGAGTTATGTGAAAAAAATACTACCTCTTTTTTTTGTATTAAACCTGCTCCCTATTAATTTCATGAAGTAATCTCTGATTTTTGTATTCTGGAAGAGGGTAAATTACACTTTCCCCCCCTCCACCATTCATAATTCTATGGGCCTCAATCTTACACCCTCCCACCCCTAGTCATCTCTTTACTAAGTTGGACTGACCTAATATTTTTCATCTCTCCTCATATGGAAGCAGTACCTTTGATCATCTTTGTCCTTCTCTGAACCTTTTCCAGTTCCACTATATCTATTTTGAGATAGGGCAACCAGAACTGGACCCAGTTTTCAAGGTGTGGGTGCACCATGGGTTTACATAGTGGCATTATTATATTCTCTATCCTTTTGTTAATAGTTCCTAATGTCCTGTTTTCCTTTTTCACTGCTGCTGCATATTGAGCTGTTTTTTATTCACAGTGACTCCAACATCCCTTTCTGAGTATGTAATATGGGAAGAGGCAATGAGTAAGCAATCCATCAATGAGCATGAATAGTCCCCTAAAACTTGATTCCAAAGCTACTCATCTATACCTGACATATTCCCCAATTTATATTTTGGTCATTTACATGTCAGTAGTCTAGGACTTGCAGAGGGACAATAAAACTCTAGGGTTTAGAATGGTATGTATTGTGCTCCTTCATTGTTGCTTTGTTTCAAAATAGTTGACGTGCATAAAGTCACTGTGTGCAAAGAGTTAATTTCTTAAGTTATTCCATATTAATAAACTTCAAGCCTTAGGAACAGTGCACTCTAGACGCTCAAACATTAGATTTGGTGTTACAGAACAAACTGCTGTAGATATTGTGAAGACACTGTGTGTCACCAGTATCTGTATGAAAAATTGAAAACAATGCATGTTGTGTATTTTTTAAATGGGAAAATCTTGCTTTGTGGTAAATCATACTGCCAAAAATTACCTTTTCCTTTAATGCCTTATACACAGTCACTATCATATGATTTCAGAAACTGAAAATGTATTCGTTAATTTCAGCGTTACAGTAGTAGCAGATTGATAAAGTACTTTCATTATATACCCTGGGATTGGTATCGTGTATGGATTTCAATAGTTTGTGAACCTCTTGAATGTTTTTTTTTTTAAACTTAAAAAAAGAACCCAATTATTTTCAGATTGCAAAATGTATATTTCCATAATTTAAATCTCTTCTCCCCCCTCCAAAGATTTTTTTTTAAAGACAAAAACCTGGAGATTCTATCTTAATGAAAGTCTGTACTATGGATTAGAGATACAACAGCCCCAAATGCTTGTGAGACAAGTGGGTGTTCTAGGTATGGAGTGTTTATATTTCCTTTACTTTTAATCATTTTTTTTTCTGTCCCTCACCCCATGCTTTTCCCCCAGCAGTTTTAAGGACTTTTAATATACCCATAAGCAAATCCAACAATAATAGAGTTAAAGTCACACTTCTGAACCCACAACGATTGAATTGGTTAAGTAACTAAGCAAAATAATTTAATTCATTCCTAACATATAAATCCATACAAATGATCTGATTATTACTTTGGTGGGATTTGGGAACCGAGTCCGTGTAGCCTGAAACCTTGGCATCTTTGACATCAGGATTTTGGGGGTGGGTTGGAATGGGGAAGAATGCCCCCTTTAGTTAAATCCCCTTTAGATAAAATGACTACAGTTTTTAAACACAAACTTGAGATTAATTACCAGCTACTGAGAATAGTGCTACTGAACAATAGTGCTTAGCTGCACACAGGAAGCAGTTTGCAGTGCATAACAAAAACTTCATTGAATTTATAGATTTACAAACCATACATAGTACTTTAAATACACCTGCCAATAGATAGCACTCTTTATATAAACACTGTCTACATATATACAGATGCTATTTTTATTATATGTAGCTATGGTAACACTGAGCAGTGCTCACCCCAAATAAACCTTGTTACTCCTATAGTGGGCATAGTGTGCTACTTCTACAGTGAGTTTAGTACTTCTATAGTGAGCAAAGTGGGCATCTAAAGATTTCAGGCTCTCCTCCTTTTGTCCTTTCTGCAAAATCTGTTCCCTACTTTTCATGTACCCTTAAGATAACATAATGTAAGGTCTGGTCTACAGATAAAAAATAGATCAACCTAGCTATGTTGTTCAGGATTGTGAAAAATATCACTCTCTGAGCACCACAGTTAGGTCAACCTACCCCCATGGTTTATGTGCAGCTAGATAGATTAAAGGAGTCTTTCGTTGACCTAGTTGCCATCACTTGGAGAGGTCAATTCATTATATTGATGGAAAAGCCCCTTCTGTAGATGTGGGAAGCATTTACACTACAGCAGCATTGCTGATGCTCCTCCATAGCTGTCCTGCTGCAGCAGCTATAATACAAACATACCTTAAAAGACAAGCTCTGTTAGTTACCAAGACCTCTGGTTCAACAGTGCTACCATGAACAATTTACGAAAAGTTGCCACCACATTTAAATCAATGTTCATGGTAATTGACAACAGAACATGCCTCTGAATTTCACCTTAAGTGTACATGAGGGGCAGAAAATGGATCTTCAGAAAGGACAAAAGAAGGAAACCTTGAGATCTTAGTATATTTTATTTAGAAAAGCCTACGAAGCATGTTCTGCTGTCAATTACCATGATTGCTGATTTAAATATGGTGGCCACTTGTGGCAAATTGATAATGGTACTGATTCAGTACTCTTGATACCTAACAACAGAGCTCATCTCTTACATTACATTGCCTTAAGTGCATCTGAAAGGCAAGGAATGAATTTTCTGAGAAGAGAAGGAAATGATAGAGATATTAGTAGACATGTAAGTATTATATAACATACTTCTAGAACTAGATATGGTTAGTCTCAGTGAGCCTAGCTCATGCATCACCACCCTCATCAAGCAAAAATAACTCCATACACTTCTAGCTTTTCACCCATGTAACAGTGTATAAAACTGTAGACCGAATCGTAAGCCAATGCATTACATGTATAAGTCTATGCCTTGAATGGATAAATATTATTTATCATTATCACTGAGATTTGTAGTGATTTGTAATAGCAAAGGGTATTCTATTACAAAGTTGATAAAAGAAATATCAGCTTGTGCCCTCTAACATACAGATATTTGAATCAGGTTATTAGTATTACTACTAGGGAGTTTCTTCTGTAGCTCAGCAGCTACTTTAGAACCAGATCCAACTTTGCAATGAAGTCAAGGGAAAATTACTAGATATTCATTTCTTAGTGACCGTAATAGGCCAATAGGAATTAAGTGGGTAACTGCCTGGGTTTTTCCTGAGAGCACATTAGGTCTAGTAATTGGAGCATATTCTCTCTTTAACCATTTTAATTTTTGACCAAGACTTTCAAAAATGGATGCCTAGTAAGGCTCCTAAATTCATGTTTAAGCTGCCTGAATATGTGGCCTTGTGTTTTAAAAAGTGCTGAGCACCCAGCAGTTCCTATTGCATTAATACAGTCTGCAGGATTAGACCCATATAATGTAGTTTACAGTTCTTTCCTGTAATGTGAGAGACAATTAATTAATACAATTATCAAACAGAAGTGGAAGGAAAGAAAAAAACATAATGGGATTTTTTTTTAAAGAAAATGTACACAAGAGGCAATGGATCCTAGGATTATTTAGGTCTTCTGTAATCTGGGCTAAGAATCAAGTTAAGGAACTGCCTTTAAATTGAAAATTCTAATTAAATCAGTTTTTAATATGCTTTGGCTAGAAGGTGTGTCAAGGACCAAAACCATGATCTAATTAAACGAAATTTGCCCTTCTACAGAAAGCCAGCACAAGTTCCCATGTAGCAGTTAAGCCCCATTTAAACCTGTTTTGAGAGATTAAGTGGCATGTTGCATAGGGGTTTAACAGGCCCTCTGCAAAGGCATGAATTTTACAGGATGCTCTTAGATTCATGCTAGAATGCAGTATTTAACTGAAGCTACTAGAAACTGATTAAGCTGAAACCATGTTTAAAGTGGATGTAACATAATTCACTAGCTCTTTTCCCAGTCCCCTGTTGGTGGGGTTTTCTTATATATAGTTGAGGTTAGAAATATTTAAACTTGATTTAAAATAACTCTAACCTGCTTTTACAATGAGGGTCAAGACCATAGTACCTATTTTTGCAGCTAATTCTCCAGTGGATTTCTGAAGATAGGTGGTATGAAGTCTAGGCATAATCCTGTTGGGATAGTAGATTTTTTTTTAATCCTTTAAAAACATTTCTACTGTGTTGCTTGTTCACACCCTGGTTGTCAGAAAATTACATCTTTTCTGGCTGATACTATGTGATGAGCCACCTGAAGGGACATTGTATCAGTAATGCCCTGTTTTCACTGTGTGTCAAATAATGCAGCTATAGCTACCTGGTTCAAACAGACTGCAAGTAATCAGCAAGCCAGAAAGGTCTAAAAACACATTTAGTTCTGTAAAAAATTATAAACTCTTCTTAGGAAAAAGAACCATTCATGAAAAGACTAGGTGTGGGTTTTGGTTTTTGGGTGGGGTAGGAGGGGAGAGATTGTTAATCCCAGCTGTGAATAAACAAACAAACAAAAAAAACCCCAAACAAATGCTAGTTTCAGTTTAGTGAAATATGTTTTTATAGGTTAAACTTCAGGTCAAATAAATCAGAACCAGTCAGGTGTCAGTTAAATTGGTATCGCCAGGCTTGGATAAATCTAAGATGTTTCCAAAGCAGTATGCCTCTCTTCTTAAAAAGCTATTTTTCAGCTCACCAGCTTCTTGAGTCTGGTTTATTAATAGATATTTCATCACAAATGTAGGCTTGTTCTGATCAAAATCTACACATTCCAAATTACGATGGAGGGGAAAAGTGTAGGAAACAAGGGCAAGGAGTAGGGGACTCTTTATTTCAGAATGTAATCTTGATCTGATATCATCTATCTAGAGTTCATATAGGTTATCAGATGCTAAAAAGCAAAAGCTTCAAAGACATGAGGATAGAAGAAAAAAGTGTGTCACCTAGCCTTTTAAGAAGTTGTGCAACATTTTTAATTGCTGCTTGTTATGTTTTGAGTAGACTGGTTAGACAAGAATTTCCACTTCATTCATTGTTCTGCTACATTTGTAAATAGGACTATGAAAAAAGAACAGGAGTACTTGTGGCACCTTAGAGACTAACAAATTTATTAGAGCATAAGCTTTCGTGCATCCGAAGAATGGACGTGGGTTGTAGCCCACGAAAGCTTATGCTCTAATACATTTGTTAGTCTCTAAGGTGCCACAAGTACTCCTGTTCTTTTTGCAGATACAGACTAACACGGCTGCTACTCTGAAACTAGGACTATGAACATAGTCTTCAGCATAATAAACTGTTACAGCCATGATGCCAATTCTTTTTTAAAAGCCAGTAAAGTCCAAGAAGCAGTCCAGATGTAGGCATGAGGTTTATATCTAGTTAATCTCATACGGCAATATAAATTAGAAGCATAATAAAAGTAAGCCAGGGAGTACAGAAATGTAACGAAAGAGCTTTGAAAGTCATGGCATCAACCTTAACACATTTAAACTATATAGTTTCATGGCATATATTTGACAGATAAACTGGCTAGTTTTTGTCTGGGTATACCAGAAGAAGGACAGGAGACTTGTTATGGGTTTTTAACAGGCCGCAACTTTATTATGTAGATTTATTATATAGATGTCTGGGACTATCCGGCAGATAAAGTGTACAGTGCAGGCAAATCCATGCTTATTCAAATTAATTCTCCGGGGCTTTCACCAGCCCCCCTTTGTTTAATCCATGCTTATTCAAATCAATTTTCTGGGGCTTCCACCAGCCCCCATTTTTTTCCATCCAGGTCCCCCAGCCGACCCATGGCTTCGATCTTACCATCCACCAGCCTCGTAAGAGGGTTAAGGAGGGCTATAAGAACAATCCCTGCTCCAGTGCAATAGAAGAATAGATACAAATTATTGGCTGAACCTAAAAATAAAGTAGTTGGGGGTTAAAAGATGCAAAAGTATTAAAACCACATTGTTATTAAATGTTTAAAAATAGTGGGAAATGTATAAAAGCTTGTGTGCACAGAACTGAAATATAGCTAGTGCACTTCAATATCTTTTTTTAAAGTTAGAATTTAAAATTTGTAGTTAACATGTAATTCTCATCTCCCATATGAGGATGTGGCCCTACTTTCACTTGCCAACCTGTGGAATGCCTTTCTGTCAGTTTCCCACCCTCTCTTGTCAGAGGTTATACTATTTCACACAGGCTTGGTCCCAGATTTTCACCGCTTCAGTTATTCAAGTTTCAACATGCCGCGCCCCCTCTCCCCCCCCCGCAAAAAAACCCACAAAAAAAACAGTAAAAAAACCCCACAAAACTTTTCCTTTCTCATCTTCGAAGAAAGAGATTGTAGTTAAGAGATTGCAGACCTCCTCTAATCCATTGTTACTCTACTTCAAGGATAGGGCAAGTAATTTTATCCTGATTACTACCAGATCAACAGGAAAATTGAAGGATACACACCCCCATCCCTTCTTGAGTCTATTGCAGGGCCTGGCTCCAAGGAACCATAGTATCTCTGTCTGATGGATTTTAAGGATATATACCTGCATATCACCATCCATTTCTCCCATTAGTTATCCTTCCATTTGGCTGTGGGGTATAGATACTGTTGGGTTCTATCCTTCCATTTGGCATACAAATGGTTCTCAGGACTGTTCCCCTCCCCCCCAAGCCCTTTCTGGTATTAGTGGATCACACTGGCTTAATTTAATTCATTAATGCCAGTATTTGGATGACTTCCTGATTGGAGTGAGATCATGTGATGAGATACTCAGGATTAGGGAGTCCTGGCATGTCTAGAATGGCACTGTTTCTGATGCAAAGGAGAAAAGACTAACATATTGTATGACCTAAAATAACAATGCAACACCAACACGCTAAGAACTTCATAGATATAGCAGACAGAGCTGTCTCAAAAGGATCCTCCACACTGCAGCTGGAAGCAGGCATCCCAGCTCAAGTAGACAGACATGTGTTCGCTTTGTGTGAGCTAGCGCACTAAAAATAAAAATGTAGCTGGGGGTCACATGGGTGGTGGCTGAGGCTAGCTGCCTCCATATGTACCCAGGGTTCCAGACAGGTTTGTATTCAGGCAGCTAGCCTGAACTGCTACCTGTGTTATTCCTGCCTATGCTATTATTTTTAACTTGCTAGTTTGATCAGAGCTAGTGGGTGTCTGTCTACTCAAGGTAGGATGCAGGCAGTATGGATGTACCCAAAAGTGCTTATAGGTGGAATCTAAATCCTTTCTAAAGGTTCCTTTATCTGGAAGTTAGCCTAGGTGTGACGCTGGGAACAGTTTTTTCACATCCCTGGGTAAGCTATCCTCTGAGTTCGCTTTTGTTATGTCCTTTCCCTACAACAAGTTTCTGTTCTTTCCATTCTCCACCTGTTACTTTGGAGAGTAGCATGACTGGATATCAATCATTGGGCACAGTTGCACATTAGCCCTTCAGATAGTTTTTTTCAGGCATTGGTATAGTCACCCATCCCCAGAGGAAATCAGCACTACTCTCTGAACTTGGGAAATTGTTTCAGTACCTGTAAGTAAGCTAACAACTTTCTCAATGTTTCCTATTTTGGCAGCCTCAGTGTCCAGTTGTGGTGATTAGAGAAGGCAGTGTCATAGAGCTGACACTCACTCACCTTAGGAACCACTCATGCCAAGGCACAAAGCCTCCAGAGAATGGGCAGATAATCTTCCTTTTGGGACTCAAGTCTGTTTGTTTGCTCATAAAGTGCTGCCTGAAGCTCTTAGGGGACCCATAAGTGATTGTCAAACATAACAATTACACAATGGTCACAAGTACAATGTTCAGGAAAGTATCTAATTTGTATATTTAATTTGAATTAAAAAAACAAGACTCCTGTCATCAGAAATCACTGGATACATAGTCTTGATCCAATCTTTTAGTTCTTACACACACCACAACACTGCTGAGTTCATGAGAATTTTGCCAGAACCGGAACATCCAGCTGAAGCTGCAAACAAATGCATGTTCTAATATAAATGGTCTGTTTGGCCATATTTATGCTATTGTTAAAGTCCTGTTTTAAGCAAAGTGAACAAATGGTCCTATAAATTAGTTTATTGCAAACTAATATAATAAGTAATACTTAGCAGCATTACCAAAAATGGCTTATATGTTCATACAAAAATGTTAATTGGAGCAATGATACACAATTTTTAGTGATGTACTTCAAACTAGTAAAACTGAATTAATAATGTATTAGTTTTGTCCAAACCCCTCAGGATAATGGACACTAATTTTCTTTATGATCTCCCAATAATTACTAAATTAAAATATTACTATTAATAGTCATAAGGCTCAACTGAAATTTTTCATGTGCACAAAGAAGATACAATTGTTGAGGCATCTCATCACTAAATGGAAAAATCCCAAAGAAAATATAACAATGATATTCTGCTTTATCAGTTGCTCTTAATGAAGAAAATGTTTTATGAACAACTTTGCAGTAATGGAAAATGATTTATTAATAATGAACGACAGGAGAAAATTATATCTTAGTGACATGTTTTAAAGATTTACATGTACAATAGCAGGGACACTTTAGTCCAAACTGCAGAAAAAAGGGCAGACAGTATGTAAACTAGCTGTGTGGACATTTATGTGCTTTTCTGATTACAGAAGAGGGATCTCAATCCTACTTCACTTTATTCATTGATAGTTGGATCAGGCTGTAAGGAAATATCAGAGCTGCAAAGTCAGGATCCAGGTTTGGATTGATAACACCCACAAATTTGGGGATAGTCAAGAGATTTGTTCTGAGCTCATGTTTTGCTTTAATTACCTTTGAGATCTTGGAATGAAAGATTCACAGAAATGTGAATGATCATTCATCATTAGCCCAGTGAGAGTCATAAGAAGTATTAGAATCACAAAAGAAATAAAAACACTTCCTCCATGTTATTTCATTTGAGCTCCCTTGGTTTATAAAAGGATACAAAGTTTTAAAAGCACCCATAAGGCTATGAAGTTATTTTTCAGATTTATTTTTTTCAAAAATTGACTTTATTGATTTTTCCTCTAGTATGCTGACAGCTAGTTGAATAAATGTTTCTTTTGTCCTTCTCCAGTTAAGGGTTATGATGAAATAGGACATAAGTTTGAGGGTTTTTTTTCCAGCCAGTCAAAAAGAAACAACTTTGGCAATTGCTGTATTAAAAGTTTTATATAAAACTTTGGCTTCTCACAGTACAAAAAGTTGTATTAGTACAACAGATTGATCAGAGGCAGGTACCTTTAATGGGGTTTAACAATAGAAATGAATGGCTGGAATTATTCTCATGAGATCATCAGATCTTCCCCCATGTGGAAGTAGTACCCAAATATTTATAGACTATTCCTGACCTATGTTCTTAAAAACCTCCAGTAATGAGGATTCCACAATCTCCTTTGGTAATGTATTCCAGTACTTAACTATCCTTATAGTTTAATATCTAACCTAAATCACCCTTGCTGCACATTACGCTGATTAATTCTTGTTCTCTCCTCAGAGGACATGGAGAGCAATTGATCACCACCCTGTTTATAACAGTCCTTAACATATTTAAAGACTTACGAGGCCCGCATTCAGTATTCTCAAAATTAAACATGCCCAGGATTTTCTCTTTTTAAACCTTTCCTCATAGGTCAACTTTTCTTAAAAAAAAAAAAAATTGTTTAAATAATTTTTGTTGTTCTCCTCTGGACTTCCTTGAATTTGTCCACATCTTTCTTAGAAGGTACAGTTCTCCTGCTGAGGCCTGACCCGTGCTGAGCAGAGTCAAGTCTTAGATACGACACTACTGTTAATACGCTTCAGAATGATTAGGCTTTTTTTCTTTTTTTGTCAATGCGTCATATTGTTGGTAATAGTACTAGCTAGTTATTCCCCACTTAATTTGATTTTTTCCTTCGTAAGTGTAGTCCTTCGCATGTGTACTTATTGAATTTCATCTTGTTGATTTCAGATCGATTCTCCAATTTATCAAGGTCATTTTGAATTGTAATCCTGTTTCCCAAAGTGCTTTGGACCCCTCCCAGCTTGGTGTCATCCACAAATTTTGTAAGTGTACTTTCCACTCCATTATCTAAGATATTAATGAAAATATTGACTAGTGTTGGACCCCTGAGAGCCTCCCCCCCTCCATGGGACCCCATTAGATATAGCCCTAGAGTCTGACAGTGAACCACTGATAAATACTCCGAGTACAGTTTTTCAACCAGCTGCAAACCCACTTTAGATCAATTTCATCTAGACCTCATTTCCCTACTTTGCTTATGAGAATGTCATGTGGGACAGGCAAGTAACTGTCAAAGAAGGAAATTAAGTAGGTTTGGCATGATTTGTTCTTGACAGCTTCATGTTGGCTATTACTTATCACTATCTTCTAGGTACTTACAAACTGATTGTCCAATAATTTGGTCCAATATCTTTCAGGTATTGAAGTTATGCTGAATGGTCTATAATTCCCTGGTTCCTCATTGTTCCCCTTTAAAAGTAAGGTACTAAGTTTGCATCATTCTCTCCTTTACCCCTCCAGTCTTCTGGGACCTCACCTGTCCTCCATGAGTTCTCAAAGTTAATTGTTAATTGCTCCAAAATGGCTTCAGCTAGTTCCTTAAGTATTTTAGGGTGAATTTCATCAGGCCCTGATGACTTGAATTTATCTAACTTAGCTAAATATTCTTTAACTTGTTTCCCCCCATTCAAGCTACTGTTCCTTCCCCATTGTTTTAACATTAATTGTGTTAAGTATCCCATTATAATTAGCTATTTTAGAGAAGACCAAAGCAAAATAGGCATTAAACACTTCAGCCTTCTTCATGAGGTCCATTATCATCTTTATTTCCCTGCTAAGTAGTAGACCTACACTAGCCTTCATATTTCTCTGACTCCTAATATATTTATAAAATCTCTTGTTCTTGTCTTTTATGTCCCTTCCCAGGTGTAACTCATTCTGTGCCTTAGCCTTTCTGATTTTGTCCCTAAATGTTTGTGCTATTCTTTTGTATTCATCCTTAGCAATTTGTCCATGTTTTAACTTGGATTCCTTTTGGATTTTCAGGTCATTAAAGATCTCCTGATGATCAATCTTCCTCTCTTCCATTCACATCAGGAGAGTCTGTCACTGTCTCTGAGAAACTGCCAGCTTTCCCTAACTACTTTTCCCCATTTGTTTTCTTCCCTGGGACCTTACCTACCAGTTCGCTGAATTTGTTAAAGTCTGCTTTTTTAAAGACCATTGTCTTTATTCTGCTGTTTTTACTTCTTCCTTTTCTTGGACTCATGAGATGTATCATCCCATGATTCCTTTCACCCAAGTTGCCTTCTATATTCAAATTAGCAACAAATTCCTCTGTGTCAGAATCAGGTCCCCCGGTTACTTCCTCCACCATTTTTTCCACCCATAGATAAAGTGTTTTACAAAGGAGGTAAGTATCAGTATCCCCATTTTACTGCTGGGGAAATTTAAACACAGAGGTAAAGAAACTTGCTTAAGGAATCCAGCAGGCCAGTGTTTACTAACATAACTCCTGATCCTGAAAATATTTAAGGATGAGTAACTCTGCTCACTTAAGTAGTCCTGTTGACTGAGCAGTTTTACACATGCTCAAATATTTGTAGGTTCATGTCACTGTATCATGATCCACCAGAAGAAAGGCCTCCTGCATTTATATAGGGAGATTTACAGTGAAGTCAATGGGATTTCACCTATGTACCGGGGTCCATGCCATGCTATTGGATTCCACTGCAGGATCAGTGTGATCAACATATACATAATACGTTTAACACAGCTGACTCTGTTACTCTTCCTAGCCTGCCAATTGCCAGGTGTTATTTTCTTTAGAGATTTTAAAGTAGATTACATTTTCATAACATTCAGGAAAGTATCTATATTGAGGGACCACTTTTGATCTTGTTTGGACCAGCCCCAAAATAATGTTCTTATTAATTTTCTTCTAAACGTACACCAGTACATGCTGAGAGATTCAACAACATGAATCCCATTGACTTTAATGGAATTCTTATGATTAAATGCTGTGAAGATCATTTACCTTTTGAAGTGATATAAACCGGATTATTTATTACCAGTGATTGTGGCTGCTCATTTTAATCTGCTTGTTAGATTGAAAAAATGATTTATGTTTGGTATTTTACTCTTCATTCATATTAGCTAATTTGTACATCACCATAGCATTGATATTGTCAAGCCCACCGGAACATTAGCATAAATAAACAAATTACTATACATTCATGCACAGTTTGTTGATGGTAGCTTTAAATTGATGCTGGTCGTTAGTTTTGTCTGAAGTTGACCCTGTGTTATTTGAACATGTTAAAATGTGTGTCTCAAATAACTTGAAAAGTTGTGGGTCAAAAGTGATGTGGTCATTCAAAAAAAATAAAAAAAGCACCATTTAAAGAGTTGAAGGAATAGTAGTAGAGAGTCACACTCTGCCAGTCTAAGAATATGGCTTAGTTGATCATTGACTGTTGCTTTTAGGCTAGTAGGTCATTAGTTCCAATCTTATACTAGGATTTATGTATCTAACTACAGTGTAGTGCCACAGTCAGGGAAAAAATGGGCTTCTCTTTCCCGTGGCATTCTATCCAAGTTTTTTCCCCCTCCTTATTTCCCCCCTTAGCCATCTGAGGTAGTTGCTGAAGTAGAAGTTAATAAATACAGAGAACTTTTCAAAATGAGTAGTCTATAACCCTTGTCCTAGTGCCTTGATTGTAATCCTCTTTCTGTATGCCCATCTTTTCCTTCATCCAGTTGCTGCGTTTGCTTCATCACAGCACTCCCAGTGACTCTAGAAAAATAAACCTAGCTAATGTATAGTGGAACAATGCAGAACTAACAGTAGCAGGTGTGATCCACATTTGTTTTCCGGTACTAACAAAGTTATGTGCTTCTAGTGAGTTATCGGAAATAATAATTGCCCATAATTCAGAATTAATTTTGCTAGATCAAATGCCTACCAGTTTTATTAGATGACTCCTATAAAGAGGTGAATTGACATTGCTCTGACTCGGGAGAAAAGTGCTGGTATGACTGTTGGTCCATTTTATGGACCATGGTCAGTCTCAAAGCACTACACCTGCTCACCTCCAAATTTGGCCTCCAAATTCTTCCTCCTCTGAGCCACAGTTGCTTGCTCTGGACCAGTTAAAGCCCTGTAAATTGGCAAAAGACAAAAGACTAGCTGAAGAACAAATTCTCATGGCATTTTCTTTATGTATCACCATATTTTTATTCTTGCAACTCTTTATCTTATTTAAACCTCTTAGCTTTCTATCCCTGTGAAATATACCAACAGACATTGTTTTAACCTATCTATTAATTTATATAGACTGCTGCATTAAAACATCTGTGTGCCTCAAACTAATATTAAATTAATATATTATGAAATTAAAGATAGAAAATAACTCCTTTCATTTTACTTTTGGCAGGAGTCTTTTGTAGTATATTTTGAGTGACAAAGTGAGATATGTTTGTATCAAATTATGGACTTCATTGTGCATGGTAACCTCCATTTTGTATTGCTGACTGAATATGGCTATGTTTAATAATCAAGGTTATTCAATTACATTCAAGAGAGTCAGACTGCACAGGAAAGATGCTTGACACACTGTTGAAAGATCCTCATGGAGAAGCAATCACAGAGCAATCAGGAGCCATCAACATTGTTTGCCTTAACTGCTGTCCCAACCCCATGGACTAATGAATTTTCTACCCAGGGGCACCAGCATGGCTGGTGGATCTGCAGCGTCTCAGTCTGGGCACATGGCAACAGAAGAGAAACTTTTTGAGAAGATGCTTCTTGGAGACAGGACTGGCTAGAGAGAGAAAGGGAGGTTAGGAGGGACTCTGTTTCAAGCTAGGCACTGACAAGCCTTAGACTCAGAAGAGTGAGATCAGATTTTTTATTTTATATTTGGTGGGGGATGCATTTCAGGACTTATTTTGTGAAGATTTGTACCTCACTAGTGCTTTGAAGAGTAAAGCAACTGTGATTAAGAGATTTCCTTGCTAAATCTGTGTTCCTTGCTTTCCTGCCAGATTGTCCCTGAAGGGGTTAAACTAGAAGCTAGAGTGCCCACAGCTAGACGGAGTGCTGAAGGAGCATGTGTAATCAACTTAGAGGACTCGGGAGACCTGAGACACTGGTTTCAGGGTCTACGGTGGCTGGACTGCAGAGTCTCATGTCCCAAGGAAGGACCACAACAAGAAATCTGAGCCTGGGCATGTGCCCGAGAAGCCCAAAGTAAGAATAGAAACTGACTAAACCTACCCTGTTGGATTCATTTAACTGACTGGTGATCATACAGTAGGGTAACCAAGCAGATTGTGATTGGGTACACTAAGTTCTATCTCATGCTATGTGTACTATCTTAAAATTATTTTTCCTCTGATGATTTCCAACACTTTTCCTAGGTATATATTTCTAGTGGAATTTATTTTTGGATAAAAATTCTCTGCCGCAAAATACATGTTGATAAAATGGACAGACTTCCCCTTATTATTGAACTTTTCCCTCTTAAAACAGATAAAATCTTGCTATTTTATGCCGAAGAGCCCTGGAAGGATCATCACAGTCACTGTTATAGACCAGCTACCAGAAGCAGTAAAATTTTGCTAGGTTAATTTGCTAGCTTTGGATCTTTAATGCTGGAGTTTGAAGCCTTAGCACCACTTATTTTTCATCCTGCAGTGCAGTCATTTGTACTCCTTTCCTGCAATGCTTTATTTTCAGTTCTCTTTTTTATTAACATAAATAGAAGATTAAATCCAAGTCAAACTCCTTGCATCCAATATGCAGGATTAAAGGGCCGGTTAGCTTCTTGTTCTCACACATCAGTACCACATAGGGTGACCAGATGTCCCGATTTTTTGGTCTTTTTCTTATATAGGCGCCTATTACCCCCAACCCCGTCCCAATTTTTCACATTTGCTGTCTGGTCACCCTAGTACCACACCAACCTGACTGATCCTAAGGCACAGAGTGGCACAGAAGAAACTGTGATAAGGCACTATGGCTGCTTTGTGGTGGGAGCTATGATGGTGCGACTTTATGGCTCTTTCAGCAGCAGCATAGGTTCTTGATAAATAGGGGGTGTGGCAGCTAAAGTAGCTAGTCAGCAGTGCACACTCAGTCAGCTGTGGAGACATCACTCACCTCAGTAGAATTTGCAGCCTCACCCTGAATGAACAGGGCCTCCTCAAAGTTAGATCTAGAAAGGCCTGTGGGTAGCAGAATGACATTCTACCTATTAGGCAGGGAATAGGTTCTGGTTGTCATGTAGTTACCCTGCAGCATGGCCAAGTAGTAAGGATGGCCTGAGATCAGTGGATACTTGCCTTATTGATTAACCCTAACATCACCGTCATCTAACCAACTCAGATACATTGTACCCCCCACATCTCTGTGTGTGTGCGTGTGCACGCGTGAGAGAGCGAGAATCTTTCTACCCCATCTTTATTTAAAGTACATGCTGAACAAATAAGAACAGATCTGACTTCTTTAGCCATTTACATAAAGTTGTTTTATGTACTGTCCTACAGTTTACCAAGTTGCATAGTTGCAAGTAGCCTGTTTGTATAATGAATACTTGTTAAAAAATATATATATATAAAAAAAACACTGAATGCTACAGTCATTTTAGAACTCCTTTCTCTTATCACTCTACCTTAGTGAAATTAAAATAGACAATTTCTACATGGGAAATGGAAAAAAAGAATAGGCAAGCTTTTGCATTAATATTTCTGTATAGTGTATAACTTCTATCTCTTTATGTAATATTTTGAAGTGCACAAATACAGAAATACTATAACATCCAACCATACACTGTTCATTTGTCTTCATATGCAGGGAAAACGCAGTCATCTCATTTAATGTTTAATATTACAATCGGGAAGGATTTAGTGGGGATCTATGGATGCAATTGTATCCACAGAAATCAGACTCAGATTAACAAATGTACACTGCATGTACTTGCACAGGGCATCCATCTCAGGTTTGGCCCAGCCATCAAAGGAAGAGCCAGGCCAAATTTCAGCGGGTGGCATTGCAATCTGGCACCCAGGGTAGCAGAACTACTCAAGTTTTGCACCCATCCTGGCCAGGTCCAGATCTCACGGTCACTGCACTGACATCATCGCACCAGACCCAAGGGGACCCACCAGGCTAAGAACCCAGGGGTAGAATTGGGGCCACAGTTCAGGGAGATGTGGGATCAGGAGCAGCCCTCCAGCTACACGCAAGGTAGAGTCCTCCCTCCCTACTCCATCCCCAAGGGGAGGGTCGAGACCCCACAAGCTTTGGCCCCCTCTATCTAGTTTAATGAAGGTGTGGGTGGGGCAATTTCATAGTGCACAGTGCCCCAAAATTATTTAATCCAGCACTGACAGAAATCATAAAAAACAAGGCTGCAAGAACACTGATTGTGTGTTTTTAATACTCCATTATAAGCCTGCATGTGGCATAAAGAGCACCAATACTAGACTACAACTCAAAACCATGTCCAGGAAGATATGTGATTTCTCTGGTAAGCAAAAAGGTCCTGAGAATAATCTACTAACTGCTATGCAGACTGAGAAGTGTTTAGGAGCACATGAAGAGCCACGAGAACTAAACATTCCAAAATACTAAACATTCTACTGCAGCAGAGTATGGTGTTGAGCGCCGATTGAACTGGGAGGCTACATCCGCTTACGATAGATCTCAGAAGTCCCTAGCAGGATCAGAGCCTCGTTGTGGCAGACACTGAAAGACACAGATGATCCCCCATGATCCACTTATAGATTACTAACATGTACATTATAACTAATTGTAAGAAAGAGGATCTTACTGCTGTTCATCAGGTCACCCTAAAGTAGATTAAGGAATAAATTTGCAGACAAACTTTGGAGGAGTGATGCTTAGGCACCTAAATCCTTTTGTGAATCTAGTCCAAAGTTATTTGATGGTATGTTGAAAGGATACTTTAGAAGTATTATAGATACACAGGCCACAATAACAATTGGTTGAGCATATATGGGTGGCACTGATTTCACTCCCACTCCCCCTCCCCTGACCTGATAAAGTGGCCCAGACTGGAGTTCTAAAATGCCTTATTGCTACTCTGATTTTCAGAATTGCAGACCATGGAGACATTTTGCATTTCTGTATCCCTTCTTATCAAGATGCAGAATTGCATGCTGAGAACTGTAGTCTCTACAGGACACATTTTCCTACAGAAATTGAGAGCACATTTCAGAACACAGAGTTGCCAGCACTCATGATTTCACTGCACATTTTGTGACACTTAATGTTTTTCTTAGAGCCCCAGCAATTAGGTGAGAATCTCTGCTTTAATTTAAAATAATAAATAAAGTTTCTAGCTCTCCTGGTTTCAGAGAAGAGCTTGAGAACCATGACCCAAGCATACCCATAAAGTCTAAAAGAAAAAAAAATCAGGCAAGTATAATTTGGTTTGGGATCAGACTTTTGGAGCATACAGCAGACAAAGACAAAGATGATAGAAACAGCCTGCCATTAGATCGGGGGGAAAGAGCTTTACAGAAAATGAGAGCTAAACCAAAGAACATTGAGACCCAGATTTGCTTCACCTGCACTTTTTCTTTAAGACTTTGTTAGCAATGTTTTTATGGATTTGTTTGTGCTTTGTTTTCCATTCTCTTAACACTGCTGGAGTGTGAACATAAAGACACAGGGTATAATCATCAAAGTGATAAAGTGTCTGTTATGTTCTTCTAATTTGACTGAATGCATGTCACTTCTCATGGTTATGTTTTCACTTTAAATAGAAGGTATCAAACTCCTAGTGAGTTTGTTTTTAAGTAGGTCTAGAGATACCCTCCCGCCCCTCCGCTTTTTTTTTTTTTATTTATAAAAGGCCTGATCATGTTATATAGCAACAGCAAACCACCACCTCCCCAAAGCAAGGTAAGAATTTTGACTTGAGAGATGACTGACTCATAAATGTCTCCCTGGTACTACTGGAGTAGTGCAAACTTGTTTGAAATGCCCATCCCCACTTCCTTTATACTGAGTTGCTCCTGAGGGCCATGGAAGGCAAACATTGCCAAGTTCAGGGACTGCAATTCAGAGTGGACCTTACATGGACCTGCAAAGGCTGTCAGGGGAGTCCATACTCCCTCCCTCAACTGTACAACTGTGTAAGGGAAGGAAGTAGTATACCCTCGTACATTTTAGCTATTTAGTGATTATAAGCCCTGAAGCTATTAGGAAAGCAAAACATCCAAAGAATAAAAGTGAAGGAAAGGAATGTTTTATCTTACGAATGCATTGTACAGCTTCTTTTTGCTGGTTGCCTTTGAGCCATTTCATATTCTCATTAATTATATTTCTTTGTAATCATGCACCCCTTGAGCAGCAGTATGGCCATACAAACATGGGTGCTTCAAAATTCTCACTGGTTTAGTGCTAGCATGGCAGAAAAACCAGTTTGTTTAGGGTTTTTTTAAATATAATTTTTCCACTAAAAGTCATTCCTATACAAATCCGCCCCCAGCCCTCCACTTTTGTTAGGGAAAATCAGATGGTTACTTCAACAGCTAATCATTTACAAATGCAACTATGTCTATAGATCTCCATGTGGTGCTCACTTCTGAATAATCTAAAAGCTTCCCATCTCCAAAACTAAATCATAATCTTGTTCACTGTAGCACAGCGCAGACTCACCCCTGTGGCATCTCCTACTGGTTGTCCTCAGGTATTAGCTCTTCGACCCAGGAGCGCCCTCTGCAGGCCAGTGATCAGCTTGCCGTTAGCCCACCCGTGTCCCTCCCAGGACCCCAGTGCCCTTGTCTTGGGTGCAGCCCTGCCGGCAGTACCCAACTTTCTCTGGGTTTCCCCACCCACTATCCCCACTTCGCCTCAGTTTTGGCTACTGCCCAGTCTCCATCTAGCCCCATTCACTGGGGCAGACTGCAGTATCAGCCACTCATCATAGGCAAAGGGGTTTGGACTGGCTGCCTTTGCCCACCCTCATGCTGCCCTTCTGCAAGCCCAATACCTAAGTGGGCCTAAGACTAGGCCCTGCAGCCTGGGGAGTTGCTGGCCTAGGGCTTCCCAGCTCCTAAGGTTTTTCCCCAGCCCTGCCTCACTCTAGGTCCCCAGGTGAGTTCCCCAGCAGCCAGGCCTGTCTCCCTCTCCAGTCAGAGAGAGACTCTTTCTGCTTGAGCTCCTGGCTCAAGCCTTTATAGGGCCAGCCGGGCCCTGATTGGGGCATGGCCCCAGCTGAGCCTGCTTCCTCCCAATCAGCTCAGGCATCTTGCTCTTCCACAACCCTCCTCCAGGGCAGTTTTAAACCCCTCAGGACAGAAGTGGGTGACTACCCCGCTACATTCACATTAACACCCCCCCACAAAAAAGCATAACCTTTCAACCAATGTTGCTAGTTAACATTAATTATAATGTTTAATGTACATTAAGTTGTATGCATGCTGGATACTCTAAATCAGGGGTCGGCAACTTCTGGCATGTGTCTCACCAGGGTAAGCACCCTGGCGGGCTGGGCCAATTTGTTTACCTGCCGCGTCAGCTGATCGCGGCTCCCACTGGCCGCAGTTTGCTGTCCCAGGCCAATGGCATGGGTGAGGGATGTGCTGGCCGCGGCTTCCCGCCACCCCCATTGGCCTGGGACGGCGAACTGCAGCCAGTGGGAGCTGCGATCGGCCGAACCTGCCAACACGGCAGGTAAATAAACTGGCCCGGCCCGCCAGGGTGCTTATCCTGGCGAGCCGCGTGCCAGAGGTTGCCAACCCCGGCTCTAAATGCACTAGGGGTAAGACTAGTGTACAACTGGCCCCAAGATCAAGAATCTGCAAACAGCCCTTCCCAAGCTGCACTCAGCACGTGGGTACAGCTGAGACTCTACTACAACGTGGCAAATCCCCTTACCAAAATAAAGCATTACATTGCACACATAATTCTCTCCACCTATGCTCCTTCTCTGGGATAACCCTGCCCTGATCCCATTAGTTGTAAATCTTTAAGGCCAGAAGGAACCATCATGATCATCTAGTCTGACTTCCTGCCATTGCAGGCCACAGAACCTTGGCCACCCACTCCTGTAATTGACTCATAACATCTGGCTGAGTTATTGAAATCCTAAAATCATGATTTAAAGACTTCACATTACAGGGAATCCACCATTTATAGTTGTTTAAACCTGTGATCCATGCTGCAGAGAAAGATGAACTCCCCCACCCCAGGGTTTCTGCCTTTCTGACCCCAAATATGGATGATCACTTAGACCCTGAGCATGTGGGCAAGACCCACCAGCCAGATGCCTGGGAATGAATTCTCTGTAGTAACTCAGAGCCCTCCTCATTTGAGATATTTGCTGCTAGCATTCTCTGCTATTTTAGGCAGTCCTCTCATACCATCTCTTCCATAAACTTTTCAAGCTCAGTCCTGAAGCCAGTTAGGTTTTTTGCCACCACTGCTCCCCTTGGAAGGCTGTTCCAGAACTTCATCTAATTTCAAGCCTAAATTACTTGATGACAAGTTTATATCCATTTGTTCTTGTGTTCACATTGGTGTTTAACTTAAATAAATACCATGGAGGGAGAGGAGTTATTGCTCTCTATAAATATATCAGAGCAATCATATCTCCCTCCAGCCTTTGTTTGGTTAGGCTAAAGAAGCCAAGCTCTTTGAGTCTCCTCTATATGGTAGGTTTTCCATTCCTTGAATCATCCAAAAGCCCTTCTCTGCACCTGTTCCAGTTTGAATTCATCTTTCTTAAACATGGGAGACCAGAATTGCACACAGTATTCCAGATGAGGTCTCACAAGTTCCTTGTACAATGGCAATAACACTTCCCTATCTGTATTGGAAATACCTTGCCTGATGATCAACCAATCAACCAATACATCCAGGTCTTCTTTCCTCCTCTGTCGCTTCCAACTGACAACAGCAGGAAGAGAGCCATCATCAAGCTGTGCTCTGTGCCACCTGTTTCTTGTGCACGTCACCTAATTATATCCCCATCCCTTGTGCAGCCTCTTAAATCCTCCTTGCAGGACCAGGCTCATAGAGATGCCTGAACCTGTTTAGGTAGGGGAAGGAATTACTCCAAATTCTTTATGTGCAATAAGAAACAGAAGTGTTTATTAAAAGAGATTATTTGACATATGTGATTTGTATACTGTATGGTTAAATACTTTAAATTATGTTTGGTTAGTTAACTATCTGATTTCATGGTTATTAGTGTTGTGGGGATTTTCACTGTATAATGTTCATTGGTATTTCCAGGCATTCTTTTCTGAAGGACTATTGAACGTATTTTTTCTAAATCTCTCCCTTTCCCAATGAATGGATAAAATACAAGTCACATTATTTATAAAACTGTTGGGTTACTTGTGCCAAATAAATAGAATATTATAAATACTGGAAAGTCCCAATTAAACACTACCAGTTAACAGAAATGTAGATGTGACCCAAAAAAACCCACAATGAATTAAACTGATTCCCTGTCAACACTGAAAAAAAAAGGTACAATCTTATTTATCCATTGTTCCCTGAAACAATTGTGTTAGCTCATATATTAGTTCAGTAAACTTAATGTGTTACTAATTACTTTGCAGTAAAGCAAAATTTCCTTGTCATGTCACATCAGTTTTATGTTTAGGAAAGGAGGAAGAAAAATGTCTTCATAATTTAAAACAAAACAACCCCCCCCCCAAACATTAAGTACTAGTAGATTGCTGCTATGCATATTAATGTCTCTTGTGATTTATTACTACAGCTAGGTAAATACCTTTTAAATCCATGAATATTCACTTGAATATAGAGGGAAAACAGTGAACTTTGTGTATGCTTTGTTTTCCTTTTGAAAGCCTATCTTTCTGAATAAGTTTACTAGCAGAAATAGCTGCACATATAAACTTTGCATCAATTGGAGAAAGTAATGTGAAATTCAGAGTACATGAGCTTGTGCTGGACTCTTGATTTGAAGAGTTAAACTATTTTGATCAAGGAACTGAAACATATCCAATTCAAACTGAAAAGTATCTAGTCTTGATTGGCGAGTACTGAACATTCACAATAACTAGTTGTTCAAAGCAACAGAGTCCTGTGGCACCTTTAAGACTAACAGATGTATTGGAGCATAAGCTTTCATGGGTGAATACCCACTTCGTCAGATGTATTCACCCACGAAAGCTTATGCTCCAATACATCTGTTAGTCTTAAAGGTGCCACAGGACTCTCTGTTGCTTTTTACAGACCCAGACTAACACGGCTACCCCTCTGATAGTTGTTCAAAGTACAGACTAAAAAGGGGAGGTTGTGTAATTT
This sequence comes from Terrapene triunguis, assembly GCF_002925995.2. Classification (NCBI taxonomy): domain Eukaryota; kingdom Metazoa; phylum Chordata; order Testudines; family Emydidae; genus Terrapene; species Terrapene triunguis. Next base: position 390,017 of record NW_020664389.1, read on the forward strand.
ATGTAACAAGTAACAAATAATGTAGAACAAATACATCTGAGAAGGTCATAAGCTGATCTTTGACATTTCATGATAAGAAAGAGGCTATAGGTGGGATTTTCAAATTCCACTAGGAAACTTACCTACATCACTCCCATTAATTTCAGAGGTAGGTGTGTGGCTAGCTCCCCACATAAAAATATATATATCTGAAATTCTGTAAAGAAGCTATTTGAATGGAGCTGGATTGCTCAAATCTATTGACTTCCCATAAATATCTTGTAAATACTTTGTGACTTATTGGTGTGCTTGAAATACCTCTATACTTTATTCAGCTCCTGGAAAGTGTTGGCATCTCCTGTGATTTGAAAGTACTCCAATATCTGCTAGAAAGGATGGATGTCCTAATTGTTAAGGGTTGCAGACCAGGATCAATTTCCTACTTTACCGTAGATTTTCTGTCTACTTGGATTCTGTGTCTTAGTTGTCTGTCTGTCAAATGGGTATAACACATTTCTAATTTACAGGGTTGTTGTTTGGATAACTAGATTAAAAACAATGGGAGCTCAGACATCATGGTAATTGGGGCTATATTGTGCCTTACCTACATAGGGCTGGCTCTGATGCAACTCTCTATCACCAGGAAGCACTAATGATGACCATTGCATATTATACTAGCTAGGGCTGGGGAGAATATGGGGAGAATGTGGCCATATCAGCCTTAATCCAAAGCCCCTTTCGAGTCAATAGAAAAAACCCTATTGATTTATGTGGAGTTTTCCCCTCTGTCTCTTACTCCACTGACTATAGAAACAACTCATCATAATCCCATGCTGACTTTAATGGGTGCAAATTTAGAAGAGTTAGTAAAGAAATAGATATACCAGGTAGTTCTAAAGAGATTTTTAAACACTAAAGTGTCCATCAAAACTCAACATAAGGTATCAGACTTTTTCACCCCTTTGAAGTGTTACACTATAAAAAGCATCCTTAAAACTATTGATTCTTCCTTTGCATCAGGAGGGGGAAAAATGAAGGGGCAATTAATTCTCCTTCCAGAAAATAACTCCAAGTTCATAAATCAATGCCTCATGAATGGTAGCCAACCCACCTAAAGGCTGTAACACTCCATTAGTTGCAATTATGATAGCAGTAAATTTCCCCGCCCCAACATGGGGAAATGGAGAGAAGAGGAATAGAATGCATATACCAATCAACCAAAACAGCTCCTGAATCAAAGGACAGAATTCCCAAAGGTTATAGCACCTCAGTGTATCAAAGCCATAATATTAGCAAATCTCTCTTTTCCGCAATTTATATAAAGAATGAATTAGTAATATGCTGTGCAAACTATAGGAGATATGCTTCTACTGTGTCAATAACTAAAATGTGCAAAATTCTAGGATAAAAAATAAACAGACTCTAGGGAAAAGTGGAGTCCCCATTGATCTTACCATTTCCAATTGAAATAGTTCAAACAGTGGCTTTCTTACCAGTCTCTGACAGTTCAATATCCTGCTCTCCAAGGAAAGGGTAGCACATTTAATGAATACCTCTTTCAAAAGCTACAGTCCTGACAGTGTGCTGCAATAACAGAAACAGGTTGCTGATTAACTGTACTCATGGGGCCTGAAAGTTATGTTTCGTGGGAGAGAGTTGTGAAGATATCAGTGCTGGCAACTCTCTCCACTAAGGGCTTTGCTCTTTGGTGACTCAAACAGCATTTACTCAGAGATTTTTAATAAACTAATAGGTAACATAAAGCACCTATTATTAATATACTGCAGCAAGTTTGTGTTTTCCCCCTAAACACTGTATTTAATCTGAAATATCTGAGATTCATTTTGCACATGAAAATACAGTAGACAAATATGCTAGCTCTGCTCAAGCTAGTGCACCAAAAATAGCAGTGTGGATATTGCAGCATGGGTGGCAGCATGGGCTAACCACCCCAGTATAAGTCTGCTCAACCCCTGGGTCTGTACTTGAGTGGCTAGCCTGTGCCACTACCTGGACCACAATGTTAACACTGCTATTTTTAGTGTACTAACTTAGGAGAGCTAGCACGAATCTATGTACCTGGGCTAGGAGGCACACTTACCCAAAGAATTCTAAGCATCACTATAGTAGTAGCAGTAGTTACAGCTATGGTTAAAGTAGAAATGCTGCTTTATAACAATTCCCTGTTCAGGTGGTCTCATTTAGGTTTCCTTAGGACTGAAATTGTTTACCTGTTCTTTGCCCAAAAGTGATTGTTTTTGAAAATTCCAGAAGTATTTACAGAGTGTTTGAATTTGATACATGCCACTATTACCTAGTCAGTGGTTTTCTGCCTACATAAAATCCAGTAGGGACAGATAGGCTAAGTTTGTCCAAAATCCTATTTTATGGCAATCTAAAGTACAAATCAAGATTGAAGAATATAGCTGGAGAAGTTTTGAAGGTATGAATACTCTATATGCATAAGTTGGATTTTATGTTCAAATTCTTTGCTCAGTGTAAGCCTTGAAACGTTGACCTGCTTGTGTACGCCATAGATTGTTTCCTTTAGGATCCCTTATGGAAAATAACCTTCCAGAAATTCCCTCTATTTTACAAGACTCCAGCTCAAAAGCCCCTACTGACTACAGCTGTGATAATATCATATGCAGATACAAATAATACTATATGCAGAAATAGGCAAGGCCAAAAACATTTGGGCTTTATAGGTCAAAAGCCATACCTTGAACTTCCCCTAGAAATCAATGGGCAGCCAATGCAGAATATTGGTGTCACGTGATCACAGTGAGAAACTCTATTTAGAAAGCCACCATATTCTGACACTATACTGGGTTTTCAATTTTATTTAAAGTGTTCCATGTACAACACATTGCAGTATTTGAATGACAAGATGACAGACAAGAATCAGGACAGCAATGACTGGCAACATTCTTGAGCAGACGAAGCATAAAAGAGAGCCATTCTGATCGTGGCTGCTATATGATCACATACCAGCTCTTGAGATCCCCAGAATGTGAACTCAAGTAACAAGTGACAGGAGCAGATGCTAAAAAGGGGCATTTATAGCCTTTGACAAATCTTCCAGTTGCTTCCCAAATCCTGCCAGCAACACTTTTGTCTTATCCAGATCAAGTTCTGGCCATAACCTTCTCCTACACCCCGATCTTTACCAAACAGTAAGGCAGTGAATAGTGCTGTCTGGAACATGAGAGAGGTTAGGGTTTTTTCTGCATTAGGATTTATGCACACATCAAGGATGTGCAGTGCCAGGTTAATATACAGCTTGCATCAGTTCAACTTACCTGGTTTTGCTGGTTGTACCCAAGCTCTTAAATTTAAATGCATGCCTGCTCTCTAGCCCTCTCAATGACACCACGTACATATTCAACAAGAGAGGAGAGAAGGGAGTTCTACACTAGTGAATCATCTGAGCACAAAAGGAATTGCCTCCAATCCCCCTCGGAGAGTGGAAAAAAATCACTCAAGGGAACTGCATGTCCTATCCACTTTTGCTCGTTATTGTGAACATTAGTATAGGAGACAGCGGATATCCCTAACACTATCATTATGGACAACTAATCTTCGTCCATCATCAGGAGAAAATCATCAAGTTAAGCAACTAGTGAAATCTCTGTACTTAGACTGACAAGGGCCAAGGAGATCTGTGCCATCTAGGTATTCAGGATTGTCTTGCCACACCCTTTGCACTCATTTTAACCAAAAATGGAAAATTAGATTACTGGAGAATAGTTAAGAAGATTATCAGAATCAAGTATAAGGAATAGCATATAGGAATAATAGCATAAGGAATAAGCACATGGTGGGAGTTTAAGACTCTTCAATTTTTCCCCTACATCTTTTGTGGTACACTTAGTGCTTTTATACCAATATAGAAACAGAACTTAGTTGGGCCAGAATCCCCCTATAAAGCAGGTAAATATTATCCCAAATGTACATTAGGGAAAATGAAACTGAGAGGTTAACCGGCCAAATCAAAGTCACATAATAAGTCCTTGTTAGCTTATCATGTCAATCAGCACTAGGATGAGAACATCTTGGTCCTCTGACCACTAGGCCCAGGCTCAGACCACAAGCAGGCTGTACTGTCTCAGAATCAAGTCATTTTACCTGTGTTTCAGTTTCAGCATCTGTAGAATGATATATATAAATAAGTAAAATCTGAAAATACACCAAGTATTTTCAATTGTTGGTAGGAGACTATTATACTGTTATTCTTCCAATTTACCTAACTGGGAAATTGGACTCAAAGATTTAGTGAGCTGGCAAGAATTTTCTGGGGTCTAGAGGATTAGACAAAACTGGGTTCTAATTAATAAAATTGGATAATTCTATTTAGCTACTTCATGATGAATGGTCTGCTCCTATGAGATGCTGAGCCCCCCTTTATCTCCATTGAAGCAAATACAATGTAGATGTGCCCTTCAGTGTTAATTCATCCCTTTGTGTTTGCCGTTAGCATGATGCATTTTTTGTTTCCCAGTGAGATTGCGATAATCATTATCCCAATCCTATAACTTAAGGAAACCTTGCTTTGCAATGAAGGTGCTCTGCAGATTTCAGCATATAAAAGAGGGAAATTAATTGGAAGAGACCAAAGAAGCAGAACTCTTGTCAAATGTGTCTGAATTGATAGAAGTTGTGAACTACAGCTGCTAATCCAATGAACCAGATGGTATCAATTGTCAAACCAGGTGCAGGAAATAGGGTTGTTAGCCCTCCTGCAAATCAATTAAACCAGCATGAAAAATCTATAAATGATGTTTCCACCAAGCAAATAGAACATACCAAAAAACTGTCTAAGGTGCTCAGATGGTTTATGAATGATTGATTCTTTTGCAAGTGGCAGCTGCTTTTAAATCTCTATTTTTGTGGTGAATAAATGCACAAATCTGTTAACATATCATTGGAAAATAGAAGATCAAATGCTTTGCTTTTTTCCCTCATCTTAGAGCTACATTACACTGAGGTATGTGAGTTCCAGGAATGTACTGCCAGACCAATACCTGCTATTCATGAGTCTCCTTTACTCCCCACAAAAAGTCTTACCTAGAGCGGGGGAAAGAGGGGAATGGATTTATTTCACTTACAAGTATTATCCCCCAAAAAGGTGCTTCCATAAGTTATTTGGTAATATTAGCTAATGAGTTTTGGCTGATACCTTGATATTGCTTTTCTGGTACTATGCTCTGTCATTTTCCACAATTCTTTGAATGCCTAGGAACAGTACCCATTGGTTTGGTGGTATTGTATGGAGGGCTGCTATATCCGGTATTCTGTCCATTTACCTGTGATCTCTAGTGTGCTTCTGAGGGAGTGTGAACTGATGTACTGGGTTTGATCAATATACCATGTAGTAAGTAGCCAGTTCCAGATGCTTCAGAGGAAACTCCAAGGATCCCTGTCCATAAGGGAAATTACTTCCTGAACTCCCTCAGTAACTAAATGTGTTATGTCTTGAACCATGAATGTTGATATCCCTTATTTAATTTTATCCTGTCTACTGTAACTGTTGTTCTCATTGTCCATATAAGTACCTTTATATATACACACACATATACACCCTCTTGCTATGCGGTATAGGGCATTGATAATAACAGAACTATTATATTGTGCTTCAGGTGCAATCTGGATTTAAAGTACTTTTAAATGTTTTCTGTTTCAGTTGCAGATTTGGGACTTAACTGATTCATAAATCATCTGAGACCGTTTCTCTCAGGCACTTTCTAAATTCAGTAAGGTTTCGATAAATGTAAATTCTTTGCTACAAAAATGAATGGTACAGCAGCCTGGGTCAAGGCAGAGGACTTCCGTTAAACATGTCTCTTGTAATTAAAAAATAGGAAGAATTAGGAAGGTGCAGCAATCAATTGGTATCCTGGTTACTTTGGTGGAACATATCAATCGGAAGGTTGTATAGAAGAGCAATACACAAAATAAGCAAGAAAAAAAAAACCCACAAAGGCTTAGGAAATGAAGCCTGACCATATACACCTCAAAAGTCTGTGTTGTTCAAGAAGGTACTGAACAAAAATTGATAGGAAGAAAACTGAACATCCAATCCAGACCATACCATCAGCAGTGTAGTCAACTCTTGTGGTTTTATCATGAGTCTTGTGGCATTTTAATTTGTATAAGAGTCCAGAACCTCGAGTCATGCAATTGTGTGAGAAGCTCAGCTTTCCTTCTTTTACACAATTTTTTTAGCCCTCATTGTTGCAGAGGAATACCTGAAAAACTCCAAGAGCTCAAAAGGCAAATAAAAAAAACTTAAAAAATTTAAAGATATGACGTTTAACCAATTTCATGATTTTGAGGGAGCTTGATTCAGTTTTGAATTCTTAGGATGCAATATTATGTCAAGAGAGAATTAGATCACTTAGTTGTTTAAATGCAGAGATTCTGCTGAAAGTACAAAGTTCCTGACTGATGCAAGAAATGGTAGAAAAAGTTTGAGTATTCTGTATTTTAAACTTTGGTCAAACTTTGTATATTACATTATAATGGAATTACCTTGTAGTAAAATAGCAATTACAGTCCAATTCTACTTTTTTGCTTTTCAATACTTGTAATTACTACTAATTCATATAACTAGAAAGTTCACTATATAGCTGAGAAAAATTAAGTGTAAATACAACATAGTTAATATAACTGGATTCTAACAATATGTGCATTAAGAAAACAACAAAAGTGGCAACACATAATCCAGTCATGCAATTTGCCTTCTGATTATAAAGAATTAATAGTAATTATTTAGGTCCCAATCCTGCGAACATTAATGCACATGATTAGCCACTACTCACAGCAGTAACGTGAAGCATGTGCATAAGTTTTTTGAAAGAATGTAGCCTTACTGAAAAACAAAAAACTTTTGTATTTACAAGATGACAGCAAGGTAGTTAAGAGAGAAATTGATGTACCCCCGGAAGACCTCTGACTACCCCCAGGGGTACATATACCCACCCTGAAGAGGCATCAGTTAGCTCTAGGAATGGACATAACTCTCAACAATGAAATAATACCTTTATCCAAGTAGGAGTGAACCCTCAGTCAGAATCAGGAGAGATTCCAGGAGGAGACCTCTAATGGGAGTTACATATATACCTCCCCCAGCTATAGTACAATGCATCCAGTCCCTAGTATCTCAAAATACACAGATTAATTCTCTCTGACCTGATTAGCAGTCCAAGCAGCCCAAGCCCTAGTGTAGAGCTGGGTGAAAATTTTCACCCGAACTTTTTCACTGAAGGGGGAAAAAAATGCAGATTCAGGTAAACTGCACCATGACATGAATTCATGTCAAATACACCAAGTCTTCAGTTCACAAAACAAGTTAATTAAAAAGAATATTTTGTTTTGACTTTTCAATGAAGTGTTTCAATCTTTTTATTCAAAATTATTGTTTCAAGTGTAAAAATTCAGAAACAAAACATTTTGTTCAACCTCAAATTAAGGGTTTTTAAAAACTCCCCCCCCCCATTTGTAAAAAAACAAACAAACAAAAACCAAACCACCACTTTTTCATTTCAGCTCAACTAGAAGATTTTTGTTCTTTTAGGGAGTAAGAAGAAGAGGAATTTCTTGGGTTGAGCCAGCAACTCAAAATCAATTATTTACACAGCTCCATCCCAGTGCTCAGACCTGCACAAAGTTACTTTGCAAGCCCCTTGTTGTGCAGTCTGATTCTAGGGTGTGATGTGATCTTGCCATGCCGAGTACTTGAGTCCCCGGCTAAGTGGGCTGACAAGTCTGCTCCCCATATTGCTGGGCTGGTCTTGGCGTCCCGGCTGTTTCTCACTTCTCCTTAGAGCAGCAGCTCAGCCATGACTCCCAATCTCTCTAGAGACCCCTCTCTACTTTTTCTCCGACAGCACAAAGTAAAACTGCAGTCACTTCCTTCCAGCCCCCATCTGTCAGACCCAGAGCCAGCCAGCTAATCTTCAGACAATATGCTGTCTGTTGTGGAATGACTTCCCTCCCTTCCAGTGGGAGTCTGGTCACCAGTCACCCATCACTGCTCTCAAGCAACACTTCTCTCCAGTGGGGAGCAATGAGCAACCCCATCCCTTGTTGCGGTCCCACCCCACAGTGGGAGACAAGCTAGCAGCAAGAAGCCAGCACCATCCCCACTGCCAGCCAATAAGAACTTCTGGGGAATCTCTACACAGCTCCAGAAGAAACAGCCCTTACTGTACTGTGACCCTAAACTGTATAGTCCTTGCTCCATCCAGGGATCATCTCAAGCAGCTAAATAAAGTTAAAATTACAACTTGTCTTGTCTACATTAGGATTTTGCAATATGTTAGCTACCATACTGTACAAACACACCTTCTCTTTATCTAGTGCAGATAAGGCTAGAGAATAAGCAAACCAGTCCAGCTGCCACACAAACGAATGCTTTTCTGCCACAGCTGTTGCTGTTATAACTGAGGCAGGGCTGAAGAAATGAAGCAAGTAACTAGATGGAAAAAAATATGTATTGGCTATTACTGGCTAGAAAAAAAAATGACAGCAATAGAATGTTATATTGGAGAAAGTTTGAATGATTAACATGAATCTAGTGACAAACAGAGCATGACATCAATTACCAACACCTGTGTGCTTCAAAAAGCCAGTTTCACATCCCATACCAAACAGTGTTAACACCAGTCTTGAGAATCTGTGCTAGAGCTTTTTATTCAATAACAACTAGATTTTCTGGAAAGTAATATCACAAAGAAAACAGAAACAACACTAATCAACACTACCTCACCAGGCCCACCTTGTCTCTCTCCCCACCCTATCCCCAGTATTTTAAACAGTATTTTCAAAGTCTTTTGTAGAAACCAGTAGGTCATTTACAAAATAAAAACAACACCACACACACACACACACACAGAACTAGTTATCCCTGCGAACCAAGTTGCTTCTTTTGAGTACTAAAGAAAACTAATTTCTGAATGAAATGGAAGTAAAAAAGCAGTGGAAATACGTACATACAGGAGAAACTGCAACAGTAAGCATTGCAGTCAATGAACCGGTCCATATTGCCTCCTATCATGTGGCAGAAGTGAAAAAACAAAGTTTCAATTTCACATTAGCATGCCTTTTCCCCCCTATCTTTTATTATAGCAAACCTTTAACAACATAGGGCAGGTCCACACTGGGGCGGGGGATCTATCTAGGAAACGCAACTTCAGCTACGAGAATAGCGTAGCTGAAGTCGACGTTTCCTAGATCGAACTAAATTTACTTACTGCGGGTCCACGCAGCGCAGGCAGGCTCCCCCGTCGACAGCGCTTCCTCCTCTCGGCGAGCAGGAGTTCTGCAGTCGACCGGGGAGCGCTTCTGAGATCGATCTATAGCGTCCAGATGAGACGCGATAAATCGATCCCAGAAGATCGATCTCTACCCGCAGAATTGGGCGGGTAGTGTGGACCAGCCCATAACTGCAATGTAGACATCTGATTGGATAGTTGAGAACAAGGGACCAAATTTTCAGCTAGTGTAAATCAGTGTAGCTCCATTCAAGTCAGTGGTACTACAGGTATATTGATTCACACTAGCTGGGGATATGGCCCAAAGAATCAAATATTTAAAGAAATATGCTATTTATTTGGCATTAATCAATCATTCTCTCGGGGAAAGTAGATATTTACAAAGAGATCCACAATATCTAAAGTGAAGCTTCCTACTAAGTATCTATTTCCCAGTGAAGAGTGCATGTAAGTTCCATTAGCATTAATTTGAGATAAGCATATTTAGAGACGGAAGAACAAACACCTTAATAATTGCTTGAGAAAAATTACACATTTCTAGAAGGTTACTGGACCTACTAATTGCCAAAATAAATCTGGTTCTGACATTCAGGGCCTGAATTAATTAACCAGCAAAGGATATATCCCATCAGGATTGTCAACAGAAAATTTAATAAAGTTAAAGTGAAAATTAAGGTTCTTAGGCTATTTACTGTTATCCTAATGTCTTCTAGATAAAAGAGGCAGTGATTATGAGAACATTGAAAAGGATACAAATGATAACAAATGACACAGAGAGCTGATATAGGGAAACTGTTAAGCTGACTCCTTGTTTTCATAGGGAGACTTTCATGGGAACTCCTATTAAAGAGACCATTAAAAGAAAGAAAGAACAAAAAAAAAAAGGAAACTAATTCTCTTGAGAATTAGTAACAATCACTTGTCAAATCATCATTAAATCACGCATGATTTCTTTCATTCTCACTCTAGCTCTACAAATCCAAAAAACCTAATATATAATATAAAAAATATGAATCAAATTAATAAAATTGAACCCTCCCTGTAGCTAAAATAGTGTCACTTTGCAGTTCTGCTACAAATCATTGATTTTTTTGAAGCATTTTATGCCATCTTTCTGCTGAGTTTCTCATTTCTGAGCTGATGAAGTGTGAATGAAAACAGCACTGCTCCACTGAATCATGGTGAGTTTATCCTCCATGTACTCAACAAACTCTCTCATTTGAAAATAATTACTAGCCTTCTTCAAATTAGTTGAAATCGGTGACCTTGGCAATGGATTGGTGTTACAGCTGGTTGATCCAGCTTTTCTTGTTAGCTGGACATGGGAGGGAGCTATATCAAATAGACAGTGTTTTAATCTAAAACAGGCACTAAATATTTTTTTCTTAAAAAGGAACATCTTCTACACCAATATCACACCTCCCTCTGAATTTCTGCATGAGTTTGTCTCAAAATGTTTTTGTCTAAAATATTGTATGCTTTTTTGAATGCGTTTGTTTTAATGCAACTTTTATATTGAAGTCATGATGATACAACTTATACAAATCAGACTGATGCTACACATTTTCAAGACACATTCATCTTATGCATTAATCTTGAATTTCTTCCCCCCCCCTTTAGCCTTAACACCCTGTTCTCTATTTGTCAAATGCAGCTTAAAAATAAATAAAAAATCAGAATACCAAATAAGAATGGCCATACTGGGTCAGACCAATGGTCCATTTAGCCCAGTATCCTGTCTCCAAACAGTGGAGAATGTCAGGTGCTTAAGAACAGTGCAATTATCACATGATTCATCCCTGTTGTCCAGTCCCTGTTTCTGGCAGACAGGCTTAGGGACATCCAGAGGATAGGAATGAATCCCTGACCATCTTGGCTGATGCCCATTGATAGACCTATCCTCCATGAATGTAGGTAATTCTTTTTTGAACCCAGTTATAGTTATTGCCTTCACAAAATCTCCAGGCAATGAGTTCCACAGGTTGACTGTGTGTTGTGTGAAGTAGTACTTTTCTTTGTATTAAACCTGCTACCTATTAATTTCATTAGGTGACTCATGGTTCTTGTGTTCTATGCAGGGGTAAATCACATTTCTTTTCACACTTTCTCCACAACAGTCATGCTTTTATAGACCTCTATCATATCCCCCCCATAGTTGTCCCTTTTCCAAGATGAACAGTTCCAGTCTTTTTAATCTCTCCTCATATGGAAGATGTTCCATGCCTCTACCCCAGGGGTCGGCAACGTTTGGCACGCGGCTCACCAGGGTAAGCACCCTGGTGGGCCGGGCCAGTTTATGTACCTGCTGACGCGGCAGGTTCGGCCAATCGCGGCCCCCACTCGCCGCGGTTCGCCGTCCCGGGCCAATGGGGGCGGCGGGAAGCGGTGCGGGCCGAGAGATGTGCTGGCCGTGGCTTCGCGCCGCCCCCATTGGCCCGAGACGGTGAACCGCGGCCAGTGGGGGCTGCGATCGGCCGAACCTGCCATGTCAGCAGGTAAATAAACTGGCCCGGCTAGCCAGGGTGCTTAGCCTGGCGAGCCGCGTGCCGAACATTGTCGACCCCTGCTCTACCCATTGTAGTTGCCTCTCTCTCTACTTTTCCCATTTCTAAAATATCTTTTTTGAGATGGGGCAAGCAGATCTGCATGCAGAATTCAAGGTGTGGGCATACCATGGATTTATATAGTGACATTACATATTTAATATCTGATTAGGTGTCCTGTTCCTAACATTGTTAGCTTTTTTGACTGCCACTGCACATTGAGCAGATGTTTTCAGAGAACTATCCAAAATGACCCCCAAATCTCTTTAATGAGTGGTAACAGCTAATTTCATAGAATATCAGGGTTGGAAGGGACCTCAGGAGGTCATCTAGTCCAACCCCCTGCTCAAAGCAGGACCAATTCCCAACTAAATCATCCCAGCCAGGGCTTTGTCAAGCTGGGCCTTAAAAACCTCCAAGGAAGGAGACTCCACCACCTCCCTAGGTAACCCATTCCAGTGCTTCACCACCCTCCTAGTGAAATAGTGTTTCCTAATATCCAACCTAGACCTCCCCCACTGCAACATGAGACCATTGCTCCTTGTTCTGTCATCTGCCACCACTGAGAACAGCCAAGCTCCATCCTCTTTGGAACCCCCCTTCAGGTAGTTGAAGGCTGCTATCAAATCCCCCCTCATTCGTCTCTTCTGCAGACTAAACAATCCCAGTTCCCTCAGCCTCTCCTCATAAGTCATGTGCTCCAGACCCCTAATCATTTTTGTTGCCCTCCGCTGGACTCTTTCCAATTTTTCCACATCCTTCTTGTAGTGTGGGGCCCAAAACTGGACACAGTACTCCAGATGAGGCCTCACCAATGTCGAATAAAGGGGAATGATCAAGTTCCTCGATCTGCTGGCAATGCCCCTACTTATACAGCCCAAAATGCCATTAGCCTTCTTGGTAACAAGAGCACACTGTTGACTCATATCCAGCTTCTCATCCACTGTGACCCCTAGGTGCTTTTCTGCAGAACTGCTACCTAGCCATTCGGTCCCTAGTCCGTAGCAGTGCATGGGATTCTTCCGTCCTAAGTCCAGGACTCTGCACTTGTCCTTGTTGAACCTCATCAGGTTTTTTTTTTTTTTTTGGCCCAATCCTCTAATTTGTCTAGGTCCTTCTGTATCCGATCCCTACCCTCCAGTGTATCTACCACGCCTCCCAGTTTAGTGTCATCTGCAAACTTGCTGAGAGTGCAGTCCACACCATCCTCCAGATCATTAATAAAGATATTAAACAAAACCGGCCCCAGGACCGACCCTTGGGACACTCCGCTTGAAACCGGCTGCCAACTAGACATGGAGCCATTGATCACTACCCGTTGAGCCCGACGATCTAGCCAGCTTTCTATTCACCTTACAGTCCATTCATCCAGCCCATACTTCTTTAACTTGGTGGCAAGAATACTGTGGGAGACTGTATCAAAAGCTTTGCTAAAGTCAAGGAATAACACATCCACTGCTTTCCCCTCATCCACAGAGCCAGTTATCTCATCATAGAAGGCAATTAGGTTAGTCAGGCACGACTTCCCCTTGGTGAATCCATGCTGACAGTTCCTGATCACTTTCCTCTCCTCTAAGTGTTTCATAATTGATTCCTTGAGGACCTGCTCCATGATTTTTCCAGGGACTGAGGTGAGGCTGACTGGCCTGTAGTTCCCCGGATCCTCCTCCTTCCGTTTTTTAAAGATGGGCACTACATTAGCCTTTTTCCAGTCATCCGGGACCTCCCCCGATCGCCATGAGTTTTCAAAAATAATGGCTAATGGCTCTGCAATCTCACCCGCCAACTCCTTTAGCACCCTCGGATGCAGCGCATCCGGCCCCATGGACTTGTGCATGATCAGTTTTTCTAAATTGTCCCGAACCACTTCTTTCTCCCCGGAGGGCTGGTCACCTTCTCCCCATATTGTGCTGCCCAGTGCAGCAGTCTGGGAGCTGACCTTGTTCGTGAAGACAGAGGCAAAAAAATCATTGAGTACATTAGCTTTTTCCACATCCTCGGTCACTAGGTTGCCTCCCTCATTCAGTAAGGGGCCCACACTTTCCTTGACTTTCTTCTTGTTGCTAACATACCTGAAGAAACCCTTCTTGTTACTCTTAACATCTCTTGCTAGCTGCAACTCCAAGTGTGATTTGGCCTTCCTGATTTCACTCCTGCATGCCTGAGCAATATTTTTATACTCCTCCCTGGTCATTTGTCCAATCTTCCACTTCTTGTAAGCTTCTTTTTTGCGTTTAAGATCAGCAAGGATTTCACTGTTTAGCCAAGCTGGTCGCCTGCCATATTTACTATTCTTTCTACACATCGGGATGGTTTGTTCCTGCAACTGCAATAAGGATTCTTTAAAATACAGCCAGCTCTCCTGGACCCCTTTGCCCTTCATGTTATTCTCCCAGGGGATCCTGCCCATCTGTTCCCTGAGAGAGTCAAAGTCTGCTTTCTGAAGTCCAGGATCCGTATTCTGCTGCTCTCCTTTCTTCCTTGTGTCAGGATCCTGACTTGACCATCTCATGGTCACTGCCTCCCAGGTTCCCATCCACTTTTGCTTCCCCTACTAATTCTTCCCTGTTTGTGAGCAGCAGGTCAAGAAAAGCTCTGCCCCTAGTTGGTTCCTCCAGCACTTGCACCAGGAAATTGTCCCCTACACTTTCCAAAAACTTCCTGGATTGTCTGTGCACCACTGTATTGCTCTCCCAGCAGATATCAGGGTGATTAAAGTCTCCCATGAGAACCAGGGCCTGCAATCTAGCAACTTCTGCTAGTTGCCAGAAGAAAGCCTCGTCCACCTCATCCCCCTGGTCTGGTGGTCTATAGCAGACTCCGACCACAACATCACCCTTGTCGCTCACACTTCTCAACTTTATCCAGAGACTCTCAGGTTTTTCTGCAGTTTCATACCGGAGCTCTGAGCAGTCATACTCCTCTCTTACATACAACGCAACTCCCCCACCTTTTCTGCCCTGCCTGTCCTTCCTGAACAGTTTATATCCATCCATGACAGTACTCCAGTCATGTGAGTTATCCCACCAAGTCTCTGTTATTCCAATCGCATCATAGTTCCCTGACTGTGCCAGGACTTCCAGTTCTCCCTGCTTGTTTCCCAGGCTTCTTGCATTTGTGTATAGGCACTTAAGATAACTCATCGATCGTCCTTCTTTCTCAGTATGAGACAGGAGCCCTCCCCTCTTGCGCTCTCCTGCTTGTGCTTCCTCCCAGGATCCCATTTCCCCACTTACCTCAGGGCTTTGGTCTCCTTCCCCCGGTGAACCTAGTTTAAAGCCCTCCTCACTAGGTTAGCCAGCCTGCTGGCGAAGATGCTCTTCCCTCTCTTTGTTAGGTGGAGTCAGTCTCTGCCTAGCACTCCTCCTTCTTGGAACACCATCCCATGGTCGAAGAATCCAAAGCCTTCTCTCCGACACCACCTGCGTAGCCATTCGTTGACTTCCACGATTTGACGGTCTCTACCCAGGCCTTTTCCTTGCACAGGGAGGATGGACGAGAACACCACTTGCGCCTCAAACTCCTTTATCCTTCTTCCCAGAGCCATGTAGTCTGCAGTGATCCGCTCAAGGTCATTCTTGGCAGTATCATTGGTGCCCATGTAGAGAAGCAGGAAGGGGTAGCGATCCGAGGGCTTGATGAGTCTTGGCAGTCTCTCCGTCATATTGTGTATCCTAGCTCCTGGCAAGCAGCAGACCTCTCGGTTTTCCCGGTAGGGGTGGCAGATAGATGACTCAGTCCTCCTGAGGAGGGAGTCCCCGACCACCACCACCCTCCTCCTCCTCTTGGGAGTGGTGGTTGTGGAACCCCCATCCCTAGGACAGTGCATCTTTTGCCTTCCAATCGGTGGAGTTTCCTTCTGCTCCCTTCTCTCAGATGGGTCACCTAGTCCACTCTCTGCATTAGTACCTGTAGAGAGAACATGGAAAGGATTGCTCACCTGTATCTCCATTGCTGGTACATGGATGCTCCTCTTTCTCCTTCTGGAGGTCACATGCTGCCAAACTTCTTCACCATCCTTCTGTCCCTGCTGCGCCTGCTCTGAATCTTCAGAACATTGTGGCCATAGAAGCATTTCCTGACGTCTGTCCAGGAAATCTTCATTTTCCCTTATGCAACGCAGAGTCGATACTCGTTTCTCCAGACCTCGAACCTTCTCTTCCAATATGGAGACCAGCTTGCACTTTGTACAGACAAAGTCGCTTCTGTCCTGTGGAAGAAAGACAAACATGGCACAACCTGTGCAGGTTACAACAGCTGATCGCTCACCTTCCATATCACCTTCCTCTTAAGAGCTTCCTCAGCTGTTGCAGGAACTACTCAGAGAAACCTGCAGATGAAAGCCTCAGTGAGCTCTCCCCAGGCAAACTCCCTCTGTTCGCCGCTCAGCTGGTTCGCTGCTGACTGCCCTTATATACCAGTCAAGCCCACTCAAGGCCCACCTGGAACAAAGCACTCCCAATTCACACTTTTCAAACAAACAAGCAAGCAATCAAGCACATGGTCAAACTGACAAACTGTCCCAGCAACAGACACTCAGATACTCACCAACACAGCCTCCCTAATGCAGCACTTAGCGTACCTCCTCTCGGACAGATAATGTAGTTGACATTACGTTTTACAGTGTGCATTTATCAACATTGAATTTCATCTGTCATTTTGTTGCCCAGTCACCCACTTTTGTGAGATCTCTTTGCAACTCTTCACAGACTGATTTGGACTTTTATATCTTGAGTAATTTGGTATCATGTGCAAACTGTGCCACCTCACTGTTCACCCCTTATTTCTAGATCATTTATGAGAAAGCACAGGACTCATTTATGTTGTTATAACTGGCACAAATAACTCAGTGAATAATTTACTCATTTTTTCACTTGAGGATTGTCTATAAGCAGATTGTGACTTCCTGGAACTTATTCCCTAATCAAATTTGATTAATTTTGGGCACATTTGTAGATTATTGTGAACAGTTCACTGTATATTTATTGCTTGATATTTAACATTCAGGCTGTATTGGGTAATTGTGATTGGTCACAGCAGTCACATGGCATTAGTTCTGACCTCTGACTCCTTTTACGAAGGAGGGCTTTACAAAGCTGAGATATTAAACCTTTTCCTTTCTAGTCACACAAGCTTCATGCTTTCATTTTTCCTCAAAAATATTAGGGTAGTCTAAGATGTATGGAACAATAGCAACTTAAATTTAATTCTCTGTCTTTATATTCACAGAAAGTAATTCTGAGCACAGGTGGATAAGCTATTCACCCAAAACATCTGGAAAAAATGCAGAGATTTGGTGACTGAAATATTACATGAGATAGATGATGCATAGAGTACACTTATAAAGTTTGCGGATGATATTAAGCTAGGCAGGATTGCAAGTGCTGTGGAGGATAGCATTAAAATTCAACATAAACCAGAAAAATGGTCAAAAGTAAACAAGATAAAATTCAATAAGGACAAATGCAAAGTATTCCACTTAGGAACAAGTAGTTGCACACATACAAAATGGGAAATGACTATGTAGGAAAGAGCACTGCAGAAAAAGATTTGGGTGTTATAGGGGCTCAAAAGCGAAACCGGAGTTAAAAGTGTCACACTGTTGGGGAGCGGGGGGAAAGCAAACTTCTTTCTGGGATGTATTAGCAGGAGAGCTGTAAGCAAGAAAAGAGAAGTAATTCTTCTGCTCTAATGTGCACTGATTAGACACAATACTCCAGTTGAGGCCTTGTTCTGGGCACCACATTTCAGGAAAGATGTGGACAAGTTGTAGAAAGGCTTGAGGAGAACAAAAGAAAGTGATTAAAGATCTAGCAAACTACTTATGAGGAAAAATATGGTTTGTTTAGTCTGGAGAAGAGAAGACGGAGGGGGAGACAATAACAGTTTCCAAGTTCATAAACTGCTGCTACGAGGAGGGCAAAAAAAAAAAAAAAGTTCTTCTTAACCTGTGAGGATAGGACAAGAAGCAATGGGCTTAAATTATAGCAAGGGACGTTTAGACTGGACGTTAGGAAAAATGTCCTAACTATCAGGGTGAATAAACACTAGAACAAATTTCCTAGGGAGTTTGTGAAATCTCCATCATTGGAGGGTTTTAAGAACAGGTTGGACAAACACCTGTCAGGAATGGTCTAGTTATTACAAACCAATTATTATATAGTCCTATCTTGAGTGCAGGGGACTGGACTAGATGACCTCTTGAGGTCCCTTTCAGTCCTGTTGGATTTGCTGAATTGTAAAAAAAAAAAAAGGGGGTTTCATTTTGACGTTTTTCCACTTTGAAGCAACTTTTAGTTTCAAAGTTTCCTTAAAAAAAAAAATCAAAATGTTTATAAATGGTCAAAAATCAAACCAAAACATTTTGGTAAACACAAACTTTCGGGTTTAAAAGAAACTCCTCTCCTCCTAAAAATCTTTTGGTTTGATCAGAAATGATTTTTAACTTGCCAGTGAAATGAAAAATCTTATTCTCACTACTCTAATTCTGAGCTTCATATGTGATCACAGTGATGAAGTTGGGTCAGATCCTTGTCTGGTTTGTTGTGTTATCCCTGTTCTAGTGCTCTAATGATAAGTTGTGTGACTTCTGTTCTACATCATCATGTAGCATAGCATCCTATAGAAAATACACAAAGTGCATTGTGCATACTGGTCTGAACTACAGTCACTGTGTCAATAACTGAAGCAAAATGTGTGTGATCAGTGAAAGGCAAGGTAAGGTCTTTGATTAGCTTTTCTAATTGCTTCTGGGACATGTTTTAGGAGCTCGGACTGATTGTGTGACTAATGTCCCATCCCATGTAAAACAAAACACTTCCACTGTGAATAACTGAGTGTGCAAGCTTCACAGTTGATTTCCACAAGCTGTTATGCCAGTAAAATCTGTTGTATGAATGCTCAGGGAAAATTAACAGAAAAGGAGACTAGATGAGGGTAAATGAAATCCATATAAACTCAAGGGAGTATTTATGGTCAAAATGTTTGGTGATGTTGACTCAACTATGTTTATGAAGGAACTCAAGAAAACTTTAAAAGAGTTGGATGCTAATGCTGCTAAACTGGCTAAATCCCACCTCAGGTAATTACACTGTGCTTGCCTAATTCCCCCATGCAGTTTTAATTGGATTCAGCATTCTTCTCCTTGTTCTGAGCCATTATATAATGTGACATGGCTAAAGAGATGCTACATTCTACCCCCCTCCCCCCCGCCCCCCGCGAGATGTACAATAGTAGTGAGTGAAGTGATTCCTTCTGATAGAGCTTACAATGATTGTAAAGCACTTTGAGATGCTCCAGGAAGACCAGTATTATGTAAACATGTCAAGACACAGCTTGAGGCTAATTTAGTAGGCCAAGATATGGTCAGCCTAGTTTAGTGGTCCCCAAACTTTTTATCTTATGCCCCCTTCCCTGTCCATGCCCTCCTCCCCCAAGAGCTGGGGTAAGGGTGCAGAGGCTATGCTCACAGCTGGGCGTGGGGGCAGCAGCAGAGATGCGCAGCCCTCCCTCCCCATTCCCCGTGGGGGCTGGCCTGGGCCCCAGCCATGCCCTCCCGCCCATTCCTCCACAGGGAGATGTGCCTAGCTCCTGCTACTACAATAAAGCACTTAAGCACATGCATAGTCTTAGTGAATGCTTAAATGCTTTACTGGCACACAAGGGGAAGTAGAGGAGATCCCCAATGGTTTGAGGAAAGAAGAGGTAGGATGGTGAGAAAGTCATGTAATTGAACATTACTTGCTGAGCTAGCCCCTCATCTGAAGCAGAACACAAAAGCCCTTCTTTTGACAGGTCACAAGATTCACTTCAGCTTTAGTGCTACACCACTACTCCCACACTTTTTGTTATTGTTTCTTTTTGGGGGGGTGGGAGGGAAAGGGGGAAGAGAGAGAGAGACACACACAGACACTTTCACTAAAACAAAACAAGGGGAGGGGAGGAGATATCACTAACCCTCACTTTGATTGCTATTGTTGGGGGTGGGGGAGAGAAGAGAAATCATTATTAATCCACAAATATTAAAGATGACAATAGTTTTAGATTACACAATTATCTTTATTGAAAGTTAGGACAATTACTATTCAGTTACTTCACACATAAAATGCTTAGAGAATAGTGTGGTTCACATGCTGGTTTTGTGTGGTTATTTTATAAAACAATGTTCAGTCTAACTAAATAAGTGTCTGCTTTTCTTTCAGTGTCAGGGAAGAAGAGGGTCAAAGACAATGATATCTCGTTGGCCATAAAGTCATACCGATCAACTTCCAGGGCTGATTGCACTGACTCTGGAATACAACTTTATAACCTCTATTTTGCTTTAAATATACCATATTCTATTAGAAATATTTAAGTATTATTGTGATTCTTTGCCTTGCATGGTAGTGGTAGAAGTCTTTCATTCTGAATGGAGGGTGAGGATACTGCAGATTATAATTTGGGGAACAAGTTAGTTAAAAGGCAAGCAACCAACACAACTGTCTTCTCAAAGAGCAGGTCATTCCCTCCTTGTTAATGGATATGAAGCTATTCTTTTTCCAAGGGTACTTGAAGTGATTTGTACACATACAAAGAGATGATTTGTAGCAGATGGTGTTTCACAACCAGGAAAGCTAAGCTCAGAGCTTCTTCATCACACCTTTTCTTCTCCTTCTCTCAGATTTCTAAAAATATTCTTCTTGAAACTGATTTATAAACACATTAAATTATTCCTTTTTTCAACTTTTCTTTAAAGTTCTACAGTTGGGAAATGGTTTGGTTCTTTGTAACCTCATGTTTCCATTTAAGGGTGAAAATATTTCTTTATATATGATTGCAAAAAGAGCTTATGCTTAAAATGTTCATTTGTAAAGGTTTTTTAGCTAAAGGGAAGCACCTGATATAATAGCTTCCTGATATATGATTAGTGAGGTTTCTTAGGCCTGGTCTACACTAGGAGTTTATGTCGAATTTAGCGCCGTTACATCGAATTAACTCTGCACCCGTCCACACCACGAAGCTATTTAGTTCGACATAGAGGTCTCTTAAATTCGACTTCTGTACTCCTCCCCAACGAGGGGAGTAGCGCTAAATTCGACATGGCCATGTCGAATTAGGCTAGGTGTGGATGGAAATCGACGCTAATAGCTCCGGGAGCTATCCCACAGTGCACCACTCTGTTGACGCTCTGGACAGCAGTCCGAGCTCAGATGCTCTGACCAGCCACAGAGGAAAAGCCCCGGGAAAATTTGAATTCCTTTTCCTGTCTGGGCAGTTTGAATCTCATTTCCTGTTTGGACATCGTGGCGAGCTCAGCAGCACTGGCAACGATGCAGAGCTCTCCAGCAGAGATGGCCGTGCAATCTCAGACTAGAAAGAGGGCCCCAGCATGGACTGATTGGGAAGTCTTGGATCTGATCGCTGTGTGGGGCGATGAGTCCGTGCTTTCCGAGCTGCGCTCCAAAAGACGGAATGCAAAGATCTATGAGAAGATCTCTAAAGTCATGGCAGAGAGAGGATACAGCCGGGATGCAACGCAGTGCCGCGTGAAAATCAAGGAGCTGAGACAAGGCTACCAGAAGACCAAAGAGGCAAACGGACGCTCCGGATCCCAGGCCCAGACATCCCGTTTCTACGAGGCACTCCATTCCATCCTAGGTGCGGCCGCCACCACTACCCCACCACTGACCATGGACTCTGAGGATGGGATATTGTCGACGGCCGGTTCCTCAGACATGGTAGCGGACGGGGAAGATGAGGAAGGAGATGAGGAGGATGAGGCAGTCGACAGCACTTACAACGTTGATTTCCCCGACAGCCAGGATCTCTTCATCACCCTTACAGAGATCCCCTACCAACCGTCCCCAGCCGTTAACCCGGACACAGACTCAGGGGAAGGATCAGCCAGTAAGTGTTTTAAACATGTAAACATTTATTTTTCACAGAACAGGAATATTAAGAATGGGTTTTTCATGATTACTTTGCCCTAGGCACTTAACTGTTCACTCCCTGGCAGTGCAACTACTTAAAAAAATCTAACAATGTCCGGTGTAGCATGATTGTTCTGCCCAAGCCGCTCTACTGTTCAGTCCCTGCCAGTGCAGCTACAGTAAAATCTGGTCTATATGTCCGGGGATAGAGCTGAAATCCTCCATTGACATCTCCACGAAGCTCTCCTGGAGGTAATTGGAAAGCCTTTGCATCAGGTTCCTGAGGAGAGCGGCCTTATTGGGTCCTCCGTAGTAGGAAACATTTCTGCGCCAGGAGAGAAGCAAGTACTCCAGGATCATTGCCCTGCAGAGCATGGCAGCATACGGCCCTGGTCTTTGCAGGCTTTCCCGAAGCATCCTTTCTTTTTCCGTCTCGGAAATCCTCATCAGAGTGATGTCGCTCATGATGACTGCTTTGAATTAGGTAGGGGAATGTTAGTATTGGGACTGCTTGCCTGTTCCTTTACAGAACTGTAACCAGCGGTTTACAGCCACGCGGTGGAGGCGGGAGAGGGACAGCATACAGGGATCTTTCACTGGGACAGCCGCGAGGGGGTGGGACAGGGGCAGAGTTCATGCTTGCCGGATTGCTGGCAGCAGGGACTGGCATTGCTTTCAATGTGAAAGGAGGCCAGTGCAACTATCAAAGTTTTAAGCAGCCACAAGTCTATGGCTTACCATGTCGGCCTGCTACACAAATTCCGGTGTCCTGCCCCACTTCTCTGATCTGCACTGCAAGACCCCAGGCACTGAATGCGAAGGCCGAAAATTCGACCTTGTCCTGAGTGTGCATGTGATAGGTGCTGTGCATGGTCTTGTTCACAGAGAAAGACTATGTTCTTTGTTCACAACGAAATTTATCTTACTGAGGAATTCACTCCCTTTTTTCCATTCCCACAGCTGCGACTGTCTCACAACCTAGCCTGGCATCACACTCCCAGAGGCTAGCGCAGATGAGGCGTAGGAAGAAGAGGACACGGGAGGACATGTTCTCGGAACTTATGGGCTGCTCCCGAGCCCAGGCAGCCCAGCAGACCCAGTGGAGGGAGAACTTGTCCCAAATGCACCGAGCACACATGGAACGGGAGGAGAGGTGGCGGCAGGAAGACCAGCAGGCGACTCAAACGCTGCTTGGACTAATGAGGGAGCAAACGGACACGCTCCGGCGCCTTGTGGATGTTCTGCAGGACCGGAGGCAGGAGGACAGAGCCCCGCTGCAGTCTATCTGTAACCGCCCTCCCCCGCCACCAAGTCCCATACCCCCCTCACCCAAAGTCCAAAGAAGGAGGGGCGGCAGAGTCCGTGAAAACTCTCACTCCACCCCTGCAGAGTGCTCTAGTTATAGAAGGCTCTCATTCCCCAAAATTTGACAAGTCCTTTCCTTCCCGCCTCACCGAAGCCCCCGTCCAAGTTTCACCCCCCAGTTTCATGTGTAGTTGCTAATAAAAAATACGTTTCTGTTCATTACTGTTTCCATCATGTTCTTTAGAGGAGAGTCTGTCTGAAGGGGGTGAAGGGGGTTGGTAATTGGACAGGACAGCAGCAGGGCACACACACATTGCAGTCACTAGTTACTCTGGTCAGTCTGGGAGGTGGTTTTAGTGTTCTGTGGGAGGTGCTCTGTGACTTTGTGGCGGGGGAGGGCAGTTAGAGATCTTATGCAGCGGTCCTTATCCTGGATCACAGAGCCACGCAGCAGGGGATCTGTAACTGTCCTCCCCCTGCCACAAAGTCACATAGCCCCCCAACACACAGAGTCCCGAACAGGAGGGGTGGCAGGCTCCGTTGAAACCACCAGTCCACCACTGCGGAGCATGTCATTCCTGGAGTTTAGAAGCGTCATTTGCATCACTACACTACACCCGCTCCCCACCACAGTCTGCGTCCCAGGTTCAAAACTTTCCCGCAAAAACAGTAATAAAGAAAACGGTGTTCATTAACAAAATTCAAGTCATTTTATTTTTAAACGTGTTTTGGAAGGGGGGGAACGGGGTATGTAACTGGAGAGGATATTGAACATTTAGTGGGTAAAGAAACGGGGGCAGGTTCAGCTTCTCTGTACACAAACTGAAAAGTCACAGGTTACCCTGCTCACTCAGGAACCTAGCTTTCAAAGCCTCCCGGATGCACAGCGCGTCCCGCTGGGCTCTTCTAATCGCCCGGCTGTCTGGCTGGGCGTAATCAGCAGCCAGGCTATTTGCCTCAACCTCCCACCCCGCCATAAAGGTCTCTCCCTTGCTCTCACAGAGATTGTGGACCACACAGCAAGCTGCAATAACAATGGGGATATTGGTTTCGCTGAGATCACAGCGAGTCAGTAAGCTTCTCCATCTCCCCTTGAGATGGCCAAAAGCACACTCCACCACCATTCTGCACTTGCTCAGCCGGTAGTTGAAGAGTTCTTTTTCAGTGTCCAGGGCGCCAGTATAGGGCTTCATGAGCCAGGGCATTAGCGGGTAGGCTGGGTCCCCAAGGATGACTATAGGCATCTCCACATCCCCAAGAGTTATTTTGTGGTCCGGGAAGTAAATACCTTCCTGCAGCCGTCTAAACAGACCTGAGTTCCTGAAAACACGAGCATCATGAACCTTGCCCGGCCATCCGACGTTGATGTTTGTAAAACGTCCTCTATGGTCCACCAGTGCTTGCAGCACCATTGAAAAGTAGCCCTTTCTGTTAATGTACTGGCTGGCCTGGTGGTCCGGTCCCAGGATAGGGATGTGAGTTCCATCTATAGCCCCACCGCAGTTTGGGAATCCCATCGCGGCGAAGCCATCTATGATGGCCTGTGCGTTTCCCAGGGTCACTACCTTTGAGAGCAGTACCTCAACGATTGCGTTGGCTACTTGCATCACAACAACACCCACGGTAGATTTGCCCACGCCAAAGTGGTTCGCGACTGACCGGTAGCTGTCTGGCGTTGCAAGCTTCCAGAGGGCTATGGCTACTCGCTTCTGGACAGTCAGGGCTGCTCGCATCTGGGTGTCATTGCGCTTCAGGGCAGGGGACAGCAACTCACAAAGTTCCATGAAAGTCCCCTTCCGCATGCGAAAGTTTCGCAGCCACTGTGATTCATCCCAGACCTGCAGCACTATGCGGTCCCACCAGTCCGTGCTTGTTTCCCAGGCCCAGAATCGCCCTTCCACAACATCCACATGACCCATTGCCACTGTGATGTCCTCGGCGCTGGGTCCCATGCTTTCTGACAGGTCTGTGCTACTCTCAGACTTCAGGCCCTCACCGTGGTGCTGTAGCCTACTAGCCTGATTTCTCTGCATCTGCCTCTGGGAAAGGTGGATGATAAGCTGCGAGGTGTTGACAATGGCCACAACTGCAGCGATGGTCGCAGCGGGCTCCATGCTCGCAGTGCTGTGGCGTCCGCGCTGTCACTGACTAGAAAAGTGCGTGAACTGATTTCCCGCCGGCGCTTTCAGGGAGGGAGGGCGGTAGTGACGGACGGATGACGACAGTTACCGAAAAACACCCTCAACACATTTTTTTACCCAGAAGGCATTGGCGGCTCGACCCAGAATTCCAATGGGCAGCGGGGACTGCGGGAACTGTGGGATAGCTGCCCACAGTGCACTGCTTCCAATGTCGACGCTTTCCCCGTTAGTGTGGACTCACAAAGTCGAATTACTGACCTTAGTGTGGACACACACGTTCGACTTTGCAATATTGATTCCACATATTCGATTTAAGTAAAATCGAACTTCTCTCTTAGTGTAGACATACCCTTATGTACTAATATAGATCAAGTGACCATGCTGTAAATTACAAAAATAAGCCATTTGAATATAAAATATTTACAGTAATTGAGGAACTAAATAATTATCTGGAAATGCTTAAGAAACCTCAGGATACATTTTTAAAGGGTATTGGACCATCTAAAGATGCATATAGGATCCCCCAGGTGCTTAGACAGCTCTGCAGTTTTAAGCAGCCAAAATATCGTGGTATTTTTTTTTTTAAAATCTATCCCTTCATTACCAAACTTAGAAAGACAAAAAAATCCTCTCCAAGCATTGTTAAGAGGAAAAGTTATTACCTTCTTTGATGACCATTTCAATTTGATGACTAAGAAGCATTTAAGTTGAAAGGACTAATGTAAAAGCAAAGAGACAAGGTAGGAGGGTAATATCTTTTATTGACCAACTTCTGTTGGTGGAAGGTCTATAGCGCTGGGCACTTCAAAAGGTTATTCTTCAGGTCTGGGGAAAGAATCAGGTCATATCTGCACTACATAGTTTTGTTGACAAAGCAGTGGTGGAGTACACACAACAATGCTCTTCCCACTGATTTAACTCTCCTGCTATGCTGACCTAAAGCCACCTTGATGAGCAGCACAGAATTTTTATGACAAAGTTAGAGTGAGGAAGTGTCAGTGTAGACACTGCTTGTTTATGTTGCCCTAAGTGGCCTCCAGCAAGTGTTCCACAATGCCCATCATGACCGCTCTGGTAAGCTGTTTCCACTCTGCTGCCCTGCAGCCAGGTACACAGGCATGTGTCCCTCCCCCAGGAATTTTTAAAATTTAATTTCTTGTGAACTGTCCATGCTCAGCAAACATCACATCTTTCCAGCTGACTTTCCACAGCAAACAGGTTCCTGCAAGGAGTACGCTGGAGTTGCTGGATCTGTGGGGAGAGGAGGCTGTGTATTCACAGCTTTGAACCAGCCATAGGAACTTTGCATTTGGCATGGTTGAGAAGAGGCACAAAATGGATGCACAGCATTGCTGTGCTAAAATAAAGGAGCTGAGGCAGGGGCACCAGAAGGCAAAGGAGGCCAGCCACCGCTCTGGTGTGGCACCAAAAACATGCCGATTCTACCAAGGAACTGCATGTCATCCTCAGCTGTGACCCCACTTCCTCCTCAGAGCCCCATGGATACTTCATGGGGGGACTAGAGGCAGTGGCCAGCAGAGTCAACCCCAAGAATGAAGTCATGGACAAGGAAGTAGAGTTGGAGGAGAATGTGGGACAGGCAACAGTCTCATCAGATGTTGTGGCAAGCCAGTACCTCTTTGACTCTGGAGAGGTCAAGCCAGTCCCAGCAGTCCAGCTCTGGCATGCCTGAAGCATAAGTGAGCTCCAGTAAATACTCATTTTTCTCTGATAGTGTATAGTTATAGGAGGTAGAGGTGTCCTTTATTTTGTTAAATGGTTCATATGGAAAGATGGGATGAAAATTAATGTCAGTAGCTACTGTTTGCATCTGCTTTTTATTCCCCTATACAGCTGTTTAGTGGGGGCCCTGTGGAAAAGTTTGTTAATGCACACTGAGATCTCCTGGGAATCCTCGAGATCTCTAGGAAATTTTCCTGCAGATACTCTGCAATCCTCTGCCGAAAATTCCTTGACAGAGCTGCCTTGTTTCTTCCCCCACTGTAGGAAGAACTTTGCCGTGCCAATCAGCAATTACTTCTGCAGAACCCAAAGCAGCATGCAAGAGAGCCACATACAGGCCCAATCTGAAGCTGCACGCATGCAGGAGATGTACCCTTGCATCTTCGGTTACCCTCAGTAGTGTGATTTCAGCTTCAATTGCCCCCGCCTGTGGAAAACAGCACCAGTATTCAGAATAGTGTCCCCAGGCACTTGTACTGATCCCCTTCTGAAACCACCCAGGCCCTTTGTCCGGTCTTGCACCCCACCTCCCCCCACTACCCTTCAGGCCAAACTCACCATGTTTAGTGCTCTGGTCATACTGCATGCTTGGCAAGGGAAAATGAGAAAGAGGTGCATGTAACTTATTATTCAATAATGAGAGTGCATACAGGATACTGTGTCCTGTTTCTTTTGCTTCTGCAGATGTGCCCTTGAAGGCCAGCTCCTACATACTGGCAGAGTGCCTCCATCAGATAAATTGGCGGACAACATCATCTTGTTTTGGGAATTGCTGCAATACTCAGATTAGGCTGATAGCGAGCAGAACGCATGAAGAGAGACAACAAACAAAGAATGACAAATGGATAGCCAGGAGACAAGACATGGTCAGGAGCAGGTAATAAAGCTCATGGAGGACCAAATAGAGATTCTGAGGTCCTTGATTATGCTGCAGGCAGAACACATATGTGGTTGACTCCCCATATAGTCTATACAGAAGTGAATTCTTTGCCCTCCCCAAAGTCCCACACACACATTCTTCACACATTCCCAGCCTGTCGCAGTACCCCTTACACTCCACCCTAGTGAGATTTTCCATAGTGACAGGAGGATTTATAGGTCCCTCGTAAGAAATGTTCATTTGTGTCTTGCTGTTTAACAAAAATTGAGTCTTTCAAAGACAGTGATTATTTATTTTTGACCTACCCAGAAATTCAAACAGTGGCAATTGCCACATTTGGAGACTACAATTAACGTTCAGGTAGGAATCATTACAGGGGTCATTCAAGGTGGCAAGTAAATCATGCATGGCTCAATTCCTTACAGAAAGACACATTATTGGGGCTTATTGTCAAAATGCTCCTTCAAAGCCCCCTGTTTCAAATAGCCCCACTGCTGTCTGGCTGCTCAAAATCAGCTGATCCACCTCAATACTCCAGCCCTGGGGAAACTTTTCACAAATGTTATGCAGAGCACAGCAGGCTGCTATGACCATGGAAATATTTTCCCCATTCAGGTCGAACCTGCTGAAGAGGCAGTGCCAGCAATCCTTCAATCTGTCAAATGTACATTCTATGGTCATTTTGCACCTGTTGAAGTGCTCCTAGCTGCTGTGAAGGTTTCTGGTGTATGGCTTCATGAGCCATGAGAGTAAGGGGTAGGCTGGGTCTTCCAGGATCACTATGGGCATTTCCACACCCCCTATTGGAATCTTGTGATCTGGAGGGAAAGTCCCTGCTTGCAGATTTTGTACAGGTCAGCATTCCAGGAGTGATCCCTAATCACTCTGCGTTGATGTCAATGAAATGGCCCCAGTTATCCACCAGGGCCTGCAATACTCTAGAGAAGTAGCCTTTTCTGTTGATGGATTCAGTCCAAGATTGTCTGGGGCCAAAACTGGGATGTGTGTTCCATCACTCTTCTGCAATTAGGGAATCCCATTGCCACAAAGCCATCCACTATTCCCTGCACATTGCCCAGAGTCTCAGTCCTTTGTAGCAGGAGGCAATTAATGGCCTTGCACACTTGTATGACTACACTGCCCATTGTGGACTTCCCAACTCCAAACTGATTGGCATCTGACCAGTAATAGTCTGGAGTTGTCAGCTTCCACAGAGCAACCACTACTAGCTTTCCCACTATTAGTGCCTCTTTCATTTTGGTGTCCTTGCACCGCAAGGTGGTGGTGAGTTCTGCACAGTTCAAGAAAGGTGGCGTTGCGCATATGAAAAAGTTCTGTAGCCACTGGTCATCATCCCACACCTGCATCACAATCCCATATCACCACTGGGTGCTTGTTTCCAGAGCCCAATAGTGACAGTCCACCATGCGCAGCTTCTCTGTTAATGCCAACATCTTGAATTGTTTCTTTCCATGGCACACAACAGGGCAGGCAGCACAGATTCCTGTTCAGATTCACAGCTCATGAAATACTGCAGCATCAGCCACGTTATGTTCATAATGCTTAACACAAGACTGGAGAGCAGTGCAGGATCCATGCTTTCAGGCAGAGATGGCAGGCACAAAATTTACAGGTGCAGTTGAAAAACAGCACAAATTGCAGTCAGAAGACCTTGCAGTTTTCTCCATCCCATAATTCCATCATGGGAGCACCGATCCCCGCCCCATGATGCACTGGGATCCATTCCCAGGACTCCTAGTGAGAGAAGATGGTGATTTGCAGAGTGGGGTAGCTGCCTGTGGTGCACTGCTCTCCATCGGTGCTAGAGCACCAATCATGGATGTGCTCCACTGACACAAGGAGAGTCATGTGAACATGCACAAGTGATGAATTACAGCGGTTTATAATCATTGATATAACTTAAGTCAACTTAACTCAGTAGTGTAGACATGGCCTCAGAGTCTGATTTAAATACAAGTTGGGACAGATTGTTAAGCAGAAGAGGTAACACCTGTTGAGTCAGTCACTTGAAGTGGGCAATTAGGAGTTAGACTGTTATGCATAAAGGGTTTGAAATGGGCAGTTAAGCATAGTAGGCAGCGTGGTGTGTTACCAATTGTTGTTCTGAACCATAAAACTAGTGTCCCTGTTAAGTCTTTTTGGTGTCTAGCAGGGTGAGATCATGTCTACACTACAAACTTTTGCCAGCCCAAGTTATGTCAGCATAAAGCCGCTGCAGTTAGTGTATCCTTGTGTGAGTGCATACTTGGCTCCTTGCATTGGCTCTGCAGGTACTCACCAGGAGTGCTTGTTTCAATACACAGCATGGTGCACCATGGGCAGGTAGCCCATTGTGCTTAGATGCCAGACTCCATAAGACATTCAGATCCCAAGCGAAGATGGCTACTTCCCTCCAGTATGGGCTTAAGCAACTAATTACCACTGAGAGGTAATTTACCCTTTCCTCAGCATTTGCTATTGGCTAGTTTAGGTGGGGAGCCATCTAGCATGCTGGTTTTTGTTGATCTCATTCTTAGGTGTCAATCTCTGTCTACCCCCATTCACTGTACAGGGAGCCTGGATTCCTAACTCTGGCTTTGTGGATTCCAGTGATTTTCTAGGTACTTATTTCCAAACTCAATGTGTTCCCTCTCCCCACAAACTCCAATTCCCAGTCATTGTCCAGACAGTCCCAGTTCCCACCCAAAAAAACCTCCCTCCCCCACCACTCCAGCTCTTCACCAGATCTGACTCCACTCTTTCACCACCTTACACGCTTCCAGATTGGCTGAGGAATTGGGGGGAGGAAGGAATGAATGGGACTGAGAACCAATCTACCAGTTCCCCACTTATCTCCTCCATCTCCTTGCCCAGCATGTTGCAGTCCATCTCCCAGACTCTCAGACAGTCTCTTTGCCCAGCCATTATCAGGTTACTGTAGAAATTACAGACAACTAGCACAGCATGATTGGGGTGAATGCAAGATTGACTTTATTTCTTGTTTACAATCTTGCATTTATCTCAACCATGCTGTCCTAGGTCTTATCTCTACATGCTGTCAGAGTAGGCTCCAACAGATCACTAAACACCCCTGCCAAAAGGGAAAAGGAACACAGAGAGGCAAACACTCCAGCCCAGACAGGACCAGGGCCAGAGAAGTTTCTGGGGGCTCAAGGCAGAATCTGAAACTGAAGCTAGCCACACTTTCAAAAAGCTTGACACCATCTTCCTGGCCCATTAGCTCCTACACCCACCCACTTCCAGAAGACTCATCCCTTAAAATGAAGCCCCCTCTATCATCTCCTTCCAGGAGCCCCTGGTGCCCCCACTCCCTCTCCTTATCACACTCCTCCCTGCTAGCTAGCTAGCTATGCCCCTGGGTGATGGGTCCATCCTACTTCCCAGCCAGTACCTGCCTCTGAAAAGAGCCACTGAAGTTTTGGCAGCCAGCAGGTGAGGGCCCAGGACAAACATGAGTAGCATTGTAACCCTGTGTGCAAGGCTGCAATGTCACTCACTCAAATTTGGCCCAACTGCCCCGCTGTCATGACAAAGGGGCGGCCAGGCCAAACCTCGGTCACATTGTCCCCACAAACCAGGTTTGGCCTGGCCTTGCCCCCATTATATTGTTCCAACGATACGGGGCTCTCTCCACTCCTTCTTCCCCCCCGCCCGCCCCCAGCTGGCCCTGGCCTGAACAGCCAAAAAACTGCACAGAACTAGGAACACCGAGAGCCCAGAAAGAACCACTATGGAGAGTCTCCAGGCTGCAACAAGGAGGGAGGATAGGAAAGTAAGGGACACAGAAACTAAGGCTAGGCCCACTGCAACACTGGTTAGCTTCTGTAAAGGTCACTCTGGATAATCAGATACCAGAGATTCCATCAGGGTCCAGGTTTAGATCAGCAGTCAGAGGAGAAACAAGTTAATATCAATATATAAAAAAAGCAGCCTCCTCTCCTACTTTGGCAGCTCTAAGCATTCACAAAAAAACCACAGTTCCCAGACCTGTCATGGCCTGCAGCAGTCCCAAGCTACAATTACAGGCACCTATTTGAAAAGAAATAAGGACTGCTTTTAAGTTACCATATTAAATTTGCAGTCCTAAATGTTGTTACCTGTGTATTTTCACATACTTCATCACCAGTCTTTACATATAGCAAATGCACTATCCACAATGACATCATCAGTTCAAACTAATAATATAACTTTCTCAAAAATAGTGTAGGTCCCTTTTTACTTTAGTTTTACTAAAAAAGAAAAAAAAATCAGACTCTGAACCACTTATTACCACTGGAGAGCTGTTACTCACATGAGTAACCCTATCAACTTCAATACAACTATATTAATGTGATTAACTGCTTACAACTGAAAATAAAGTGTTCACAATATGGCCCAAAGTAGAAAGAGAAATCGAAACAACATACATACACAATCGTTCTTGTTACCTCAACTCAAAAGTTAAACTAATGGTTCAACACCAATGTATATCCTTGACCATAGGTTATGTCATTTATGGAAGCAGCTGATAATGGGTAATTAGTGGAGATGTAACATGGTAAAACACTGTTCAGTGGAAGAATGTGACTGCAGAAATGTGGTTATTTATCACAGATGGCTATGGTTGGGGATGTGGCTAGCAGCCCACAAAGCAGTTTTATCTGTGGAAAAATGCTTGCACCAAATTTTTCTTGTGACACCCATGAGATAAGTTTTCAATGTGTTATGCAGCATTTTAGACAGCTGATTCTTACTGATTTAAAATTATGTATCTAAAGCCCTGTTTAATTCCTGAAAAATGTATGTCTCACACCTATCTTTCAGTAAAGTTTTTTTTTAAATTTGAAAATGGAACAGATTGCAATTTAGTTTCTGGCTTATTACACAGTTAAAAGCCCTTCTTACTCATCCTTGCCTTAAATAATTACTACATATAGTAATTATACATCTAGTAATCTGCCATAGGAAGAAAATGTACCAGGATCTAGCATACATGAATTCTCTTTTTTTGTTGATGAATGACTAGATTGCGGGTGTTCGGATACTACTACTTTCTGTGGCAAACTTGTACTTTGTCATCGCTACCTCCCTTCATCTGCCCACTCCCACTGTTCTCATTTAGGCAGTTCTCCCTCCCCCCCCTCCCCCCAGTCACATGTTGGGACTGTAAACTTTTTTAGGTAGGGGATGTCTTTTTGTTGCAACTATGTAAAGTGCCTAGCAAAATAGAGTTCCGATTCCTGATGGGGGCCTCTAGGCTCAGAAGAACACCATTTGTATTTGTATCTCCATGAAGATTGAGAATTTTGCAGTACGGCTTCAAGAAACACAGCTTCACTATTTTTGTTTCTCAGAGTTTGGCAGTGAACCAGTCCTTGTATTTTGCTTTGAGGTTCCAGTCTAATGAACTCAAATCCCCAAGACAGACATTATGTCACCTCCCAGTCTCTAAATGGAGCTTGCTTTTTATAGTGATGGGACACCTAACATCTTACCTTAGGCACCTTATTCTACCCATTGGCCCTTCCTCCATCTTCAGGTGGTCATTCCCTTTCCCAGTATGCTCTTCTAAGGAAGCAGGATATGGACAGTGGGCTATATGGTGAAGTAGGAATGGAGAAATCCTCCCAGTTACAATGACTTCCCAACATACAAGCATAAGGACAGAGTGGTCCCAGAGTGTGCAGTAGTGAATGAACAATGGAAAGAAATGCCTTGCTAGGAATTATGGGGTGTCTGTCACCCTTGCTCATTGGCGGTAGGGGAAAAAGAACTACAAACAACTTCAAAAGCCTCAACTTCAAGTGGTTTGAGTTCAATAAGAATTCTGCGCAGCTCTAATTTTTCCTCAGACTACAGAGCTTAAAAATGAGCAACCCTTCAGTGACCCTCTTGTTCACTCCCATAATGTGTGGAATATCAAAATGGTTGTACTCTGCATTTTCCAAGTTTTGTCCCCCAAGTCTACATTTAAACCTCTTTGTTGCTGTCCAGGTGTTTGAGACCACATGGGAATGCAGGGGCTGGGGGGGGGGGGGGAGAGAGGGGAGGGAGGAAGGAAGGAAAAGGATACCTCCACCAATTAACATGTCAACTACCAAGCAGGTCATGAACTGCATGCCAAGTTCATCACTGGTGTAACTCCTTTGCAGTCAGGTCAATGGAGACATATTTTATGTCCATCATCCATTACCCATCAGAAAGTGAAAGTCTGCCAGTGCCACACACACACACACACACACACACCCACACACACACACACACAAAATGCATTGGAAAAGCCTCCTGACAAGTTGCTGCCATTGTTTATTTCTCCATAGATTGATTTATTGCCTCTGATAGGACAAGCATGTGCCATCATTTATCCAGATTCCATGTTTTCTGAATAGGTGCCCAACAACTCCTAAGTGAAAACCAAGCTGTATGAAAAATGCAAAAATTCTTAGTCACTTCAGCCTGTCCATTATAACTTATCATGCCTTACAAGACCTGCACATGCCAGACAGCCATTCCTGTCACCATCAGCTGAAACAGAATGTATTAGCCCAGTGAAATTCTATCCTGTTTATGCTTGAATTCTTCTTTGAGCCATACAAAGTGATTATTTCTAAGATGTTCTTGTTTTTTTCCTAGACAAAGCCCAGGGAAATCACAGAAAGATAATTGAAGATGGAAAAAGAGGAAAGTACATGGATGACTGAGTTTATTTTATGAAGAGTGAACTAAACTCTAGGCAGCTGATGTTCAGTTGAAACATGCCCTATGTATTAGATTAGCT
This sequence comes from Terrapene triunguis, assembly GCF_002925995.2. NCBI lineage: Eukaryota > Metazoa > Chordata > Testudines > Emydidae > Terrapene > Terrapene triunguis. Next base: position 424,569 of record NW_020664389.1, read on the forward strand.
TCCTCCTGACTAAATCCTTGTTTATATCCATTTATATTTACTGCTTAGTTCTGCCTAATAATGATGGCTATTGCTACTGATTTTCAGAATCCCTCCATAACATTGAAATCATTGGGATTTAGGTGCCTAAATACCTTTTGAAGATCTGGGACCAACTGACTTGTCACAAACATCTCCAAAGCACATTGTCCGCATTAAGCCTTCAGCAAATTTCACTTTCTTTTAGTGAAGCCATAAGAAGACAGGACTATAAAAAGCACAAAGCAAGCAAGGCTTCACACACACAATTTTCCTGTGTCTTTTCATTCCTGATGTCCATAATCCTGACAGCCACAAAGATGAGTCAAACTTCTCTGGCAATGAGAATGATAAATACTTTCTATCCTAAAAACTAACACCTGAAATTGATTGCTTTGACACTGCAAGCCTTTGCCACTCAGGCCATTCCTCTGTTCCTGGTTCTTGCTGCTGCAAAGGCAGAAGAAGCACCACTTAACTGGCTTTGACTCTGTTTTGTTCCCTTTCCCGAGTTCTTACAGGCCTGAGAGTAGTCAAAGTGTTCCAGCAGAATAGTACTAAATATCAGCTTGACACAATGTTTTATTTTGTTACCAGTAATGCATCTGACCAGTTAATGTAACACCACTGTCGCTGTTGGGCGGAATCGAACCTAAGGCCTCTGGAGCTTAGTGCATGAGCCTCTACTGCATAAGCTAAAAGCCATATGGCCTTAGCTAAGGCTGTAGTAGAGCAAACTCATTAATCTCTCTCTCAGTGCCACTAGAGAGGACAGAACACCACACCCAGCAGGAGTGTGGGTTACATTAGGTCAAGTTGTTTCCTCAGTTATGCATATGCAATACTGCTGAGGTCAGTGTATGTGTGGAATCAGTGAGGTTGCACTGGCCTAAATGAAGGTTGAAGCTAGTTCAAGGAGTCCTGAAGACTTATCACGCTGAATCAAGAAAACACGTGCTTTACCTCCTACTACTTTAGTGCTACCACTAGGTACAGACTACAGCCTTTTCTAAATGCCTATTTAAATATTCATAGAGAACACATTGTTATCTTTATAGTATCTCTCAGAACATTGTGAATCACTGAATCCCATTATTAAAGCTATTTTCATGATATTTTCCTCTCCTGTTCTCTCTAATGCCACTTAGAGCAGTTGATGAGGCTGAATGATGACTGAAATAATAGGAATGAATAGGTATTGTATGTATAGGTAGACAAGGTCATCAGTGTTTAGTAAGTAGCAGTGGAAGGAAAGAATAAAGCATATAATCTAAAGTGAGAGTATCTTGGGGCGGGGGGAGGAAAGGAAATTAAAGCCATACAGACAACGGGGGAGGGGGGGGAAGCGTTGAGTTATTGGAGATGCAATTTTTGTTGGTCAGTCTGACTTCTAATAAAAAATGGACATTGCCTCGGCAGTAACAGTCTTGATTAATACTATTCCAGCTATAGCTAATGGTAATTAATCCAAACAAGATTTTTTTTTTATCCACCTGGTCATGAGTTGTGACCAGATTGTGATTTTTATTAACTTGTTCTTATTAGACATTTTTCTTTGAATGTTTTGTTCAGAAGTACTTCAGCCTATGGATTGTTCACAGACTGTTTGTTGTGACTAATTGTTTGAGTAGCCAGTATGCTCAATGTGTTGTTTGAGCTTTGTGCTTGGTGACTTAAGTTACATGATATTTTTTCTGGGCTGAAATCTATTTTCCCCATTTGTACAAACAATATTTGGTCTATGAATGTTCACAGAAGCCCGATTAAAGGGGTTCAAATATTGCTAACAAAATTTTACCTAGTCAAAATTATATGAATATTGGGGGGAGGAGGGGGAAATCACTAAATTTGATCACTAAAAACTTACCAGAGTTAACCCATCAGCACAATGCACAAAATGCAGAACAATTAATAATGGTGAATGGAGCTCAGGGCAGTAGGATATTAAGCTATTGAACTATGTGTTAGAAATAAAACAAAGGACAAAAAGTGTGTCTAAAAAATATCAACCAATAAGCATTAGAACACAAACAAAAGAAAGACTTACGAACTGTCCAAAAAGCTACATGGTATGGATATCAGGGAGAAATGATAAAGTGAAAGTGAAAAATCTTTATTATTTGTGATTACATCAAATGTAAGGGGCCAAATTTAGAATCATAAGCTCCAATTCTCTAATAAAATATTTACTCTGTTTTGAGTACTTTACTTGAAAATGTAAGTGTCAGCTTGGCATGGCTTTTGATTGATTAACTCTCCAGGTATAAGTCAGCTGCTTTCACTTACACACTTCAATACAGACTCAGTCAAGTCATTATATATCTACCCTCCCCCTTCTCTAGTCCTTTTGAGCGCTGTAATAGAGAGCTACATTCAGTATGTGGGTGGTACAATAGAGAGGTTAAGCTCTGCCCTCCCTCCAGTTACAATAATAGAGTAAGTGTAATACAGTAGCAGGATACAGTAATAGAAACAATAATGCATCATGGTCTAGATCTTCAATTGGTAAAAACTGGGGACTTTAAGACCTGGGCTTTTATTTACCTAGTGACCCACTCATGAATGCAACATGCTGTATGAAACAGCGAAAGTATTGCTTGTGATTATCTGGAGGAAAGGAAAGAGAGGTCTATATCTTAGCTCATTCCTTTTGTTCAACGGGTATGGGATGGGAAGGCAACAGGCTGACATCAGCTATAGTATTTCTTTCCCCTTTCTGTACCTCAGTTTATTTTATTTATTGGTACAGACTGGAGTTTTGTCTTTTCAGTACATACATAAACATATAGATAATTACACAGAGTTAAATCTGATCCTAAAACAAAGTCTCAGATGGAAAACATTTACTAAATCACTCTTGAAACAACTGTAAATACTGTCAACTCCTCTTAAAAGTAAGAAAATTCACTGAGTGCCTCAATTTTATTACTGGTTACTATCACAAGTTCAAACACAACATAAAATTATACATGCACAAATGCATACACTCCTCTAGGGATCTTCTCAAGAAGGATTTGTCCTTCTCAATCTCCGTGGACTGGTGTTCACATCCTTTGTAGGGTACAACAGTTCTTTAAAGTTTGGGAAAGAAGTGATAGTCCCACAGTTTCCTTCAAACTCCCTTTGAGTCTGTGTAATAAGAGTTTGCAACATGCACAGCCTAAATAGTTTCCCAAAACATTCCATTTAAGATTAGGATTACTGTGAGCAACCATTATAATGGAACATTTTTAAGTGTTGAGACCTACCAAGTGACAAAAAGTTTGATTTAAGTAGAAAAATAAATATAAAAACCTTCATTTGTGTGTACCCCCTACATTAACTGAATGTATGAAAATACCAGAAAAAGTTATGTGTTGGTTCCCAGTTGCACTAGAAGCAAGATCTAGGACACATTGGATAGATCATGAATGTTAATCTCATAAAACTACTAGCCCAGTTTTACAGACCTAGAAGTTTTGGATAGTTATATATATTTATATATATATAAATAAAAGTGTTTACTTGTGTGGGAAATTCTGAACCACCTAAAATTTATCACATTTATAGTTAAACACCCATTATTTCATTTTTAACCTACCAGAAAAAGATAACTGTTCAAATTGCAAATCTAAAGTGAGATTTTCAAGGGCACCTAAGAAAGCTAGACACCCAAGTCCCATTGACATTTAATAGGATTTTGATACTATAGTCTGGTAGGCCTATCCACCGGCTTGGAGAAAAAAATAAAAATCAGTTTATCAAGCCCAACTCTGCTTTAGCTTTCCACACAGGTTCTTTTATTAATTAATTATTAATTATTATTATTATTATACCACCACCCCCAAATACAGACAAATAACAAAAATTATAGCACTGACCTAAACTGATACTGCAAGATCCTCTTCACTCCCAGTAGCTCATAACTCATTCACCTCCTTTTACTCAGGGGTGTGTGCGAGAGGGAGAGAGCAGATTTAGATGGGTCAGTCAGCTCAATTAATTTATTTATTAATTATCATCATCAGCTGCTGCTTCTCAGGAAAGTATTTGTCTCTTCTTTCTCCTTGCTCACAGGCCTCAGTCCTCACTTATTGGAAATCAGCTTACTCACCAGCTGGAAATCAATCATTAGCTGCTAATTAGCTAGATCAGCTGGTTCCCAACACCTACCAGCTAAGCTGCTCTTTAGGCCAGGGCTTGCTGCTCCCTGACTCCCCAGGGTCTTAATGGGGCAGACCACCCTGCTACAGTCACCTAACTCCTTTAGGCCCCTTTGAAAATCCAAACTCTAATTTTTAATTACCAGAAGACTATGAGTAAATTTTCTAACCATTCTCCTCCCTTTTTCTTCCCAACTACTCACCTCCCTCTTGCGGCTTCTCTTACTACATCAGCATATGAGTTTAAAAAATTAAAACTAATTTGAAAAAAAATATTTGTAACATAGTAGCCATAATGAGCACATTGAACTGTTTTCTCAGTAAAAGTCTGATTAATTAATCAGGAAAGACTCTACTCAACCTTTAGCCACCTAGTGTAGGAAAGGGGAAGTTTATTCACTTGGGAACCATATAATTGTCTCATGAAACAAAGTAGAGGTGACACAATTTCCTAAATAAACATTTATAACAGAATGCATTTGTTATGCAAATACATTACAAACACGCATATTATCTTAAAGTATTTCTTATAGTTTTAAATCAATTGCAGAGCTCACTGAATGGTACTTGTGGTACTGTTACTACTTACTTTTCCATCATAGTTCACCAAGATATCCTTATTATATATATATATATATGTGACAGTCCCAGATCAGTGGGGTACAGGAGTCTGGTAGAGGGCAAATATACTGGTCACTGGATGAGTAGTTTTCTGTTCCCTGAGTGACCAGAGCAGGAGCTGTACTAGAGTAATCAGGAACCTGCTAGAACCAGTTAAGGCAGGCAGGCTAATTAGGACACCTGGAGCCAATTAAGAAGAAGCTGCTAGAATCAATTAAGGCAGGCTAATCAGGGCACCTGGGTTTTAAAAGGAGCTCACTTCAGTTTGTGGTGCAAGTGTGAGGAGCTGGGAGCAAGAGGTGCAAGGAGCTGAGAGTGAGAGGGTGTGCTGCTGGAGGACTGAGGAGCACAAGTGTTATCAAACACCAGGAGGAAGGTTCTGTGGTGAGAATAAGGAAGGTGTTTGGAGGAGGCCATGGGGAAGTAGCCCAGGGAGTTGTAGCTGTCATGCAGCTGTTACAGGAGGCACTATAGACAGCTGAAGTCAACAGGGCCCTGGGCTGGAACCCAGAGTAGAGGGTGGGCCCGGGTTCCCCCCAAACCTCCCAATTGACCTGGACTGTGGGTTCTTCCAGAGGGGAAGGTCTCTGGGCTGTTCCCCAACCCACATGGTGAATCTCTGAGGCAAGAAAATCCGCCAATAAGCGCAGGACCCACCAAAATAGAGGAGGAACTTTGTCACTATATATATATATATATATATATATATATACACAGCTCTGAACATATGCTTTCCAAATCTAATAGTGAAGTAATCATCCATCCTCTACATCCAAGAGTAGGTGATGTGATGGGCGGAAGAAAAGTAAAGGCCTAATAGGCTTCTATTCAATAAATATTTTATCTTGTGGAATTTCCTTAGAATTCTTGCACTAAGTTTTGTCTCTTCTCTCTTGTGGGGCCCACTCCCTCAGTGTGTGGATCAATTGAGGTAAACATAAATCTTGGGAAACTGGACAGAGGCCACTGACCCCCACACCTCCAGTTTGCTGCACTGCTTAGAAGAATCCCCACTGCAGAGACTCCCTCAACTGCCTCTTGTTCTTGGAAGCCTCTTTAAGGGTATCAGGGTGGGGTCTTCCTTAGCACAGAGAGAATTAGTGTAAATTACTACAAAGTCTGGGTTTAGGATGGGAGAAGAAGCCAGCCTAGCCCTACCTGCCCTCTTGTCTTGCCTACCCCTACCCTGTCTGTGCTTAATTCACAGAGCCTGAAGCCAGTGGAGTCTATAGAGGGGCTTCTGTGTGGTCTGCAGGAAAGACAGAGCATAACAGAAAGATGGACCTTCATCCTTCTACATCTTCAAAACTGAATCAGCTGCTATAGACTTCAATATCTTATGGAACCAGAGAGTAACACAGGGGACTTAATGGATCAAGAATAAGAAATCACATCTCAAAGCATAGTCCAGTCTGAAACTGATTTGAAAATCTACTGGGTCCTATTTTACATACTCTGCATTAGATTAACTTGTACTAGAGATAATCAACTGCCTGAATTTCTCCTAGTTACACCTCTAAAACTCTACTGAAATTAATGGGGTTGCAACAATGTAATAGTGAACATAATTTGGGCCCAGATCTTCAAAGGTATTGAGTCTCCTAACTTTCATGGTTTGGCACCTTGGTCCTTTAATTTGGACTGATTAAACTTAAAAGAACATATTGGTTTCCAATATTTGTCCTTTATTCCAGAATTTTCTCCTACAACATTCTCTGTAGTTCAATGCTATTTTGATTCTTCATCCTTCAAATAAATGTTGCCAGAATATCTTAAACATTAGCAGGTATGTTTTCTGTGTATGTGGCCACTTTGAAGATTCTACATCTGTACAGTCTCTGAAATTGGCCGAAACTCAGGTGAACTGTCAAAAACAAGTTGTTGCGTGGTAAACTATGACATTATCTTATATGAAACTTAATAACCTCTGCCTCCATTCTAGTTAAATACATTTCTCCCTCTGTTCATTTAACTTGCATATCTCTTTGGGGGAAAGTATTTTCATTGTGAATACAGTGGACAACTGGTAAATGAGACAGCAGCTAATTTTCAATTACCTTCATTAGCGTGCACTCAAAGCAGGTACAGACAGAAAGAGAATGGATTAATCAATTTTCCCAGATGGCTTCACAAATGCTTACACTCTGGCTGCATTGTTCCTGGACACAAGTGTATTTTTCTCATCAGTTTTTGAATACATTTATTTAGTTTGAAGTAGGTTGTTGCCAGCATAAGGTGCCAGATGTGCAGACATGGAAGAGAGATATGTGCAACATTCTATGTATTTCCTTTCAATACTTTACTCTGAATAATCATTTTACTTCTTGAGAAATTTCAGTGCAATGACTGCCATTGCACTACAAACATGAAAAAAGTGTACTACTAAGATGTGACTGTGAAAGCAATCTTAGCTCAAAAATATGCTCATTTTCACTCTGATTTTTTGTGTGTGTGTGTGGATATATGGAACCCCTAAAGTTATGTGAAATGTATATCACAAGCTTCCGGAGTAGCCTTAGGTAGAGTTGTGTAAATAAATGATTTTTTAGATTGCTGACCAATCCAAAAAAGTGTGTATCAGGGGAAAGTTCTTTTTGGTCAAGCCAAAATGACTTTAAAAAAAAATGCAGTAAATTAAAAAAAAAAGTTGAAAAAAAATGTTGCATCATATGGCCTGAAACAAAATGTTTGAATTTTTTTTAGTTAAATTGATATAGATTTCAAAACAAATAAGTCATTTCAAATAAAAAAATGAAAACATTTTGTTTTGAAAATGCCAAAATGAAATATTTTAACTTTTACAGATTTTTTTTTTTAAACCAAACCAATTCATCTCACTTGGTATGGATTCACAAACTGTATTGGCTGAGACAAATCTGTGGGTTTTGGTGGGTGCGGGGGGGAAGCTTTGTCTGAAAAATTTCACCCAGTCTAGTCGCTCTAGTCTTGGGGACTCTTTTTAACACAATTTTTCTTTATCCATACATAGAAAAATTAGTTTCCATGCCCATTCTGTCCTTGATGTCTTTGTGAGACTGCTAACAAGAATGCCAGTATGGTGGTGATGGTTTTGAGATACAGGGTCAAATCTTGGCCCTGTTAAATTTAATTACAAATGTCCTATTGACTTAATGGGTCCAGGATTTCATCCACAGACACTCATCTGCCTGGAGCTGGGTAGAAAATTATTATTTCCATTTCTAAAATACTTCCACTACATAATTGTTTAAGCAATTTTAGATTCTCCTTTCTCTTCACAATTAGAAGTTTCCCCATATCCAAATATACTATAAGCAAGTTTTAGTATAATATTTTGTATTTATGTCAATCATACCTTTCATTCAAGAATCTTAAAATAATTGGAAAATTGATTCAAGTACATATTAAGTGACTTGTTCAAGAGGTGATGTAAAATCTTTTCTATAAAAAAGGCATTAGGCCTACCTACTCCTTTCACACAAGCCACCAAACCATCATTAGATAGTAAATATTGTTACTACCTGGCTGGATTCAGATTAGCTACGTGGCTATAAAAATTTGTGTCCCACATCCGAATTTTAATCCAACCAATTGCCAACATTTATTGGATTGATAGATGGTAACGTACAGTTATAGGAACACTCAGTTGACGTTTTTAGATAAGTGTTTGTGTTAGAGATTTAGTGCTATGGGCCACGCAGATGCTGTGTTACAAAGTATACAATTTAACCCTTTTCACTTGCAATTTTCAGGTCAAGAATTTTTAATATATTGGCTACAAAATCCTTCTTAAAAACTAGCTGAAGCAATGGAAAAAGTAATGACCAGAACCTCAGCAAGTTAGTCAATCAACACAGCTCCATTGAAACTAGTGGAGGTATATGGACTTACACAGCTAAGGATTTAGCCCAGGGGTGGGCAAACTACAACCCGCGGGCCGGATCTGGCCCCTAAGGGCTTTTGATCTGGCCCACGGGATTGCCATGGACCCCATGCTGCTCTCAGAAGCAGCTGGCACCAAATCCATGCAGCCCCTGGGCAGGGGGTCAGAGGGCTCCGTGTGTTGCCCTTGCCTCCAGGCACCGCCTCCCAAAGCTCCCATTGGCCAGGAATGGGGAACCGTGGCCAATGGGAGCTTCAGGGGAGGTAACTGGAGGCACAGCAAGGGCAGCGCATGCAGAGCTCTCCGTCCCCCATAACCCACCAGGGGCCGCAGCGCTTCCTGGAGCAGCGCGGGGCTGGGGACAGGGCAGGCAGGCAGGGAGCCTGCCCTGGCCCCACTACGCGCCGCTGCCACCCCAAAGCCGCTGTAGGTAAGTGGCGCCGGGCTGGAGCCCGAACTCCTCCTGCACCCTGCCCCCCAACTCCCTGCCCTGTGCCTGCACCTTGCACTCCTCCTTCACCCCAACCCCCAGCCCTGAGCTCCCTGCTGCACCCTGCACCCCTGTACACCCCAACCCCCTGCCCTGAGCCCCCTCCCGCAGTCTGCACCGATCCTGCACCCCTGCCCTGAGCCTCCTCCTGCACCCCAACTCCCTTCCCTGAGCCCCCTCATACACCTTGCACCCCTCCTCTGCCACAATCCCTTGCCCAGAGCCCCTTCCTGCACACCACACCTCCTCCCACACCCCGCACTCCCTCCCACACCCCTGCCCTGGCCCTGCATACAATTTCCCCACCCAGATGTGGCCCTTGGCCCAAAAAGTTTGCCACCCCCCCCCCCGATTTATCCCCTCAAATTCTGTTGTACAATAATATATTTTATTCTTTTCAACAACAGTTAAAATTGGGAGCTTGCAGCAATGACCCTAGCACAACAATTGATATGTTTGGCACAGTTGAAACAGTCAAAGTCCATAGGAACCAGTTAATGTGTGTGTTCTCTATAACCTTCTATCCAACTATTTTAGGATTTTCTATAAAGGCTCATAAACATTGTATCTAAGCCCTTTACCTTGGTAGTTCCAAGGATATTTATTTTGAGAACTTAAGTAATTTTTGAAGTTGAAGGAAGTTTCCAGCCAGACTTTTTTTATTTAATTGTATCTTTCTTGCAAGTGTGAACCTCTTTGAATTCAATAATACCTTCAACTTGTCATCCTATTTAATAATACAGAAATATCTGTGTATCTTTGATGGAAAATCTCACAAGTGTATAGGTCAGGGGTCGGCAACGTTTGGCACGCGGCTCGCCAGGGTAAGCACCCTGGCGGGCCGGGCCAGTTTATTTACCTGCTGACGCGGCAAGTTCGGCCGATCGCGGCCCCCACTGGCCGCGGTTCGTCGTCCTGGGCCAATGGGGGCGGCGGGAAGTGGCGCGGGCGAGCGATGTGCTGGCTGCGGCTTCTCACCGTCCTCATTGGCCCGGGACGGCGAACCGCGGCCAGTGGGAGCCGCGATCGGCCGAACCTGCCGCGTCAGCAGGTAAATAAACTGGCTCGGCCCACCAGGGTGCTTACCCTGACGAGCCGCGTGCCAAACGTTGCCGACCCCTGGTATAGGTTTTATGAAAATGTCATTCTCCACCCCTTAGGATTTTATCCAGAATTTATATGTAGCTGTTGCAAAATAACATCAAATAAAATAAAGTTCCACATAAAACTACCAAAGGTCTAGGAAATTCAGTCTATGCATTTTGTTTGTATCGGAAGTGAGGACAGGGAATGGGACTTCTTAAAGCATCTTCCCAGTTGACTGTCAGATTCTCACTCTCTTCTCATACTGTGTAAAATTGTTGCATGCTCTATGTAATTTGTTTACCTACCAAGTAAGTTAAAATAGGAGAAGGTCTTGTAGGAAATAAACATTCAAAGAAAAAAAAATTCATTTTTGTTTAGCTGATGAAGGCAGACTTGGGGCCAGGCTACCAGGTCAAGCTGTGGGAAGGCCTTTTTTCAATGTCCATCATTGACAAGATACCCCACAACTTGTTATCAGGGGTGCGAGGCCTCATCTCCAATCCTGATGAATTGCCGGGCTCTGTGGGGACATCAGAGCCAGCTGTGTGGATGCCTTGTACTTCTACATCAGCCCTGACCCCTACACTCTGCATACAGCCAAGCTCCTTTAGTACCTCACTACTAGCAATTCCTTCCTCCAGCACCCACCCTTTGGCTATGGCAGTTTCCTGTGACCACGAATCAGATATGCAGAAAAGGAATACAACTTGTGGCTGTATTACTTTTTCAAGGTAAATTCTACTGGATTACAGAAGGGATAAAGAAATATGCACGTCCAATATCCCAACCTATTTCCTGCCCTCCCCCAGCAGCTGGTCCTGCAGAGGCTCCTGAGCCCTGCCCCATGCTAAAGGGGTGAGATATAGCACAAAGAAGAACATGTGCTGATCAAGGTGGGCATGATTGGGTATGTATGTAACAGTGAGTACCATCTTCGAAGGTCTTGACACGAAGACTTTCAGATTTATCCTTATTAGTTTAATTCAACTGGGTGAGATGTGTAACTCCAGGTATCTGAATCCCTCAGGGGGTCACCAGCATGAACAATTACTTAAATACTCTCACTGAGTGGGTTTATAAGACCTTTTATTTGATCAAAGTAACACAAAAACATAAATAACACAATTGTGCTGGAGACCTCTATGACTTCTTTAAGCTATGAAGTGGAGATTTATTTTTCTCAGAGATAAAAGCAGGATGCATCTTTGTAAAGAGAAATGCTGTGTTGTTGGTTTTTTTATCATGGATTGTGATAACCTGAATCTCTGGAGAATTTCTCATGGCAATTGCAAGCAGTTTAACTGGCAGAGGACAACCTTACCTGCAGCTCTTTAAGGAGAAAGTCCCTGATCAGGTATTCATACAAAGGAATATTCATGGAGAATTGCAGAACCATTTGGTTGAGGTTATAGTCTGACTATATTTCTCCAGCACTGCAAAAAGATAGTCCCAAAGCAGCCTACTGAATGCCTTCTCTGCATCTAATAGTAGAAGGCTACTTTCTTTCATTTGTTTAAAGTGAAGATGATGTGTGATATTTGCAGAATATTATGATGTATTACTTTCCCTGTAACAAAGCCAAATTGGTCAAAGTGAAGTAGTGGTTATCGGGATAAAGCTAGCCAGTTTTCTAACAGTTTTACCAATATTTTATAATCTATATAAATTATTTATAATAATTGGTGTAACTCAGACTCATCTGATTTTTTTTGCGGGGGGAGAGAGAGAAGCGGAGTTATTTTGGCTTCTTAACAGAAGTCAGGTGATTTTCCCTGATCAAAAGAGAGACTGAATATTTGGAGTATTTGAGATTCTAGAAGCTCACAACAAGATTTATAGAACTCACTGCTAAAGCTGTCCAGCCCTGGAGATTTGCAAGTTGGAAGGGCCCCTATAGCATTTTAAAATTTCTCTGGTCATAGTTCTACAACCAGTTGTACATTTTTATTACTATGTAATATGCAGGATTTTAGCTACTCCAAATAAATATGTATTTATGTTGTAATATGAGTTCATGAGGAGGAACAGGGTTTATTTTTGTTTTGTAGAATTTAAACAATGTGTCTGTTTTTGCTATTTATCAGTTTTATTTTTGTTACATTAGAATTTCAGATATAATTGTCAGTGCATCATGGAATGGCATATTTTTGCAACCATAAACCTGGTTTTATTTCCAGAATTTAAAAAGTGATCATGCTCTTGGAAGAAAGTTGCTTGTGTCATAGATGTGATAATGTATCTGACTTATGTAATTTCAAGCTTCTTGGGAGGCACCCATCATCAACCATTGTCCAAGTGGTATCAGTTTCTGTTCTAATATTAACTAGAAAAATGTGAAAAATGCTATTTTGGTTTCTATCATCTGTAATGGTTATGCCTCTAATACATCTCCCCCCAAACCTCTGGAAGACTTTCCTATTGTCTTTTGTTTCAAAATATTATTGTGTAGGGTGCCCAATCTAATGCCAATTAAAGTCAATGAAAAGCAATGTTAGTGAGAATTGGACGGGTCCCTTTTTCTGCGGGTAAAGTGAACAAATGTTTTGTTTTTGTTTTAGTATATAAAAAGGGAATTCTCATCTAAGTAGCTGGTCTTTGACATCCAATGTTTCTATCCAGGTGTATATTGGTACATGGTTGGAAATAGTTATATTTATTTTAGAGGCTAAATTATTTGTGACTGGTTTAGCCTCAGATCTATTCTAGATGAAGACTCATGAATTTTAGAATGGAAAATAAAACTTTACTGTTTTGGTTCACAAGCCTTCAGACAGCCACTAAGTCTTGTTTTGCTCCAGGAGGGTAAAAGTTAAGGTTTTAGATTTACTTTCCATTGAGAAATTGGAAAGCATTTTATCTAATTTAGATTTGAAAATATTAAAGGGTTGTCTAAGAACAGATAAGTTATTTCTAAGATTACAGTAATTGGTAAATAAATCTGATAGCAAATTGAGATTCATCAGAAGGGCATATATATATATATATATATATATATATATTATTGACAGGCAATGTACCAGAAAAGATGAGAGAAGGTCATTTGTCATCTACAAAGATCAAAGTAACCAAAAAGGGTATTTGTATGTATTAATATGGCTACTCTCTTCTGAGTACTATCAGAGTAAAAATTTGCACCCACCCAATCTTTGTTTTAATGTTCAGAGCTGTTTAGATGTGTTTCCTAAACTAAGGTAAATTCCATCTTCCCTTTCTTCAGAAAGAAGAGAACTTTGTTTATTGAATGGTTAATACTTTAATACTCCAACTATAGAATTTTAAAGAATGTAAAAGAGGTAGGTATGGGGGTGGTTTTACTTAATGTTTGTATCTTAGGAATTATGTAAATATGTTCTTTGTATAAGGTTGCTTGGTAGAGTACCCTCCATAGGTAAACTGTTGGGTAATTAATCTTTTGTCAACCAAATAATTAAATGAAACATCTAAATTAAACATTGCTCTTACCAATACCGCCTGAGATTCTCAGACCTACTTTAAACTGAGTTGAAAAAAAAAATAAGAGGGGAAGGGGGCTAGAGAGAGCAGTATAAAGGGATTATAAAAGTGCCAGATTGTGATGGTTGAGAATTCCCCCAATGCAAGAACTGAGAGAGACTGCCACCTCACAAGCACTGATGCAGGGAGTATGCCAGACCAATAGGTGGTGGCAGAAGATGCATGTTGGGAACAGGGCCCCAGCCTGAAGTGCTGTAGAGATTTGAAGACTGCTGCCCTCTAGAGCTCCTTAAGTTACAGCAGGGGATATTTCAGTTCCTGAGACATCCCAGAATTGAGAGGGATGTGTGAGACATAGTGTACATGAGAAACAGAGTTGGTATAAATTTGTATTATCCTTATTTTAGATTGAGACTGAATTGAAGTTCTAAATAGCTTCTTCCTCATAAATGAGCTATGAATTTTACCCAGTGAAGGCTTTGAGAATGTTCAGCTTGTTAAACCACTAATTTTATACTTCCCCATTCTTAGGTGGGAGAAAGATGACATTTTGTCAGGTATTTAAAGAAATATTGAAGATTGCATGAGAAATTTGGGTGAAAATTGTTTTATTAGGCAATTACCTATTTTCATGGCTTTGTTGAGCCATGAGATGTGGACTAGATGTGGACATTGTACAGCATCCCATGGTTGTCTACTGCAGAAGATCAGTGAGGGCAATTTCCCCAACCCCCTTTATAAAATCTTTTGGGGGTGCACTCTTATGATATGCAATACTTGTATCTTGAGGAAATTGCCACTCTGAGCTGGAATTTTACAGCATATTGTTTCTTAAGGATTGCATCATTTCAATTTGATTGGACCATGTGGTTGGAGGTCCAGGCATGTGTCACGGCTGATTCACTGAAAGACACAGAAGGGAGATGTTGTGAGGTGGAGCAAGTGAGAACCTCAACTATAAGAACACGGATAACAACAGAAGACTTTTTTGTTCTTTTCGACAGGAAAAGACACCAGAAGAGGCTGACTCCTCCTGTCTTCTAAGACTGGCCACCCATGGAAGGAGCTAGTGCAGACTAGCATGATAGCCTATGGCAGCCTGATCAGCCTCTGCCTCCAAAAGATACCCATTAGCAAGAAAGTGCCAAATAGTTATCATCTTGCCATGTTCTTTGACTGCAGTAAACATTCCAAGGACACAAGTCTGAACACAACAAGAACTAAAGACCTTGAACCCTTTTTTACTTAAGTATTTTACTTTTACATTTTTGTTTAAGAGGCTGGGCAGCAACTTGTCCTTCTAGAATTTTTGGGTGTGAATGTGTGTGTGTGGTGGGGGGAAGAGAATGCATGCATGAGCACCTGTCAAATCCCAAGGGAAGGCACTAGCAAGAAATAGTCTGAAGGTTAAGTGACTAAGTGCTGTCTTTTTAAATAATACAAACTAAAGAGTTGTAAGTTTTGTCTTGCATTAGAAACCCTGAGAAACTTTAAAAATGTTATATGCAAATTACTGATGCAAAAATTTGGAAAAGTTATCTGATACGCATGCATCCTAAAGTGTTCATTGAGATCTTTGTTGAAAGGGATGGAGAAAAAAATTAGTCACCAGTGAATTGGCAAAACCCAAGAAGAAGTCTTGGATTGGCTCCAAGATTGAAATGAAATGTAATCAATTGTCTGATCAGTAAGGTATTAATATGCTAGGTATGGTTATTTTGCCATGAGTAAAAGTTCTTTAATTGGTATATAACTTAAAGGATAGCTCACTCCTTGTATTTCTGTGTAGGATTTATTTACTGTATTAATTCAGTGATTTAACTAATTTGATACTAATTAAATACATTTGTTAATCCATTAGTTTCTTAATTTTTTAAAAAACTGAATTGAATTCATCCTTAGTTTAGTCCAAGTGATGTTTTTATTTTAGCATTTTAATAAACTTTAAAAATATGGAACCATTTTTCTTTTTTATGCTAGCTGCACAGAATTTCACCCACTGTGAGTGATTCTGCCTCTCACACTGTTTTACACTTGTGTACCTACAGTGACTTTAATGGAGTTATTTTGGAGGGCAAAAAGGACTTGATCCAAAGCCTTCTGAAGTCAAAGGAAGGACTCCTATTAACTCCAGAGGACTGGCCCCAGGTCCAAAGTGAGACGGCTGGATATTAAATGGTTATGGCTAAAGGCAAAACAATTGTCTAGCCATTAAACTTGTAACAGAACCAATATTATAAGCAACACATTTATACAGAATTTTTAGTAGATGATTGTCAATCACAAAGTAAGGTAACAAGCTAACAGAGGAAGCTTTTTGCCCATTATGCAATTTTCTTGTTGTGTTTAATATTAAATAAGATTAACCATGTCAAAATATGAATTATGTAAATTGGCCGGGTTATTCATTATTCAGCAAGGTAAGATGTGTTCTTAAAGTGAAAGGAGGAATGAGAGTTTACCTCTATTAACAATCTTAGTCAGATACTAGGAACAATGGTTGGGAATATCAGGCCCAGGAGGAAAGAAAAGGATATTGAAAATGTTTGGTGTGTACATCTACATAATAAGATATTTTGTATAGGCTCCTTAATGATTGAAATCAGTACTATTAAAGATTAGGTTGCCATAAAGTCACTACAAGAGATGTTCCCTATTAATTAACATATTTTTATAATCACTGAAGATAAGCATATACCGCAGGGATTGGCAACCTTCGGCACGTGGCTCGCCAGAGTAAGTCGCCTGGCTGGCCGGGCCGGTTTGTTTACCTGCCATGTCTGCAGGTTCGGCCGATTGTGGCTCCCACTGGCCACGGTTTGCCGCTCCAGGCCAATGGGGGCTGTGGGAAGCAACGCGGGCCGAGGGATGTGCTGGCCTCGGCTTCCCGCAGCCCCCATTGGCCTGGAGCGGCGAACCGCGGCCAGTGGGAGCCGCAATCGGCCGAACCTGCGGACGCGACGGGTAAACAAACTGGCCCGGCCCACCAGTGGGCTTACCCTGGCGAGCCGCGTGCCAAACATTGCCAATCCCTGATATACCATATGACTAAAAATCAAATGAATTATTTAGATATTGTTCATTTAGCAGAGTATTGTTATTCTAATCAGATGCCAACATTAATTAAACACAAAAACTTGTCTTTAGATTTGGTTTTTTAAATTAATTTTTCCTGCTCATGAGTCCTTACAAACTTCAGAGCTCCTTTAAGGTTTTAAACAAAATACAAAAATCATCAGGTTTGCTGGGTAAGATATCTAATACCAATATATCTAAAAATATCTAATATCCAGTAGTTTACTTGCTGGACTTAATGCAGGTCATCTTCTTCTTTCGTATGGCTGGTATAGAGCAGCAACTACAATTTTACCTGAAGTTGTTTGAGCCAAATGGCTACATCAGGAGTAGCAGAATTCTGCTAATGCAGGTCTTTGCTGTTATAAAAAGGTGAGAAAGGTCTTGGGAAAATGACCGTTTTTCACTGAGTATGATGTTTTTGCCAGCCCCTAAAATGGATTGCCTCTCTTTAACTTTATGTAGGCAAATAACTACAAGTTAGGGTGAAGGATGCCATTTACAGCCATGCTTGGCAGCTGTCTATTTTTTAAACTTAATCCCTTCTATCGGTAGATTATTAATTCTGGGAATCCATAAAATATAGAGCTCATTGAATTTGGACTTTCCACTCATGCACTGCATCAGTGCCTTGTATATTTTTAGTATCCTCTTAACAGAGGGCGGCTAAATGAGGGCAGACGTGAACAGATTTTAAGTAGCAAACCATAACTATTATTAAAATTTTACACGGGGAAGGGCACTACCTATCCATCACCCATACTCTCCTATACCAGGCATTTAATTAATTCCAGTGCAGGGGTTACAGGGCTCCTACTATATAACCCATAACTTGGGGTAGACTCTCCTCAGCCTGGTCCCTAGAACTCAGCTCACTCCGAGTCCTCTATTTGTCTTGCTCACGACTGCTGCTGTATTATGCTAGCTGCTTCTGGAACAGAGCTGAAAAAGGTTCCATGTGGCCTTTCCTCCAGGTTAAATCCTGATAACTGAGGAATGCAGACCAATCAGTACCTTTTCCCCTCCTCCCCAAGGCCAGGAGTGGGAGGGGAAGACCTACCTCGTATCCCACAGTGAGTGTTTCCATCCCTTGTGGTGGGGTAGCCCCATTCACCATCAGCCCCATAAATCGATGGTACGCCCACATCTCGAATACTGCGTACAGATGTGGTCTTCTCATCTAAAAAAAGATATACTGGCACTAGAAAAGGTTCAGAAAAGGGCAACTAAAATGATTAGGGGTTTGGAACGGGTCCCATATGAGGAGAGATTAAAGAGGCTAGGACTCTTCAGCTTGGAAAAGAGGAGACTAAGGGGGGATATGATAGAGGTATATAAAATCATGAGTGATGTGGAGAAAGTGGATAAGGAAAAGTTATTTACTTATTCCCATAATACAAGAACTAGGGGTCACCAAATGAAATTAATGGGCAGCAGGTTTAAAACAAATACAAGGAAGTTCTTCTTCACGCAGTGCACAGTCAACTTGTGGAACTCCTTACCTGAGGAGGTTGTGAAGGCTAGGACTATAACCGAGTTTAAAAGAGAACTGGATAAATTCATGGAGGTTAAGTCCATTAATGGCTATTAGCCAGGATGGGTAAGGAATGGTGTCCCTAGCCTCTGTTTGTCAGAGGATGGAGATGGATGGCAGGAGAGAGATCACTTGATCATTGCCTGTTGGTCCACTCCCTCTGGGGCACCTGGCGTTGGCCACTGTCGGTAGACAGGATACTGGGCTAGATGGACCTTTCGTCTGACCCAGTACGGCCGTTCTTATGTTCTTATGTAAGTGCACCACTCATTGAAGTGGATGGGTAACATTTGATTTCTAGGGGTTGGTTGTTTATTGTCATTTGAGCTGAGCTGATCATTGCTACTCTTTGTTCAATTTTTATTAGATGATTTTAAAATCCATCTCCCCTTTCAGTTAGTTGGTCTAAAGAAAATTGGAGAAAATTTGTCTTCTGAAAATGTATTGGTTGAAATACCGGCCTGTCCCCACTGACTTCAACAGAGCCATGGTTTCACTCATTATCCATTATTACAAATTTAAGACTGTTTCTTTTAAAACTTTGGGGTATTTAGGCTTCATGACTCCAACATCTTGATTTTCTTTCTTAATATGCCCTGACTCTTTTAGAGCTGCAAGCTTTGCTATCAAGCTTAGTAAGGTTGTCTGTCTTAGCACTCAAAAAGGACTCTGCAAACATTTTGAAAAGTATTTGTCTAATCGGCAGGTGAGACAGAAGTTAGTACCTGCAAAGATATTTTAGAAAGGGATTTAGCCAAATGCTCATGGAGATGCTGCTCAGCTGCATTATGTGCCTGCATTGCGAGTTCCTTTCTACTGGGCAATAGTTGAAAGGTATGCAGGGGACTCTTTCCCCACTTGGGCCTGAGAATGCTGTCTGTAGCCTGGAAAAGAAGAAACTGGGACTGGAATCAAACTTAGGTCTCCCACATGAAATTAGAATTAGTATGTTATATATTACTTAATAGAGGTTAGCATTTCTTAAATTCTTAATGGAATTTCATATCCATTACATTAAAAAAATATAATTTGTCACTGTTAAACAGTAACATGCATAGACAAATACCCAATACACTTTACTTTAAGTCATAGGGGTCTGAAAAAAAGGATATCTATTTGTACTGTAGTTCAGAATATATGTATACTAACTGTGACTCTCAGCAATACTAAATATAGTATAGGCACAATTTGCAATCACTTAACAGCAGGTATATGTACATATACACAGGTACACAGAAACTACATGGCAAAGGATGTTGGAGATTTATTTGTCTACATATTAGTACTTAAGTGAGCTTTGTAAAATTCTAAGAAGGATCCCAGGGGAAATTCAGTGATATTAAAAAAGTGGCACATTAAAAACAGACAATTCACACAATGTGTAATTAAGTTGCGGAACTCATTGCCACAGGATGTTTTTGAGGATAAGAATTTAGCAAGATTCAAAACTTCTATGATAGAGATTTATGAGCTATGATAGAGAAGTCTGATAGAGATTTCCAGATTAAAATGAATGAGAGCATGGTGACTTTTTCCACTGCTACTCTGTATGTTTAGGTGATTTCATTAAATCACACAGGGTGAAGTTCACCCCAGTGCAGAGGCCAACATAAGATCTATGCAACACTAAAAAGTCTCTTAAATACTGTTTTCAGGACTTACACTGGACTTAGGTGGTGGATGAGCCTTGCACTGGCACTCTACACAGGGGTGAATTTCATCCTCAGTGAATGATAAATTTGAAGGTTCCCTCCCACTTCTTCTTCCCCTCCCCCCCCTTTCCATTTTGCCCTTACATGTCTCTAGGCAGTCCTCCTGATTACTATTAATTTCTTAAACACATGTAGCTACACTGACAGGTATGAAATTTGATTTTACAATTACCATTGAGGAAGATAATGGAATGTCAAAAGGTTGATTATAAAATTCCAGGTTTTACTGATAAGTGATATAGCTGGTCATATATTTTATATGAATCTGCACAAATTTCTGTGAGAGCCCTACATGCTGAGATCATTTTATTTCAAATATGGCCCTCAGTTGTCAAGTTTTAGCATATAGTCTATACCTTACCATTAAAAAAAGAATCCTAATAATAAGTCTTAATGGAAACACAGAAGTCCCTTAAGTATATCATCATGAACAGTGAGCCTACAGTAAAAAGCTAAAGTGGTACCTAGCCTTAAGAATTTAGCTGGTGTCTGTAAGACCATGATAAGAATAAATGCTGGTTTCAAAGCAATAAATTATTGAATTAGAAATGGCTGTACTGAACATGGTAAAGTAATGCTGTCAAGTGAGGTAAACTTCAGAATTTCAACCTCTAAGAAAGATATTGTCTATAAGGAAGCTTAATTTCTAAGAGAAGCAAACTATCACCCCCAAGCTTACTTAACCTCCAAATCCTCTCTGATCACAAGATGTATGTGTGTAACTTTAAGCCTTTGTTTATAAAATAAGCAAAAACAGCCTTTTGTAGGATATGAATAATTTTGCTATCTAAAGAACAGAATAGATGTGTACTTAAAAGTGTAGAAAAATTAGGGTCAATACTACATTTTTTTAAAGAGAATATTTATCTGGCTTCTGTTAATTTACACATGAGCAATACAGATATATCTAATCCTGTGAGTATAAGTTTTAGAATTGACTTTTGGAATAATGCACTCTGAACTAAAGACTAGCAGTATTAAGCAAAATGGACCTGATCCAAAACCCACTGAAGTCAATCGAAAGTTTTCCATTAGCTTCAATAGTCTTAATAGTCTTTAGATCAGGCTCTATGTGACTACATGGATCAGAGGACCAAAAAGAAAAAAAAAAAGCTTCCCTGATTAATTGTATTTGTCCAGATAATCTTTCCATTTAGAACAGACTTCAAATGCAAATGCAAATTACAAGCAATAAGGCTACAGGAACAGTAACATATGGGAGTCTAAAAGACACAATTTTCTTCGTGGCAATGAAACACATTGTTTATGCAGATGCTTTGATTGACAGCTTGGTTGAAGTATGAAGTGCATCTTAGACAGAAGGCTCTTGCTGTACAGCAGTAGCTTACCATTGTTTTTCTCCACTTTAAATGTTGTTTTATAGGTTTTTTTCCAAAAAGCAGCAGATTTCTTAAAGCTATCACAAGAATTTTGTTTCAGAGAAGTCTTGCCTGCTGATTGATTTATGCAAAGTAACTGATTTTTATTTTCCTTTCTAAATGTCAGATTCACAAATGTGTATACTTATACACAGAAACTTTCATCTCTCCATAATAAATGGCTTTCTTTTTAACAGTTCAAGGCGTAGTGAGGTTGTTATAGCAAAGAAAACTAAGAGGAATAAAACTTTCATATGTTTGTAGGTGTGACCACGATATTAAATTTAATGGAAATATGGTAATACATGACCTTATTTTAAAATGCAAATCTGTCCTTTCTAGAGGCAGTCAGTTTTTCAATGTGTATAGTGTTCATTTGGTTCAGTACTGTCCAACAGTGAACTTAAATGTGACATTATTAATTTTAAGTTTAGCAGAGTAATTTAAGGACATCCTGAGAAGTAAGACCTCTAAGAAAACCCATGTATAATCTAATAAAATTAGTAAAGTAAATCAGACACTTTGTTGACATTTGTAGCCTTTATCAGAGGATCAGCTCAGGACTGTAAAGAAACAAAGAGTTAAGAGCTTGAAGAAGTAAAGCAATGAGTCTTTTAACTTTTACTAAAATGTGAGTACAGGAATGGATCTACATCATAAAATATAAACTAGATCTTTTATAAAAGGGTTTGCCATAAGCACTGCAAAACTGTTAGCAGACCAGCTTTACTATACCATGAGCCAGGAGGAAGGAGACCTGGGGTTGGCACAGTTTTTTATATTTATTAAGCTCTGACAGGCTAGGTGATTACAGACATAGGAAGATATTGTTCCCCTGCATGTCCACCTGTGTAACTGACATTAGAATCTTGTTCAGTACTTTTGGTCATCTTCATCTGTGTCAAAACTATAAAGGGAAGGGCAACAGCCCTCCCATGTACAATACTATAAAATCCCTCCTGGCCAGAGACTCCAAAATCCTTTTACCTGTAAAGGGTTAAGAAGCTCAGGTAACCTGGCTGACACCTGACCCAAAGGACCAATAAGGGGACAAGATACTTTCAAATCTTGGTGGGGGGAAAGGCTTTTGTTTGTGCTCTTTGTTTTGGTGGGAGTTCGCTCTTGGGACCTAGAGGGACCAGACATCAATCCAGGCTCTCCAAATCTTTCTGAACGAGTCTCTCATATTTCAAACTTGTAAGTACAGCCAGGCAAGGCATGTTAGTTTTATCTTTGTTTTCTCAACTTGTAAATGTACCTTTTGCTAGGGTGTTTACCTCTGTTTGCTGTAACTTTGAACCTAAGGCTAGAGGGGGGTCCTCTGGGCTCTTTAAGTTTGATTACCCTGTAAAGTTATTTTCCATCCTGATTTTACAGAGATGATTTTTACCTTTTTCTTTAATTAAAAGCCTTCTTTTTAAGAACCTGGTTGATTTTCCCTGTTTTTTAGATCCAAGGGGGTTGGATCTTGATCCACCAGGAGTTGGTGGGAGAGAGGAGGGGGGATGGTTAATTTCTCCTTGTTTTAAGATCCAAGGGGTTTGGATCTGTATTCACCAGGGAATTGGTGAAGAGTCTTTCAAGGCTACCCAGGGAAGGGAATTAGCACATTGGTAGTGGTGGCAGCAAACCAGATCTAAGCTGGTAGTTAAACTTAATAGTTTTCATGCAGGCCCCCACATCTGTACCCTAAAGTTCAGAGTGGGGAAGGAGCCTTGACAATCTGAAAGATTATAATCTTGGACCTCTTTACAAATTGAAGAGACATCTAAGTAGCTTGGATACCAAAACAATGAAACTGGCAGTACATGCTTTGTCACAGGCTATACAATTCCACCCAGAATCCTGGATAAGTCCTTGCATGATTAGCCCATGTTGAACCACGCTCCAGTACCCAATATAGCTATATTAAAACTAGCTCAGGTAAACCTACATGAACTGCAATCACACTCTGTGATTGAAATATAGACATACCTTTGGTTAGCAGGCCATGCTGCTGAAAAAGAAGAGCTAACTGGACTTGCCAGTGCTGAAGACACCTGAGAGAGACTCACTGGATGCCATAGAAGATATATGGAGAATAAAGGGACTTGGGTTAATGCCAGAGATGGTGAAATATTTAATTTTGCAAAGTGTTCAGCTAGTATGGTGGCATGCATGGCATAAAAGCCTAGCCAGATAGAGTTTATTGAATTGTTCTTGGGTTTAATTATTTCCTTTACCTCCCTTATACTTGTTTGTTTCCTCTGACTTTATATATGATTGTTATAATTGTGGTCTACTAGTTAGAATGAAGGAGGGTTTATTCTAAACCAATTCTTAAACACTATACCCTAGAAAATGAAGTGTTAATATATGTTAAATAAACTATAAACCACGAAGGGACAGATTTTAATATGCTTACTCACACTAAATACCTTACTCCTTGAGTAACCCCACTGAAGTCAATGGCAATCCTATGAGTAGCTGTTCACCACTGTAAAAGCTTCACAGTAAAGCCCTATATGATTCCACCTCTTTATCTAGCTAAAATGTAGCTTAGCGTCACACCTAGAGCTGGTAAGATTGTTTTTTAAAATAGTTTAGAACAGCTTTAGTAGTGTTAGAAATATTTATAGTATAGTCTACATCAGTGGTTCTCAAAGCCGGTCCGCCGCTTGTTCAGGGAAAGCCCCTGGTGGGCCGGGCCAGTTTGTTTACCTGCCGCATCCACAGGTTTGGCTGATCGCGCTCCCACTGGCCGTGGTTCACCGCTCCAGGCCAATGGGGGCTCCAGAAAGGGCGGCCAGCACATCCCTCGGCCTGCGCTGCTTCCTGCAGCCCCCATTGGCTTGGAGCGGTGAACCGCGGCCAGTGGGAGCCGCGATCGGCCGAAAATGTGGACGTGGCAGGTAAACAAACTGGCCCGGCCCACCAGGGGCTTTCCCTGAACAAGCGGCGGACCGGCTTTGAGAACCACTGGTCTACATAGTCCAGTTAGATGGTGTTTTCCCCACCATTTCTTTCTAAACTGGGGACCTCCTCCCACCCCTGGAGAAGTCTGGGATTATACCCAAGGTCCCAGGGTTAAAAAAAAAAAATTGTTTCCAGCCCTTGTTCCTTTTCAGTGAGCGATGAACATCAACACTGCCTCTACTGCCTGGGTGAGGCTCATATTTCTGCCAAGTGCAGAATCTGTTGCTCTCCCACTCCCCTTGCCCCAGATCTCATGATCATCATGAACTGAGACTCAGAAAACATCTCATGGAGAAGGAAATGAAGACCTAATCAGATCAAGGCCAAGGACCATCCCCTTCCCCACCCAGTCTCACCAAGTGGGCAGCACTTCTCCAAGCACAAACTCAGGTATGGAGGGCAAGGTTGAGGACAAGGTTGTTAAGCCTAAAGAATGTTTTACATGAGAGCAAAGAGTACTCTTAGGCCTGGTTTACACTACAGAGTTAAACTCTGTAAGTGTCTACACTACAATGTTGCTCCCGCCAACATAAGTTGTCCACTACACCAGCTTACACCACTCCGAGAGGTGTAGTGCTTAGGTTGATATAGTGTCAGTGTAGACACTGCATTGCTTACATCTGACTGATTTAAGGGGCTTACAGCCAGAGCCAGAGCCCCACCACCCGGGGCTGACAGCCAGACCCCTACAATGCCCCACACTCACAGTTAAATCGGTGCAAACACTCCTGGTGAGGATGTGCATCGCCGACTGAAGGAGCCAGTGTGGACATGCAAAACCAATTTAATTACTGCGCTGGCTGTACATCCACATAACTTAAGTCAACTTAATTTTGTAGTGTAGACTTGCTTTCAGACACAAGAACAAGCCATCTTCATCTAAGCTTGCCCCCAAAAGAAAAAATCCTTCTCTGACACCATCAAAGTCAGAAGAGTCAGTGTGCAGAGGTGCTAAAGGACTAAGCCAGAGTAAACCTTCTTGATAGGAAAAGACAGCATGTAATGGTATGGATCTGACATTGGTTCTGGTGGTGGAGGCTTGGGATAAACAGCTCCTTGTGCTCCCATCCACTTCTAGAACCAATGTGGTACCAGTAATGACATGGCTCCAAATGGAACCAACCACCATGGTGACCAGGAAAGCTCTCACTCTGATGGCACTTCCAATGGACTCTCCTCATACCCCAGAATGATCAGGGACCCTACATCTCCCAGAAGGACATCTTTGTGTTTTCCCTGTCCACATTCATCCTGTAACACTGGGCCAGCAAAGGTTAAAAAAAATATCAGCAAGCTGGGTGACCTTCAAGCAACCCTTAAGGACACATCAGAAGGGTATTGCAATGGTAAACAGGCCCATTTTTTGTAAATAATTATCAAAGCCATTTAAAGTAGATTAGAACCTTTAACTCATTTTCTTGTATTCTTAGGGAATCAAAGAGTAAGTGATAAATGTGTATATGTTTACCTGAGTTCTATTAGAAATCTAACAATGTGATCTAATTAGCTTGTAGATGCTAAATCCTGTTCCTGTCTTATAATGCTTCATTACAATCTTCTATTGACTTGGTGATCCAAAGGGGATATTATCATTTAGAGGGGACTATTGGTGTAATAATATTATTGTTCTAATCTCTCCTCAAAGCTTGTAATTCCACATAGTAAACCACCTGAGAATTGTCTTGATAGTTTGAATGGCTATTGCTAAAGACATTGTCTGAGAAAGGACCCATTGTGTAGAGATCACAAACTGTTGGCTCACTTTCATCAAAGCCCATGTGGTGGAGTTGCCTGTCAGCGCCAGCCTGCTTCAACTATAAAGGAAAGCTCATCTCAGGTTTGCTTAAACTTTAACAGGGAAGGTTTAAGTCATAGGACCGAGGTTTCAAGGTAGCTGCATGGATTATCCTGGAACTCTCATGTAGATACTCTAACAGACTTTACATCTGATCTGCCTATAGGACTATAGCCCACTGAATTGATTTCACAGACACTTTTACAAGACAGCAGATATAGTAACATCACTGCAATTATCCTGATCTATAAACATTGAAAGTCATGTGTATGTGTATTGATCTTTTAACCATTTATAACTCTCTTCTTTCTTTTTCCTTTTATTAATAAATCTTAGATTTAATTATTAAGGACTGGCAGTAAGTGTGTATTTGGGTAAAATCTGAAATATTCATTGACTTGGGCCCTAGGGAGTAATGTGATAATCATTTGGGATTTGAAGAATTTGATTTATGGTGAATAGGGTTTTAATAACCTCTCAAGATACCATCACCAGTTGCCTAGAGGGGAACCAAAGGCTGAGATACCTAAAAGGGGCTGTGGTTTTGGCTTCTTGTTAACCAGTGTGGTAACATCAGAGCACAGTTTTGATACTGGTACGTCAATCTAATTATAGTGTAAGCAGCTAATTTTGGGAGTATCTGCTCCATTTCTTGCAGCCTGCCCCAATGTTGCATTCTCAGTGTGGTCCATCCATGCACCGGGGCCATCTCTTTCTGGTTACAGTAGAAGAAGAGGCTATCCCAATGATGCAGCCATACTCCCTTTCCCCTGCCTACCTTAGGGGACAACCATTGGTACTGTCAGTTCCATTGGAGATAAGGGATTTGGATGAATCAGAGGCCCCGAAGGAGCCTCTGGGGCATCCGATGACAATGCCCCAGAATATTGGGGTTCCAGCCTCTCAGCAGATAGGATTGGCTATGAGATGGGTGGTACTCTATGTCATAGGGTCCTGCTGAACCAGTTCATCCATCCTACTGGAAATACTGAGGACCATGGGAGCCCTACCCAACGCACCCCGAATCAGTGCAGGAGTCCTATTTGCCATCACCTAGGCAGCCACAACTGGCCCACCAGAATATTCAGAAGGAGAAGGTGAGCCAGATCCATCGGTTATAGGACTGATCTTCTTGTCTTCATGGGACAAGGTGGTTACTCCACCATCTCCATCTCTGCCAGATGACTTTAAACAGTATGAAGAATTCATGCACAGGATGGCTGCAGAGCTATAGATTCAGCTTGAGGAAGACCAGGAGTCTCCGCACAGTTTACTAGACATTCTGTAGCCTTCTGGTCCTAATGAAGTGGTCCTCCGCATCAACGCGGCCATCCTGGGTCCAGCAACAACCGTTTGGCATACTTCTGCTTCTTGTTTTCCCACCCCTAAGAGAAGCGCTATTTTATTCCATCCAAAGAGAGAGACTTTTTGTTCTCTCATCCTCCATTTAACTATGGTGTACAGGCGGCTACAGAGCAGTCCAAGCAACAGCACCCAGACACTACACCCGCTGACAAGGGACACAAGCAACTTGACCTTCTAGGGAGAAAGATCTCCTCTTCCACATCCTTCCATTTTGGGATCTCACATTATCAGGCCCTCCTGTCCAAATATGATTTACTAATTATACGTTTTTTGAATTTAAGGACAAGCTTCCTGAGGAGGACAGGGCCCGCTTCCAGGCCTTAGTGGATGGAGGCAGATTGGTGGTCAAAATTTTTGTCCAATCCATGGTGGAACCGGCAGATATTGCACATAGGGGTATGCAGCCATCGTTATGAGGAGAAACTCATGGTTACAATCTGCAGGTTTCCCGTGCAGGGTACCATCCACAATCTGCTATTTGATATTGTCAACCTACTTCATGAGAACATGGATTAGTCTCTCCACTCCCTCAAAGTTTCAATGGATAATGCTTTGCTCACTGAACACTTATACCCCTGCCCCCAAGAGAAAACACCAGAGACAGTGGAATAAGGCAAGACCAACTCCTAGGCTGTTTTATACCACTGTCCTCAGGAACCACCATGCTAAAAAGAGAGGGATTATGGACCTAGGAACCCAGCCTCTGCAACATCCACTTCCACATCTTACTTACCCCAAAGAGTTTTTTGACAGGACTGTTGAGTTCCAAAATCCTTTACTGATGCCACTTCATTTCCCTCCTCTGACATTTGGAGGCCACCTTACCAATTTTTCAAAAACTGGATGGCCCTAACTACAGACAAACAGGTATTGGAGTTTATTCATAGTGGCTGTTTGATTGAGTTTCTGGTACCTCCTACCCTCAAACCCTCTTCCCGGTTCCTTTAAGGGACTACTGTCACAAGGAGATGCTATGACAAGAGGTAGACTCCCTTCTCCTCTGGGGAGTCACAGAAAGGATTATTATTATTATTATTAAAATTGTGATTGCAGTAATATGCTAGATATTTTCCAGACCTATTAAAATAAAGAAATTGGGCTGATCCACAAGTGCTATAAGTTGGCTTTGGTCCACTGACTTCTATAACAGCTAAGATTTATGCCAGCTGAGGATCTTGTGCACAGTCTCTATCCCTAAAATTGTTACTAAAATTCTGTTAATAAAACACTCTTTCCTTGGTCACAATTGAAAGTGTTTGGCTAACATTTACTCTTCTCAGACTGTGTTGTATCAACGTGTAAGGAAAGATTTTTACAGAGTTTTGCAGAACTGATTTACATCTTAGAACATTCTGATAACTGTGCAATAGAAAGTGAATGAGAATAGTTGTATATCCCATAAAAGCTCTTCAGAAAGTCTGCAGTATATTTCCATATAGCTTTTTCAAGAGTATTTGAAAGAAGTTATATAAAAAAATGCACAGAAACACTACAAACTGTAGTAAAACAACATATCAATTTTGCTACAATATAGAACTTTTTAACCTTCTGCTCATTTAATGTCATTTTTAAAGAGGCTAAGTGTTGTTATACTGATCTCTTTAAATATTCAAAGCACAGTAAAGATATCTATTAATAAAAGTCCTAACATCTCTCTGGTGAAATGAGAGGATTTGCATAGGATTTAAGATAGATATAGATTTTAATTGGACATTGCCAAAACCGTATGAGAAACTAATAAGCATGATGGGATTAGAACTCATCTTGCATTTATGTATCTATGTTCTGTGTTTTGTCTAGAAACACTAGAAAACACTGTACACAAAATTCAAACCTCTTCAGCCAAGATGTCAGTAGTGGCACTGATTGTGGATGCCCACCTTTTTAGATATCCAACTTGAGATACCTTGAGCCTGATTTTAAACTGTTCTTGACAGACAAAAATATACTTTGGGGGTGGAGGGAGGGAATGCATTTCTGTGTATTTTTTGAACCGAAACAAATCAAATATTCATTATTTTTTTCAGTCCCTCCTCATAAAGGCATAATTAGGTTTTGCTTTTTCGAGAAATATTTTATAATTTCTTTTAAGAGTCTGATTATAATTAAACTTTGCTCTCATAATTACAGAGCAAACTGCTGCTTTAATTACGAGCAAAGTTAGATTTTATTCTCTGATGAGCTAGTTAAGGAAACGGGTAGTCCATTATTATAACCAACCAACCTTTTATGGTGTTATATGGGGCTGCAAGTTACAGACCTCTTGCCGAATCAAAACTAAAGTGCTTATGTAGTCACATAGAAGGGCAGAGGACCAGCAGTTAGAATTTATTATGGTACAGAATGGATAGCATGAACATTTCAGAGCATAAAAATTGTACATTATGTATTATTGTATAATGTATTATGTAATTAATATAATGGGGCATGAAAATGTAGATTGATGAGGATTTCGATAGAGCTGATACAGATGAATTACACTGTGGGATAAGTTGTGCCAAAACACATGCAGGGATGAGTGTGCAAAGAGACACAAGAAGCCTTCCCCCTATCCCCCACCGCACAACTGTGGATAGGCCAGAGGCAGTTTCAGGACTAGAGGACCAAGGGACACTAGAGCCGACAACTGTGCTAGGCCATAAGCTGGCTGCCCTTGACATGGCCAGAGAAGTTGGAATTGTGGGCAAAGGGAGCATATTGTACATTCTAGAAGGGTATAGCAGCAGTCACTGCTGTGTGTCACTTCTTCAACAATACATTTAGAAGATGCTATGAATAAGTAGGCCCTCTTCATTCTCTCTACCATGGGCACAGGTTTATAGACATTCTAGTTCAAGATTGGGAAGGGTACATTATAAATTTCATATATATATGAATATGTGTGTGTGTGTGCGCGTGTGCGTGTGCGCGCGTGTGTTTTAAAAGAAAAACTGCATTTATATAAAACATACACACACACACATATATATATATATTTATATGACATTTATAATCTACCCTTCCCAATCTTGAACTAGAATGTCTATAATCCTGTGCCCATGGTAGAGAGAATGAAGAGGGCCTACATATTCATAGCATCTTCTAAATGTATTGTTGAAGAAGAGACATACAGCAGTGACTGCTGCTATACCCTTCTAGAATGTACAATATGCTCCCTTATATATATCTATAAATTCAGTTTTTCTTTCAAAACACACACACACACACACACACACACACACACACACACAACCTACCTCTGCCTGGAAAGGAGAGTAGAGATTAGGTGCCTGATTATTCCCCTGTTGAAGTCAATGGGAAAGCTCCCATTGACTCAAATCGTGCAGGATCAAGTCCATAATGTTTTTGTTTCCTCCCCAACCCAGCAAAGACTATAAAGGAAGTAAAGATGATGACACATAATACTGGAATAACTCAGGGGTTATGGCCCTTTAAATATAGTCCATCAGATATTACTTAAGATATTGTTGCCCAGCACTGTCAGAAACTGCACACCACTGATTTTTTTCCTTCAACTAACCAAGTGCACTTCAAATCCCCTTCCACATCTAGGGCAAAATAATTTCGACACTGCAGCCTTACATTATTAATTACTTGCAATACTGAGAATTAAGTTAACAGCAGTTGAAAGGTGCAGGCATCAAGCAGATGTTTCAAGTTCCACCTACAAAAAAGTAAATAGCAAAGGCTGGGAAAAACAGATAGAGGGTGTTAGATTGCACTGTGTATATGTCTTGTCTGCATAATGTTAAAAAATTCTTTAATAAATAGACACTCTAAAATGGAGGCAAACCTTACAAATGTCCCTTGTTTCAGACCCACATTTACTACCTTTAAGACAGTTGATGGTACCACACTTTTTTGTTTGGGAATTATTTACATCAGAAATTTGGAATCATGGAATCCAAGACTTAAGTGCATCATCTCCCATTGAAATCAGTAGGTCTGTTCACTCAAAAGTTAAGCATATGTTAAGCATAATTATTTTGCTGCCTGGAGATAGAGAGTGTTATTCATGCTAAAAACATTTAATCTCATTGCCTTAAACTTACCTCAACTAATTTTCTTTTGTCTTCCATTCTGGGTCTTTGTCAAACAACATGTCCTGCAGTTGGGCTTTGGCCAAGTGAGGTGTGGACTGGACATTTGTTAGATCTGAACCAGGAAAGGAATACATGATTGGTCAGCCTATATGCTACCAAGAGTTCTAATACCATGCCAACAGCACTTTGCAATTAAAAAATGGCATTGTACTTTTTGAATGTCCTGAGAGAGTTCTTAAAACAATGATTAAAAAAGATTCACTGAAACAGAAAAATGAAGTGTCTGGTGAAATATGGTATTACTTATAATTTAAGCATATGGGTTGGGCTGGAGACAGAAGCAAAGGTCTACTTAAATAAGGTGTCAGATAAATGGACTAGATAGAGTCTTCTTTTTTAAACAGAATGGCCATTATTATTTCTGTAGATAAAGGCCCTATCAGTGTTGCCATTAAAATATTTGGGAGATTGTAGGAATTCCACTGCAAAAAGTCAATCCAGATGTAATTTGACATACAATACCTAAGCATGAAAGTTCATTAGTTTTACTATTCTTACCAGAAAGAAAAGTTTAACCATTTTTAAGATAAAGGTTTTTGTTTTTGTTGTTCTGTTTTTAGAGAGAAAAAAAAGTTTTGTAGTCCTTTAGGCATTTTCCTGATTTAAAGTAATTTGGCAAACAATATTTGAAGAGATGGTCAACATTTTCCATTTTTTAACTTCCAAGAGCATATTTTCTTCAAAAACAAAGAGTTACTGGATCTTAACTATGACTGGTAGTGATGAGAATAGTAGTCATCTACTGGAAAGAGGTACTTCGTCATTCTTGCTAGTACATGCTTTAAAACATCAACATCTCCATACGCCGTGTGAGCTGATTGTTGGCTGTCCAGCACTAAATTCAAATACTTTAATGAAGAAAAAAATGTTTCAACATGTACGCACTTTTATAGGTACAGAAATTTAATTTGTCAAAGAGGGGAAACCATTTGAGATTGTATTCTGATGGAGCAAAACAGATGTAAATTTTAAGACATGTTAAGACAGCTGTTAGAAAAGAATATACTTTAAAGAAATGCTGGCAACTTTAGGTCCATGACTTCTTAACTTTTTTCCAATATTTGTACAAACAAAGCCTAACTTTATTCTTACAAATTCTACTCCCCTGCTGTCTTGGGACTTTTAAAATACATGCAACTCCTCTTTTATTCCTAGTCTTTGTATTTATTACAAATTGAAGCTTTTCACTGCAATCAATACCTTTATTTAGCACCTTTGAAAATAAGGCCACTTCAATGGGGACATGATCCAAAATACAGTGAAGTCAATAGGAGTCATCTTAATTTACTCATTTTTCATTTACAAAACTCTTCCCCCCACAACTGGCACCAGTCTAACAGTCTGATCGTCTATGCTCTACACTGGCTTCCCATAAAATTTCTAATCAAGTTCAAAGCACTCCAGGATATTTAAAAGTTAAACGCTCCATTGCAAAGACCATTGTAGACAAATACACTTATCTAACACAAAGGAAGTCATTACAATAAGAATATAGCTTGTCTGTGTGGAAGACTGGCCTTTCTCCAGGGTTTGTCCATGACCGGAATGAACTTCTCCAGGAACTAAGGACCATCACAAATGTCTGCTCCAAGTGCGAGGCACTTCTTTTTTTAAACTTTGCCTTCTTTAACAAACACAGAGCAACAGGTGTATTTATTTAAAAAAACAAAACCACACATCTTCAAAACAAGACATTCTACTCCCCTCAGGAAGGGATGAGAGAACAACCAACACGTCACAGATGTTTAGTTAAGTTTCTTAATGCACTACTAGAAAATGCTCAGATACTATGGTAATTAGCATGGTGCAAGAGCATTTATAGAATAGATATTAGGTAAATCAAATTCAATAAGAGTTTTGTAAACATATGACCTGCAGGTTTAGGCCTTTGGTGGATTTTTAGGGCCTGAACTTGTTACCAGTGCATTCAGTGGGAACTTTCCTATTGATTTAAGGAGTGCAGGATCAGAGCCTTAATGAATCAGAATATAATGTCTAAAGCTGTATTAAAATAATGTTGAGTTTCTTCCAATAGTATAAACCCAGGCACTATTAAGTGCTCAAAGAATCTTTAAGAGTTGTGCTTCCTCCTGATTTCATCAGAGGACACAGATGTGATTCTTCTGTGCTTACTGATCAATAACACAACAAAAATGTATTAAATTAAGTGTGTTAAGAAATTTGTTATGCTCTGCGTGAGTACAGCTCCCATAAACACTAATGGTAGTTATGATAGACTGAAGGAAATAGACCCCTAAATGTGAAAACCCTGCACATTCACAGAGAGTAGTAGATTCTTGCTCCCATAAAATGTAATTAGGCATTCATACACAAACTTAAACAAAACAAAAAATCTTTGACTCTGAAGTAATTCAACATATTTAGTAGGAGCATCTACATTTTTCTTATTCATTCCCAAACAGAACTACACATTTGAAAGGTTTAAAAAACTAAGTATTTTCTTTCACATATTTTCAGGTAATGTTAATGAGACAAAGATATTGCTTAGATCCTAATCCTATTCCCATGCAGTCAATGGGTGTCTTTACCATTTGTCTCAATCTGAAAAGTAATAGCCTTATGCTGAATGGTTCTAATTTGGATAAAGAGTTAAAATAAAAAAAATTCATCTTTAAAATTAAATAAAAATGCATGAGAAAGTTTTCATAAGATTTTTAATCATGTACCTAATTTCAAGCATATTAGCATTGCCTAAGTCAATGAGGCTCTTTATATGCTTACCTATTTTGCTGAATTGGGACTTCAAGGAACTGACAGGTTTAAGGAAATCTTTCTATCTCTCCCCCAGCAACCACACATTTCAGAGGAGGTGGTACATTCTCCATGGTCACATTTTGTCTTCTCCTGCCTAGGGTGGGAAGAGACTGCAGGCAACTCCCCAGCGCAGGGACGACAAACAATCTCTCACTCTGTGCTCCCTGAACATGGGGAGTGGGCAAGAAGCAGAGTCAAAACTCTTCAAGTGAAACTTAAAATCCCAGTGGTGTAGGGCTAGGCTCTTACATACTTCTGCACCAGCTACCACTGATGGGAATGCACACAGAAACTTATTGGAGGGAGAAGAAGTTGCTGCCCCATAATCTTCGAAGGACAAAATGCCTCCTGCCATTACTGCTCCTAATCATTAATGCTGCAGTGACTTTTCAAGCTACAATCCCGCCCAGAGCTGGAGTTCTCTAGTCTGATGTTTGAAAAGAAAAAAAGGGGGACTTTTCAAACTTTTAACTACAAAGAAAACTGCAAATGTTTGGTGCAGCCCAGAAATCTGAAAGTTTAAAGATTAAAAATAAAAGCTTTTCCTCATGATTAAACTGCAGTGTATTTTTGCTTTCATCTTAACATAAAAGTATTTTTGATGGCTAAAATAATAAAGCACATTTGAAATTGCTTTATAGTTTCTTATGTACAACTTTCATACTTCAAGTACTGCAAACAAGGGGCCAAATCCTTCTCTCATTGAATCAAATTAGTGTTTACCACTAATGGAATCAGGCCCTTTGTCAGTTATTCCCCTCAAGATGGCTGCCAAAAAGCAGTAGACTCAGAAGTGGCAGAGTAATTTAAAACTTTTCTTTGAAATCTGTTCCACAGTGTGTTCATGCTGAGAAATATTTCTTCCCTTTTGAAGCTCTAGACAGGTGGGGTGAGCAAGAGGAATACAATTTTCATTGAAGAGACAAATATATGAATATTTCTGATCACCTGGAGAACAAATGAAACACTCCTTCTTAGCTGAAGTACACAAGAGTACTGCATACAATCACACCACAGTACAAATGGTGGTAGGGTTAGTGTCACAGGACTGCACTTTATCAGAATAAAAGCACAACTTCTACATATTCTTCAGGGTAACAAGTAAAATAATGATGGACAGGTCTTTTAGTTGTTAAACAAGTTTTAAAAAATATATATTCTATCTCTACATTTTTTCCATGCTCAATGATATGCCAGAAGCAAAACTGAACACTAAACAATCTAAAGGCTGTCTAAAGGCTTCCAGTGAACAGTCTTATTCACTTTGCAGTACATTGCAATGGGAGCTTATGTAACTTTCTGCTGCAGATCAGTGGAGGATTTAGAGTTAGTGGGGCCCTGTGCTAAGCTTCATTTTCGTCCCCTCCCGCCCCCGCATCGGGACCCAGCCAAGAAAAAGAACTTTCTCTCTTATCTCCCCTCCATTTTTCATTCTTTTTTTCTTCCCCTTCTCCTATATTATAAGTAATGGGAAGTAAATGAAAATAAAGTGAGGTACCTTGATTGGGGTTGGGGTACAGGAGGGGGTGAGGGGTGTGGGCTCTGGGAGGAAGTTTGGGTGCTGGGTGCGTGCTCTGGGCTAGGGCAGGGGTTTGGGTTGCAAGAGGGGAGCAGGGGGGTAGCACTTACCTGGGGCGGCATGGCTCCCAAAGTGACCGGTGCACACACCCCTCTGGCTCCTAGGCAGGGGCAAGGGGTCTCTAAATGCCACTGCCCACAGGCGCTGCCCCCGCAGCTCCCATTGGCCGCAGTACCTGGCCAATGGGAGCTGCAGAGTTGGCACTTGGGACGGGGGCAGCGCGTGGAGACACGCCCCCCTCCCAAGGGCCACAGGGACATGCCAGCCACTTCTGGGAGTGGCGCGGTGAAAAGGGAGGGAGGCAGAGCAGGCAGGGAGCCGCCTTCACCCTGCTGCTGGCACATCTCTGTGCACCCCTTGGGGGGAGGGAGGCAGCAGGTCTCTGTGGGCTGCCCAGGGTGGGGGCAGTGTGTGGAGCTGCCTCTCCCCTGCCAGGGGTGCCAGAGACGTGCCAGCAACCGGCTGCTTCCGGGAGCGTATGGGGCCACCGGCCATGGCATGCAGGCAGCCCGCCTGCCTGAGCCCTGCTGCGCCGACGGCTGGGACTCAGGGGCAGGTTGTTAAATGAGATTTGAACTGCATTTTGGGGGGCCCCCTGTCACTGGGGGCCCGTGCCACACACGGTTTGTTTCATGGTAAATCCACTCCTGCTGCAGAGTCAGTAGCTCCTCCATTGAGATTTCATTGGTTTACTTTTCCAGGCTTTTAACAGAAGCTATGTGGACACCTTGAAGCAAACTGCCTGCGCCAATGGTAACCTCAAACCACGGCTCAGCATGCAGAGCATTACTTGCATTCCCCAACTAGATACCTACATTGGCCAGGATTCTTATGCCACTTTATTCCTGTGAGAAGCACAGAAGCAAGATTTGTACAATAGTAGCACTTAAGTTTCTACCAGTTTGAATGATTTTACTAGTTCTAATGATATTCCCCATTATGTGGGGAGGAGTTATATCCTGCACTGGTAAAAGTATTCAAACCAGACAAAACATTTCAAGTGCAACCACTATTACTTCCGTGAAAGGGAAGAAAAAGAATTACACAGATATTTAATATTTGAAATCCTAGAGTTATAGCTGTAGATGGGTCCGATCTTGACAAAACTTTTAATTCTTATCTCTCCCCCCACCCTCATCTAATAAACATCTGGCTTAGCTGCCACGACAGCCCCACCTTTGCAACACTACTCTGAGCCTGTGACCACAAAGTAACTAAAAGCAAAGCCTTGAGCAGCTTGACATGGGAGTCAGATTTACAATGGCTGCTTAGGCCATGCAGTGGGCCTATTTCTCCAGCAGTGAAATTGCAAACAAGTCAGCAGTAGAGACAGAAGCTTGCCAATTTCCCCCCTTGTTTTGTCACCTTATAAAAAAAGGTTCTTGTCCTCACTTTCATTTGACAACCTCATGCTGCAAGTTTAATTGAGGTTAATGAGCACTACTCAGATGGATTAAGTTAAGCATGTAAAAAAGCATATGCATTATCATCAATGGGAGCTTTGTCATTCACTTCAGTGATCATAGGATTAAGCCCTTTGTTAATTTTATAATGTCGGTAAGCAAAGAATAAAAATGTCCTTTATTATATTTCTAACAGCAAATGACTTTATTATTTCTCTGATCTGGCAAGCTGGTCATTATAAACATACACACAAAAGGGAATTAGTAAGTTGAGGCATGCAAATGGCTCAGGCATAACTGAGTATCTTTTTTGAAAGAGTTGTTTGCATAACCACTTGCATCATATTAAAAACAACAGACTACTACTGTCTAGTTTAAATTTGTTGAGTGAACTGATGCAAGTGTTTGCATTGCTTGTGATCCACTGAGCACTTCAAATTCACTTTTCTCCCAATTACTTCAAGACCAGCTTAGAACATCTCTATTCAGAACTAAAAGCTTTTGCTTTTTTTATTGTTAAATCTAAAGAGGTAGAAGGGCATTAGAGACCAGTATGATTGTGAAGAAATTGGAAGGCATGTGAAAAATGATATAAATAGAAAGCCAAAGACATAATAGAATAAATAAGATCTGGAAGAAAGGGGAATAGAAGATAAGTGAACATGATTAAAGGATAATTGGGGAATAGAGGTTAAGGCTGAACACTGATAGCAAACAGCATTCCAAGTACATAATTTCTGTTCAAGTTTGAAATAAACAAATAAATGGTTCCCTTGAAAAGTACAAAGGTGCAGGACAAAAGGAATGGTGAATTTCTTAACCTTTACCTTGATTCTTTCCCCTTCCAGAGAGGGAGGAGGAAGACTAACAGAAGACAAAGATTTTGTGGTACAATAGGGGGAAAGCAAAATTGTGCTTAGACTACAGAAATGAAAGTGGGACAGGATTGCTCAGGAGATTGTAAATGTCATCAAGAATTTTCCCTTCCAGATTGCTGGTTCATATCAGAATACTTCTGTAATAACCTGTGTGCGCTGTTGGCTCTGGTGACTGGTTGCTAGGGTGTCTGATTTTGCATTCATTGAAGGCAATAGTAAAACTGACTTGAGTGGAACCAAGAGTGGGATCCCAACAAGGCCCACTGACGTACTTACATTCTAAATTAGACAAACAGCCAAAGAATAAGTGACAAGAGTCCATGGGAGTGGAAAGACTGCAGAGAATAAGACAGAAGTATATCGTTTTATTTATGGTAGACCGAGAATTCCTTAAGAGTTCTTTGGATAATGATTTCTATTGTGGCACAGAGAGTACACTTATAAAGTCAGAGGATAATACCAAGCTGGGAGGGGTTGCAAGTGCATCAGAGGATAGGATTAAAATTCAAAATGATCTGGAAAAATTGTCTGAAGTAAATATGATGAAATTCAATAAAGATAAATGCAAAGTTCTCCACTTAGGAAGGAACAATCAGTTGCACACATACAAAATGGGAAATGACTACATAGGAAGGAGCACTGCAGAAACAGATCTGAGGGTTATAGTGGCTCACAAGTTAAATGTGAGTCAAGAGTGTCACACTGATGCAAAAAAAAAAAAAAGGCAAACAATTCTGGGATGTATTAGCAGTAGTGTTATAAGCAAGACATGTGAAGAAATTCTTCCACAATTCTATGCACTGATAAGGCCTCAGCTGGAGTATTATGTCCAGTTCTGGGTGCCACATTTCAGGAAACATGTGGACAAATTGGAGAAAGTCTAGAGAAGAGCAATAAAAGTGATTAAAGGTCTAGAAAACATGACCTATGAGGAAAAACTGAAAACACTGGGTTTGTTTAGTCTGGAGAAGGTAAGACTGAGAGGGGACTTGATAATAGTTTTCAAGTACACAAAAAGTTGTTACAAGCAAGAGGATGAATTATTCTCATTAACTTCTGTGGATAGGGCAAGCAACGGTCTTAAATTGCACCAAGGGAGGTTTAGGTTGGACATTAGAAAAACTTCCTAAATGTCAGGCTGGTTAAGCACTGGAACAAATTGCCTAGGGAGGTTGTGGAATCTCTGTCACTGGAGATTTTTAAGAACAGGTTAGTAAAATACCTGTCAGGAATGTGCTAGCTATTGCAGTTTTGCCTTGAGTTCAGGGGACTGGACTAGAGGACCCATTGATGTCCCTTCCAGTCTTACACTTCTATGATTCCGTACATACCAATTCACTTCAGAGGCATCTGCATTGACAATAAGCCAAAAGGGAGATCAGAATGTTTAAGAGAATGAAAACACAGACACAGGGTTGAATTTTAAAGCTGAAAACCACAACTTTTTTGTTTTTTAAAAAACCCACACATAAATGTGGGGCTAAACCAGGCAAAGTGGGTCCACAAATTACTTGCCAGATCTCTCACTCATGCTTGCCCAAAGCGACCAACTGCCAGAGGTATGTCTACACAGCAACTAGACACCTGCAGCTGGCCCGTGCCAGCCGACTCAGGCTCATGGGACTCAGGCTGTTTCATTATTGTGTAGATTTCTGGGCTCTAGGACCCAGTGAGGTGAGAGGGTCCCAGAGCCCAGGCTCCAGCCCAAGCTTCAAAGTCTACACAGCAATGAAATAGCCGCTGATTCTGGCCCCATGGTCCTCATAGGGCTCTCAGTTGTCATCTCCCCAGGGTGTTAAGGGAATCCAGGCACTCGCACTACACTGGGTTCCAGTCCAGAGTCCCTATAACCAGCAGCCAAGGTCTGCTCCAGAAGACTTCACTCTGCTGCCTCCTGGACTTCTTCCTACCATAGCTTGTCAGCAGACCTTTCCCATGGGCTCTCTACATTCAAGTTTAAAGAAGAGTACAATGGATACATAATCCAGTAACCAAAAATAACCAAAACTAGCCCATAGTAATCCATATAAACCAAAACTGGGAAATCTGATATAACTATAATTAACTGTGATCTTGTTTCAGAAGGAATCATGTCTCTAGGGGAGAGAGACTGGTTCACTTTCCATTCTCATTCAGTCCTTGTGGCCTCTGTTGAGATGGCCAGACATTTGTTCCTTAGTACCAGTTGTGATATAGACATGTGTGCAATAGGAACTAGCCTGAGATCCACTGCTCATTTCACATAGGCTACCAATTGGTAATGAATTGCACCATATGCAGTGAATATAAACTAATGACTTATACCTTTATTACTCTATGTCCCATGTCTTCTCAAGCTACTGGAAAACAAACCTATGTTTCTAAGCTGACAAAGCTTTTGAGGAAATAGAAAAACCTAAGTTAAAATATTGTACAAAAGTCATTAATAAGAATTTTTGTTTATAAAATTGCCAAAGACCATAGAAGCTACTAATATGAAATAATGGAGGTGGTAAGGGAATATCTACATGCAGAAGGGTGCAGAAGAAAAGAGTGATAAACAGGAAGAGTGACTAAGCTAGGCTAACATGAAGGGACACACTTTTCAAAGAGTCGTGCAAGGTTTAGCTGTGTGGTTCCCATAAAAGCCAATATAACCACAGAGAAACTTGGAGCAAAAAGGGGGGAAAAAAACATTAAAGTCAGTATAATCACAGCAAGTAAACCATCGAACATCTAACTCAAACAGGGCTGGCTTTGTGACTCGAGTGTCCCTTCCTATCCTGCAATTCTTTATTTCACAGAAGTTTTTCAGATTAAATATCAGATACTTTCTGTGAATTTTAAAACAGTGAATATCTTCAAAGGAAAACAAATATTTAGAAGTAATACTTTTTGGTTTTTAGCAGTGATTGTCAAGCTTTCTAATAGAGTGTGTGCAGTACATTAAACTCTGGGAGAAAAAGACACCAGAGTAGCAAGAAAAAGTGATTTTAACAATTATATTTATTCCTTTTGTACTGCGTAACAGAGAGCTGGACAAAAATATCATATACTTTC
The DNA here is from genome assembly GCF_002925995.2 of Terrapene triunguis. Classification (NCBI taxonomy): domain Eukaryota; kingdom Metazoa; phylum Chordata; order Testudines; family Emydidae; genus Terrapene; species Terrapene triunguis. The sequence goes on from NW_020664389.1 coordinate 465,833, forward strand.
TTTGGAATTTTGTTTTGTTAAACAAAATGAAGATTTGTAACTTCTTTTGAAATTTTTTAGTTTTTCAACACAATAAAAAAAAATATTTATGTGTTTAGTTTTTTGGTGTTTCCCCTCCCTCCCCCTGAACCCTCTTTCTCTCCTTGTAAACAAAGAAAGAGAAGTTTTTATTTAAAAAAAAAACAAACACAAATACAAATGTATTTCCAAGAACTGGAAAAAAAAATGTTGTTAGGGAAAAAAATGCCATTTTCCCACAAAAGGTTTGGAATCGGTAATTAGTCATGCCAATTAAAATATCTCAAATAGTATATTCAATCCTATGTTATAGATGATACTCTATAAATAAAATATGCTTGTTTAGAGCAAAGTAAAATAAAATGGCTTCATTTAAAATGTTAACTTTGACTGCTTTATTAAGCAATTGCTGAGTAAGCCATATAGCAAAACATCACACATTCCAGACCTTAAGAAATGCCAGACTCTTCAAAGTACTTATGGATTGCACTTTCAGCCAGACAAATGATGCTGGAAGAGCAACACAATAGACACTTCAAAATGTTCATATTCACTGTTTGGAGGTAAAATTGTTACTCAATTAGAAAATGAACATTTATCATTTTGCTTAGTAGCCCTTTCCTCTTCGATAACCTGACATCGGCTGCTTCCTTTTCATTTACCAAATACTCCTGTTGTTTATGTTCTTTAAGTTTAGATCCTAATGAACAAGTCAAAGTTATTTTCTTTTTTATTATTATTTATTTTACAGTCTGGAATGTCTATTCACACCCTATTTTATTACTTTACTGTCCTATCATAAAAGAAGCAATTCCTTATGCTGCAGATACCAGGTATTGTTATACTATCCTATTTGCCTGATAATTTATGTCTCTGTATTTTCTTAGGTTGCTTGAATATGCTTCTGATTCATAGTTTTTAAAAAAGTCAATAAGCTTAATTTAAAAAATAAACATACATACTTTTTGTTTTCAAAGACAAAAATTGTCATATAACAACTGTTCTCCCCTCCTCCCCAAAAAAGATGTGAAGAAAAAAATAGTACAAAAATGTAAAGAAAAGACTTTTGTGAGTCCCATCATAGCCAAAGGAAAGCAGAAATGATTGTGAACAACTCTGGCATGTTTTACAAGGCGAACTGTAAAAAAGCAGTGGTGTTGTTTAGAGGGGGAAAAGGCAAACATGAAAATAACTGTAGTAGGTATAAGTACTTCCTTATATTGTAAATGAGTAAACTTACAAAATGGATGGGAATAGAGAAGTCTTGTTTTAGGAAATTCACTAAAGTACATTAGGCACAATAACTCAAAATATGTTAATTAAATAGGAAACTGTCTCATGTTGTAACAAAAACACCCAAACAACAACAAAACTATAAATGTGATGAAAGGAAAGGACTACTTAGCATTAGCCTTATTTTTGTGGAAATTGTTGGTGGTTTTGGTTAATTGTAATTATTTACATTTAGCCAATGGGAATTTGGAATTCTATTATGTACATTTTACATTACAGGAATGATACACTGGCAACAAATGTGCATGCACTTCTGAAACTGAAAAAATCCAAGATGACCTACTTACATAACTGTAATGGGGGCCCTCACTTCTGGATCACCCCCTGGCAGCCCATGCAGCACTACAATTAAATGTTGGCCTCAGTTTCCCCTAGGGGGCTTTCAATAATTCCAGAGAAGATTAGTTATACTGAACAGTGCTTCTTCAGGGGTCTGGTTTACTTAATCCAAAGCAGAACATTTGACAAATAGACCTCCACCCCAGCATCCTAGCTGGAAGAGGAAAAGGCTGAAGGACCCATCAAACCCTTATGAGTGAGTCAGAGCCATCTTCTGGAGCCAAAGTCTCTTGTCATCAGCTGGGGAAAGATCTCTCATCTTGGGTCAAGGTCCCCACTGAGGTCAAACCAAAATAACCCTTCTTCAGGGCAACCCTTCTTCCTTTGATCTGGGGCATCTGCTATTATCTGGTGAAGTCCTTCCATTGGTACCAGGTTTTGCTGAGGCTTGGCATTCATAGCTTTTTCCCGATGAGAGTGTCCCCCACCTAGACTTACTTTCCTAGTGAGCTCCCTCACCAGCTCCCCCTGAGGAGTTCTCCCATTAGGAACTCTCTCTTCCAGGGACTGTTTCTCTCCCCAGGAGATTCTGTTCTCTCGGGAGAGCCTCCATTAGGAGAACTTCCTAGCCAGTTCCCCCTGCCACATTCTTTCCCCATGTGCTTCCTCCCTGGGTTCTTTCCTGCCTGAGCCTACATATGTAAGGCCCATGTTCCTTAACTAGTTAATTACTGCCCAGCTACTTAGGCAATCAGTTATCCCCAGATCCATGTTGCCTGGCTTATTCTTTTTAGCACCGTCTGTCACAGTCATGCTGAGCCCCCGACTGCCTTTAAGGGCCAGCTACACTGTGATAGTAACCAAAAGTACTCATTTAATCATGGGTACTTTATGTCTTTCACCAATGTCAGAATTAAAATGCTAAAACAGTAATGATGATGTGCTACTGGATATTTCAGAGGAATCTAAGAGCCAACCTCCCCTTGAGTTCAATGAGAGCAGAACTGGGCCATTGATCTGATTATCTAAAAAGACTGAGGGCCGGAGCCTCTAGGTGCTGAGTAACCCCATAGTTCATTATTTTTTATGGAAGCTGAAGGACTCAACATGTCACGTACTTGTATAAAACAGCAATGCTATTTCAGGTGCCACTACATGGTTAATGCCATTTCAGAAAGGCTCATCTGTTATGTCATTGCATGCCTGACTTATCCAGACTCTACCTTTTATAAAACTTAAGGAGATTTTAAAACTAAATAAATAAATTGCAAATAGCTATAATCTTGGGATTTTATAAGCTGCTTTTTCTCAGGCATGAAGATATGATTAGCTAATAAGACTGCTGCTAGGAAAATGGAAGTAGATCTAGGTCAACTTCGGATTTGTTTTTTTAATATGTTTCCTTATATGTTAAAAATTGCTGCATGCTGTTTTGCATTAGCAAGTGCCTATACTATATCAATCTATGTTGTTTCCATTTTTAGGGATTTATAAATTTCTCATAAAATTTCACTTGTGGGATAACATATTGTCTACAAAGTCTCAGAAAAAAAAATTCTCCACACTATATTGATTTAAGTAATTTTTGACAAATTTTAGATTAGATAGATGAGAACAAAAGAGAGAGTGTGTTGTGGTTTTAAATGCTTTGAAAGCTCCATAACTCAAACAAGGCTTTGATTTATTAAGAAGAAATTTCAGAGCATTAGTCTATAACCCTTTGGTATTAAAAAAATGAGCTAAGTATGGAAGTTTAAAAAGAAGAGATACTGTGATTTATTTTTAAAGGTTAAACATGTCAAAATAGCACCTACTGAAAATAACAGTTAAGAAATGCATAAGAAACTAGACAAGAAATAAGGAACTCTGGGTAACAACAAATCAAAAACTCTGTAATAGCTACAGGAGTACTGAAAGAGACTCGATACAGATGTAAACTTAACCTTCATATAACCAATATAATATTATTAAAAAAAAAAAGATGGATCGGGGGACTGGTGTGCTGATAGAGATTTTCACAATTAGGTGTTGGCTCAAAACCCGAGCCAGCTTATTTTACGCCATTACCATCTGATAGCAATTTGATAGTTCATTGTAGGAATCTCCTTGAAAAAGAATATCTGAAATAGTTAAGATTAGACTGTGCCTTTAAGCACAACCTGACTATGGGATGGTGCTAGGCGCACTGCCTCAGGGGGAGAACAGGGAGACACTGTGCTTTAGAAAAACTCCTGTAGACGCAGTTCCACCCAGGGCTCCCCTCTCGCATGAAGAATAATATGGCACACATTTGGGAGGTTAGTTTACTCCTGCCACGTGGCCAATCAGCTCCAGCATTGTGGCCCAGATGTTCAGAATTGTTCAAAGCCAGATTAGGGTCAGATTTTCAAAAAAAGTTGGACTCCCATGTAGATACCTCAATAAGAGCCAGGTTTTCAAGAGTGCTCAGAACCCAGCAGCTCCCACTGTAATACCAAGGTGTTGAGCTGTGAAAATAAAGCCATTTATTTTGATATATGTATTTGATAACTGAGCTCTTTTGAAATTCTGATCCTGTAGTAACTGCATTTACTCCCCACCCCTAAAAGGTCACTCGCTTACTGGGTTGAGCAACTGCCCTCCAGCCTATGTGCTCTTCCAGCATCTGAAGATAAGATCTTGGTAGCCCTAACATATCCACATGAGGAACAAGGAATCCTTCCTTACTCCACTGTACCGGAATGCTAAAGCTAGTCACAAGCCAACTCTGATATACTGGAAAGACACAGATTCCAGTCCTACACTTGCTCACATGGGCAGTTCTAGGACTATCATATTTCAGCACTTTGAATAGGACTACTCACATTAGTAGGTGCTTGCTAGATCAGGCCTGTGGAGCTGTGATTATACATTACTGAATGTGGATGAATGTCTTTACAGCACATGGCTTCTTATCATTCGCTGAAAGAAAATATCAGCAGCAATGGGAGATACACAAGAAAAACTTTTACTATTTGGTCAGAAGTTTGCTATCTCTGGGTCCAGCAAACTGCAACCTTGTAACAATCAGCGTTGTTATTTAATAGGCTAAGCAGAAACTTTCATCCTTACTAACAGTTTTCCGTGGCTTTCAGATCATCTTTGCATGTCTGAGTTATCTACCTAGGACAATTAATAGTGCATATAAAAAAAATCAAATTACTGTAATTAAACAGTTTGAGAAATTCCCTAAGAAATTTGGCAGGTCAAGACTGTTTTCCCATTAAAACCAGCTGAGTAATGATAACACAAAAATGATATTTTCTCTTTTGGAAACCATGAAGTAGCAGGAAAGCAGTATTCCAAATATTATGAGCTGTCATATTATTTCATAAATATAATTTACTGGGAAATAGGGCTGTTGATTAATCACAATTAACTCATGTGATTAACTCAAAAATTAATCCTGATTAAAAAAATTAATCACGATTAATCACAGTTTTAATTGCACTGTTAAACAATAGAATACCAATGGAAATGTATTAAATATTTTGATGTTTTTATACATTTTCTTATATATTGTATTCTGTGTTGTAGTTGAAATCAAAATGTGTATTATTTTATTACAAATATTTGCACTGTAAACATGATAAACAAAATAAATAGTATTTTTCAATTCACCTCATACAAGTACTGTAGTGCCATCTCTGTTGTGAAAGTGCAATTTACAAATGTAGAATTTTTTTTAGTTACATAATTGCACTCAAAAACAAAACAATGTAAAACATCAGAGCCTACAAGTCCACTCAGTCCTACTTCTTGTTCAGCCAATCACTAAAACAAACAAGTTTGTTTACATTTACAGGAGTAATACTACCCGCTTATTTTTTTAAATATCACCAGAAAGTTAGACCAGGCATTTGCATTACACTTTTGTAGCCAGCATCGCAAGGTATTTACGTGCCAAATATGCTAAACATTCATATGCCCCTTCATGCTTGGGTCTCCATTCCAGGGGACATGCTTCCATGCTGATGACTCTCGTTACAAAAAATATGCATTAATTAAATTTGTGACTGAACTCCTTGGAACCGACACTCCCACGAGTGTACAAACCACTGGACTGTAGAGTCATTTTCTCTCTTCATGAATATTTAAGTATTGCATGTAAAGTGGGACAGCTTCAACAGGAGAGATTGAGAGGGACTCATCTTAAAATACCCCATAGCCTACTGGTAAGGGCACTCACAGGGGTACTAGAGTTCAAATCCCTACTCCACCTCAAGCAGAAAGAGGACTTGAACCCAGTCTCCCAAGTCCTGGGTGAATAAGCTAATCACTGGGCTATAAGGGGGAAACCATGACCTCCTATAGTGTTGTTGATTTTTGGGGGCAGGGGGTGGGGATGCACTAATCTGATAGATAATGTTTAAGGCAGCCTATAAGGACGTCTACAAGATCAGGCCTCGCAGGAGATTTTGATGTGGGAATGCCTAGCTTGAGTATCCTGCCAGGGATTAGTCATGAGCTGGACACCAGGTGTCAGGTGCCAGGTTGCTGTGTGCATGCTCAGCAGCAGAAAATGTAGGTGACCTTATCCTACTGTAGGTGACCTTATCAGTAGGCCCCTACAGGGTTAAGTGGCAGCTGACCAGGGTTTTTGAAGATCCAAATTTTGGCTTGGGTGCCTAAAGGAGCAGTTGTGTGCCTAAATCTCTTTGTGGATCTAGCTTTAATGTACACTCTGGTTTGAAGACTTTACTTCATACCTGTTTGTAAAATGCATGGTTGCTGCTATGCAATGAATGTTAGCTAGTGACTGTAAGCAACAACTCTATAGGAAGGAGCAGTGTATAGCCTCAGCACTCTAGGGATGCACATTGCCTCCTGGAGCTGCAGAGGCTTTGTACCTGCTACTATACCCCTTTGTGGGATGCATCATACTCCACCCTCCCCCAGCTTGAGCAGCCAGATCTGGTGGCAGGCATATGGGACACTAGTATACAGGCAGCTCATATTTCACTTGTGATCACCAGAACCTTTTAACTTGCAAAATCTAAGAGGTCACCTATTGTGGAAGAATCCTATTAAACGTTTTTGACAAGCCAGTGGTTTGATTTTAGCATATTTACCACATCAACACTGCTATTTTAAATATATTTGAGAATAACAGTGTGTTATTCTTTTGAGCCTGCAATTTGGTTGGTGGTTGTGTGAAAATGTATGTTCTCTTTGACACATTTAATTAACTTATACCTTAATATTTTGTGAAATACTCAAGGGGGGGAGGGGAGAATATAGGCCCAGACCTGAGGAAGAGCTTTGTGTAGCTAAAACACTTGTCTCTTTCAAGAAGAAAAGTTGGTCTAATAAAAGATATTACCTCACCCACCTTGTCTTTCTAGTACCTTTTCTCTCAGTCACAGGAAGACCATAGGTAGAAACAGATAGTCTCATATTCTTGCAATCATAATCTGGAATTTGGAAATGCCTGTTTGCAAAACCCTAACAAAAAATGTATCCTTCCCCTTAAAGGACAATCAAATGCATTAGTTTTCCAGTCAAACTCCTAAGAGCCTTCCCATAGAATTTGAAGTCAGTACTCTTTTGCTTTACACTTAGTTCTTAATGCATACTGCCCAAGGGTTTCTATAGGCAAGGAGGAAATCATTATAATATCCTTATTGGTATTGAATAGCACTTTACTCCACAACTAGTCTAATTGATTTCAGACATGTCCCTTTGTTTCTGAATGAGAATTAGACTTTACAAGAAGGACAGTGAGATGAAAAAAAATTCTGCATAGATAGCTGTTGAAGGATTAGGTATGTAAAGGATGCTATTAATTTTCAACACACTCTAGGAAGTAAACAAAAAAAATGCTTCTGTATTTGGAAGTATATTTATTTGCTTGTAGCTTTCTGAATTTTTTGGGGGGGAAAGTGATTTTACAACTTTGTAGATTTAGATTCACAGCAAGTACATTTTACTACCAAAGTGCAATGAAACACTCCGTTTCATTTGTTGATTTCTAGAAATATTTACATAAGCTTATGAAAGTAATTACAATGAATAAACTGTCAATCTTGTACTTTCAAAATATTTGATATACTAAGCAAAATTTGTACATTTAAGAGGTCAAGATATTTTCATGTGCCAATTAGCTGGTAATGCATGACAATGCACATTTGGAGGTGATTACAGCATACACTGAATGGTGTTATTTTTATCCTTCATATTGTTATGGTCTTGATAAAAAAGCACAGCATATCTAAATACATTACACACATGAAATTTACAGAAGTTATAAATGGGAGCAAAATTACCATATAATCTGCTATGACAGGAGAACCTGAAATGCTTGTGGGACCATAGTGAATCTCCAAGGAGTGAAACTGTCTCTTTCTTTCTTTCCCTTTTCTTCCCTTTCCTCCACCTATTTTCCTTTATTATTTGAATGTAAGCAGAGGGTACAAATTCTATTTCAGCATTTATCATCTGGAGTCTGGCTCTATCCTTTCCCTGTTCTCTTTCTTTGACTTAAAAACACTTTCCTCCAACCCCCTTCTGGCTGCTTCCCTGCAACAGAGATTGGGCTTGATTCTTCCCTCACACTAGTTTACATCAGTATAACTCTGTTGTGGGCCAGATCCTCACTTAGTGTAATTTAGCATAGCTCCATTGTCTTCCTCACGTTAAGGATTTGGCTTTTAAAAGAGTTGCTCCTGATTTATATTAGAATGAGAGGAGGATCAGGCCCACTGTATTTGGTTTAGTAAAGTATCAAGGGGCGGAGGGTAGAGAAACTATAGAATGTAAAGGCATTGTACCCTCTGGGGATGGAACTGGCTTCTGAACACAGTTATGGTTCTATAATCTTCATTATGGCTTGCAAGCAGTGTGGGATAGATTCCCAAGGGCAATTTAGATGTAAGTGAGATAAGCAGGGGAATGCCTAGTTTGAAAATCATGCCAGGGGTTTAGGTGTGAGTTAAGTGCCATGCAGCTCAGGACTGAGGCAAATTCTTTCATACCCACAGGCAGAAATTTAGGTGCCATGGTGGAAATGTAGGCACTTACAGACTGTACGTTTAGGCAGCAGCTGATGAATGACAGGCACCCTTAAGTGTTGGACTTGGGCACCTAAAAGGGCAGTTAGACACCTAAATCCCTCTTGGGAATCTAGCTCTGTGTCTCTTTCTGGCAAGAACTATCCCAAAGTAGGTTTTTCTCTGTGATGATGGGGATTGCTAGGGAACCACTTCAGGCAGCCATTCTCAGTAGTGGCACTGTTGATTCCAATTTTCCAATACACTCCAGAAAAAGCTGCCAGTGTTAGTTTAGGCCTGTCCCAAGAACATGTGACTCCTGAGTTGTCTCTCCTGCTGTTAATGTGATGGCTTGTCCTGAGAAACAGGTACCAGGACAGCATTCCAGCCAGCACAATGTTTCTAGAAGTGTCAAATACTTAAACCATCACCAGAGGTCATATGAAGAACTTGACAATATTGGCAATTGCAGTTCTTCCCACATGGTTTCCTTCACTGACAGATGGAACATCTGTACTACTAGGAGAGGCATTTAATTGCTTCCCAATTCTGCAAGCATTTGGCAGATACCTGGAAAGTGTTCTTAATGTGGAGGGCTGGAGACACTTGGTCCAACTTAATCACAGCCACAGCATGCTGCAAAAATGTAGCAATGGTGGAACTTTGCTCACTCAGGGCCAAAGAGAGAAACAAATATTGGTAGTTCAAGAACCACAGAATACCAAATACCCAGCTAGACAGCCATTCAAAGCTCTGTTCATGGATTTTAACAACAACGGATAAAGTTAACTGGTAATTCCCTCCACAGCTTCACCCAGCAAATACTAAAACTTATCAATTGCTTTACACATCTGCTTTACTAGACTTTCTTCATGATCTAGCTCTCCTTTCTTAGTGTCTTTCCCCCCTTGTTAAGATTTCCACTCTTATTCTATCTGCATCATTGACATTTACAGCACTTGCAGGATCAGAATTATGATGGTCGAATTCAAAGCACAGTTGTGACTTTGTTCATCTTCTTAAGTGCTCCTTCTGTATAATCTCTGTAAATAGCTAATTCTCAGATTATTGGGAGTCTGAATTTAAATGCTTGATTTTAGTGTGTTATGTGTTTCCATCAATCAGCTGTAACACACTGAACTGAACAAATATTGCCACAACTTCTTTAAGCTTTTCTAGACACAGAGTTACTGCTTTTGTCAGCAAAGGATGGATACTCCTGGATGGATAACCATTCCAAGATACCAGAAGGTTATTAGAAGTCTCCTACCATTGATATTTCTTTTCTAGTTCAAGGGTCTTGATTTCATGATGTCTGACCTCTTTATCAGGATACATTTTCTGCAGAATAACTTGCTATCCTGCTGCTGTCTCAACACTGAGTTGATTAGTCTCAACTGTGTCTGTCATGAATAGCTGATGGTTGACAGGATAGCAGGAGATTTATGAATTCCTGCTGTTTCAATAATTCAGTCTGCCATTAGATTACACATTGTCTATAGCAATTTCTAGCATGAAGCATCTTTCAAAATTCTGTAGTATATGCTCAATAAAAAAATCACTTCTTTTTTTATGCTCATTGTGTTGCATGAGGATAAATACTGTACTCTTCCTCCATTATCATCACAATACAGGTTTTGTCACTAGTCCTTTTGTAATCCATGGGAAGTAAATACTCAGGAATACACTACCAAATAATTTCACCCCAGGGCACTCTTAGCTACTGTCAATGAGATATTGATTAGAAGGCAGTGCATGGATAACCAACCAGAGCAGGTTACAAGGATGGATGAGGTTACAGGGGCACTGAGTGAAATGGGAGTCTTTGTTTTTGTCTAAGATCTTCTGAGACATCTCAGTAAGCTACTGTGAAAGGGAGTCCATGAAATGAAAAACATACTGAAATGGTCTGTGATGTTTTCACACATAGTTACAATGCAATAGGATTGCTCCACAGTAGACAAATGCTGGGTTGTTGAGTTACACTTTGTCTACATCTAGTGAGATAAATCAGTGAGATGACAGAAGGAATCAGATGTATGCCCAACTCTTCAAAAACATTAACCTTAATTTACTTCACCCACCTTTTTTTAAGGAAAGTTCTTATCATTATTAAAGTAAAAGCTGAAGGTTCTAAAGCCCCAAGAATAGGCATTGGAGGATTCAGGGGGAATTAAAGCAATGCTTATTGAGAGCTTTTAAAAAACAAAGCTCTCTCAACCACAACAAGTAGACTTAAGACTCACACCCATTCTTTGGGAAGTCTTCCCCTGTTTGTTCCTCGTGAAGTCACATAGACATAATGATGTAAAATTTTGAGATTTGTGCCTTGTCTTCAACAGAGTATTAATCTTGGTTCCATTCTCTTAGCTTCTTTATGAATTAGATGGTGTCAGCAGACCAGGTCATAGGAGGTCAGGCCTAGTGGATGGAACAAGAGTCAGGCCTAGTCGTCAGAGCCCAAATGCCAGAGCCAAGGGTTTGGACAGAGTCGGAGTCATGAGTCAGGCCCAAGGGTCGAGACCGAAGTCAAAGTCCAAATGACAGAGCCAAAGGTTGAAGCAGAGTCAGAGTCATGGCCGACTGTCAGAACTAGATTACCGGTGTCAGGGAAGGCAGGAATAGGGCTGATTCTGAGGCCAGAGCAAGCTTGGAAAAGGATGGGAACAAGGCTGGGTTCAGGGCAAAAGCTGGGCTGGAGCCAAGGAGAAACAAAACAGGAGCAGGGCTTGGAAAGACAAGCACAAGGAGGCAGAGAGTCTGTGTTATTGAGCAGCCAGCAAGCTATTGCTGCTGCTAGGTTTAAGAACCAGCCTGCTGGCTTCCTTAGCAGTCAGCCAGGGCTGGCCATCAGGTAGCCTAGCTAGTTTGTTAGGACATGTTTTTTTGAGCATGTACAGCTGAGGGCCTTACTCCTGACAAATGGTTCCCATGATACCATTGTCCTTTTTCTTTGGCTGGCCTTCTAACACACTGACAACTTGTATGCATCTTAATATAGGCTTAGGCACGCAGTGCAAGGGTTTGTCAGGAACCTGCTACAATGTATCCTATTTGGCAGCTTTTCCCTATCCTCTTCTCATCACATATTTTATTTTTCACAAGACTATAGGTGTAAAGAGGGATAATGTGTAGGGTATGTAGTGTTGCTGTCACTAAGAATCGACATCATTCATGCATAAAAGATGTTTGTTATGCTCCATTATGTATTATAAAATGCACATGGTGTTTTCTGAGTAGGGCACAAGGGTGTTTTAATACAATTCCAACACTTTAAAAATAAGGTGTTTGTTACATTGGATAGGGCACAGAGCTTTCAGTGCTAGTTCACTACTCGCATAGGTAGCTGAGTTGTCTTAGTCAAGTTTGCAGTGCAGACGTCAACCTCACAAAAATAGTTGGAATGCATTATGAAAAATCACACAGAAACAACAGCATTCTCAGTGGAATGCCATTGACTGCACAGACACAAAGATTAAACTATCCTCTTAGCCCAGAGTTAGGGGGAGGGATAGCTCAGTGGTTTGAGCATTGGCCTGCTAAACCCAGGGTTGTGAGTTTTGAGCATTGGCCTGCTAAACCCAGGGTTGTGAGTTCAATCCTTGAGGGGGCCACTTAGGTATCTGGGGCAAAATCAGTACTTGGTCCTGCTAATGAAGGCAGGGGACTGGACTCGATGACCTTTCAAGGTCCCTTCCAGTTCTAGGAGATAGGATATCTCCATTAAAAAAAAAAAAAAAAAGTTAGTAGGTCGAGTAAGAAGGGAAAGCTTTTTGCTTCACAGACACCGCTTGGCTGCTGCTTGGGTCTGAACTGTCTTGAGCAATTCACCCATCCTTTCTGAACCTCTATTGTTGCTTCTCCTACTAGATTTAAGCTCTGCTCATTAGTTTTCTTGCTTCCTACCCCCGGCAGCTGCTGTTTCTACCTCTCTGGGTCTGGAGTGAGGGCTCACCTGCTCCAAACTCCTCCATAGGGTTGCCACATTTTGGGGGGGGGGGAGGAGGGAAATTAGGACATTTAGTCACAATTGCAGGAAAATGTATGCAAATTATTTAATAAATTAATTTGCATGTTGTCAAATAATCTGCATATGATTACCTACTTCCATTTTTAGAACGTTGTCTATGGACTTAGTGCTGGTGATAAGTGTTAGACTGACATACCCTGTGAATGAAGTCCTCTGTTATTTACATGGCTGCAGCAGGAAGGAACACATCCCCCTGCCAACACTGCCCTGTCAACATGCTTGAAACATGATCTGGGCTCTTCTAATGGTAACACAAGTGGCTCAGTCTCCATGGGCTATACAGTTCTTGGCCTCATTGCTATGTTTGCAAAGCACAGTCCTGAGTTTGCGAGTGAGAGCTGGAACTGAGACTTACCAAATTCATTTCACACACGGTCCACCAAACATCCACTGCATGGGAATAACATTCAATCATTTTTGAGCTTGGCTGTATTCATTTATTCATACATTCTCCACATTCCCCACTCCCATAAAATTCAGTTCTGCTCACAATAATGTGCATGTACTTCCTCCCACTAATATAATCCTGCCCCCAAAGTCATCTAGTCTATCTGCTCATTCCCCAAGATGCTTGTGTATGGAGCCTGTGCCAATGTTGGCTGCCTCTCACATTCCACCCATCAGGTAGTCCAGAGACATCTATACCAGGTTGAGTGATCGAGACCACCGACCAGGGAAATAACCCACTTCCTTCCCTGACGAACCAAGGGACACACCCCATCCATGTACTTATTCCCTACACTGATACGGACTTGGACTTTTAATACATTTCATAGGTGGCCTACCCAAGCCCACTTATCCATTGACGCTTTAAAAACTCCCGCACCCCAATCTGGGTCTATGCTGGCTATGTGATATGTATGTATCTCGTGATCCTTGTAACCAATACCCTGTAATCCCTTACAACTCAAACCTGACCCCAGATGTACAGTACCTTCCCTCTTAACTTGTATATATTTAATTTTAAACATTAACTTTAATAAAAATTTTAAATCTGTTCTTTCCTCTAAACTGTATGTCTGTGTGGTCACACAACAGTCCATCAAGTGCCGTGCAGGGCCGGCAGCCTGCCAAAGAGGGTGCATGTGCAGGGTTTGCCTGAGTCCCACCTGACCTGCCGAGAAGCCATCTGGGCTGACGAAGGTGGCAGACAGGCAGGCGAGCAGCAGCATCTGGAGACGGCAGAGGGACCCAAGCTGCAGGGGGGCAGTTGGATGACCAGCTGAGCCATCTGACTTCTCTAGAGCAGGGGTGCCCCTCCTCTGCCCTGTTCCACACCATGTACAGCCACCACTACTCCTTCTCTCTCCCTCCCCGCTCCGGTTCCTACCCCAGAGCCACCCCTGGCCACACTGCTCAGGACTGGGAACCTCCTCCTGTCTGCTGTGGGGGGGGGGGGGGGAGGAGGAGGGAGAGGGAAAGGCTGATCATAGAATCATAGAATATCAGGGGTGGAAGGGACCTCAGGAGGTCATCTAGTCCAACCCCCTGCTCAAAGCAGGACCAATTCCCAACTAAATCATTCCAGCCAGGGCTTTGTAAAAACCTCTAAGAAAGGAGATTCCATCACCTCCCTAGGTAACCCATTCCAGTGTTTCACCACCCCCCTAGTGACAAAGTTTTTCCTAATATCCAACCTAAACCTCCCCCACTGCAACTTGAGATCATTACTCCTTGTTCTGTCAGCAACTTGAGACCATTACTCCTTGTTCTGTTCGGGGTGTCCCCCTCCCCCTGCCCATGTACCCAATCTCCACAGAGCTGGGGTGATGGGACAGGAGGAATCTGTCTGTGCTGCTGCCTCTCTGGATCTGGAGCTGCCAGCAGCTGCTTGTGTCTGAACAAGCCTTCAGACTCCTGACCCTAAGTGGTTTCTTAAAGAGACAGCGTGCTCATACGCTCTCTCAGACACACACACAGTCTCCCTCACACAGTTCCCCCAACATACACACCAGCACTCCCTGCATCCAGGTCACTTTCCCCACGTGTGCTGTGCTGTAAAGTGAGCATCAGCACTTGTTAATTATCCCTTGTTTTAATATTCTTTCTTCTTCTTCTATGTTATAGTAACTTTTAAAAATATGTATCTAGTTTTTTTTTTCCTACTGGTGGCGCACATCCGCACATTACCTCAATATGGTGCACATAACAAAATTCATTCCACACATGGATGGAAAAAATTAGAGGGAGCATTGCCCCATAGTGATATAGTTATACCGATGTAAGTTTATAATGTAGACCTGGCCTTAGGCACCTAACTCCAGAAGACGGTTCATGGCTGTGAATCCCAGATGGAGGTAGGTGCCCAGTAGGTACCTAATTTTTTGAGTGGAGTGGGGCATGAGCCAGACCTCTCTCCTCTGCATTTCCCATTGGCTAGTTTAGGCTCCCAACTCAGCATGCTGCCTTTTGTGTCCCATTCTTAACTCTCCCTGTGCATTATACAGGGAGTCTGGGCCCCTAACTCAGGGCTGTGCACTCCACTAGGCAGTAGAATGGTCTAAAAGGTGGGAACTACAGTGCTGAGTCTTGTGTATCTAGCCCTATAATACAAATATCAAACAACATCAGGCCCTCACTCCATGAAGAAGCGGTTCCCAAAATGACTTGATACTTTATTTTTCTGACTGCAGGAGAGGCACTGACTCTCTTCCATACATCTTCCCCTCTTGCATGGGACAAATACATACATATCCCCGTGGCCTAATCTGAGGAAAGACTGCTGCCATCTTGCAAATGGCTGTGCTGGGATTTAACGATTTCTGTAAAATGAGCCTTGCTAAAGTTAATGGTCTGCCAAGTTTACAGCACTATATAGATCATATTAATATAAACACAGATAGCCATGCAATCATATATAGTATAGCATAGTATGTTTATTATGTGCAGGAGCAAAGGAGGATTCAGCAAAACAGTAAGAATTTTAAAGGAATGTGCTGGCATTTTTCTGACTCGGGCTGCTTTATCTTGGAGACCGTTAAAACTGTACCTCTGAAATTCTGTGTTTGGTGAGTTGGTATCAGTGTTCTACGGGAGAAAAGAGGGACAGAGAGATTATAATGAAGGCTTCATCTCTCTTTGGGTTTGCAAACGAGGCCTCGGTTAAAAATTGATTCTGTTGATTACGCAGCCTCATCTTTGCTGAAATCTTCGAAAGGGGAAGGAAGTCCCCCCCCCCCCCAAATGGGCTTTCATGCATAGAAGGGCTATTTCTTTTTGCAGAGATTTTGAAATCAGATAATTGCATTCAGATGTCTATCACCAGGCTTACTTCACAGCAAAAAATAATTTTAAAATAATAATGGGTAAATTCAGCATACATGCAAGTGGGGGATTAGCAGAAATGCTGTGAGCAATGGATAATGTGGAAAGTTTCTGTGCCTTTTTTGAGGATTGCCTTACAATTGCATACATCAATCCTAATTTGTAAAATCCCTGGGTTTTGCAGTGCTGGAATTTGCAAGGACAAATACTTACAGTTATGCCAAGTTATACCAATCTGTGAGGTATTTTGGTGTTGGGGGAAAATATCCACTAGAGATTTGGCTGAGAACACCAAAATTATTTTCATTTGTGAGCTAACTCATAATTTGCAAATTGGTGTTCAGAGAAGGAAAGCAAACCTGAGAGTCATATTTGCCTTGAATCTTAAATCTGCTTGAATAGAAACATTTGGGTTCGAGGTTCTATATCAGGGATCAGCAACCTTTGGCCCGCGGCCCACCAGCGTAAGCCCCGCGGCGGGTCGGGATGGTTTGTTTAGCTGCCGTGTCTGCAGGTTCGACCGATCCCCGATCCCACTGCCCATGGTTTGCTGCTCCAGGCCAATGGGATGGCGGGAAGCGGCGTGGGCCGAGGGATGTTCTGGCCACTGCTTCCCACCACCCCCATTGGCCTGGAGCGGCGAACGGCAGCCAGTGGGAGCCGCGATCGGCCGAACCTGTGGATGCGGCAGGTAAACAAACCGGCCCGGCCCACCAGGGGGCTTACCCTGGCAAGCCACGTGCCAAAGGTTTCCGATCCCTGTTCTATATAATCACAAATCTCAGACCATGCTCGTCAAAGTTGAAAGAACAAGGCCTGAGGCTGTGCTTACATAGCTAACACTTCCTCTTCCACTAGCATCCCTCACTCTGACCCACCAAACACGACCTGGGATAGAAGACATTGAAGAGCAAAGTGTGCTCCTGAAGATGGCTGGGGGATAATGTGAAACTATTATTATGTTGCTATTAGTTAAATGTAGTTCATAGTGCTAATAATGAATGAGGCTGCATTATTTATTATGTAAAACTATGGGATTTCAAACTGGAGAGGAGATTGGGTTTCAGAAGGTTACAACCAACCTCCCTTTCTTTATTACTAGGAGGGGAGTATCAAAACCTTGTTTCAGTTTTAACATGAGGTCACAGAATACAAAATGTCCGCAGTCGGGACATTAATGAGATCAACAGCTCTTTTCACATACAACATCAGAAAAACCATTAGATGGCAACAACTTTCAGTCACTTTTAAACCTAGACACATTTGATACACTGACTTGAAATCAAATGATCCTTCATTGCTAGTCCCTTATTTTATCCATTCCTGAATAGTAAAACATGGTAACCAGTTTGATCTCTCTCCCCCATATCAGTCTGTCATGCTTGCTCTTTCTGATCTAAAATGTATTGTAACAATGATATCAGTGAGTTATTCTGGTCATACTGAATTTGTTTACTCAACTACCGACCACCTGTTTTGTCTGCATGATGTATTCAGGATGAAGGGTTGCCTTCCTGATCCCTCACTGGCTGATATAGAAAAGGACTAACTTTGACAATTTATCCTAGTTTTTAGGAAGTGCAGAATGCATTTAGAATTTGCACGCCTGTTCTCTGGCAAAGGCTAGATGTCTCAAATTTTTTCAAGATTCTAAAGTACCCAGCAACAACCCTGTAACACGACACAATCTAAAGGATTTCCTTATCACATTTTTAAAATAATCTTATTGTGGTTTGGTAAGAAAGAGAGCATATGTCTTGTAGGTAACATGAACAGCTTCTTAGGTTCTGAGTTGAATTTAGTCATGGCTGAATGGGAGAGCAAACAAGTGAAAATAATAAAGTATTTTGAGTATGAAAATCAGGAAATTAATAACCAGCTACTTATATGCCCTGATTTTGACCCCAATCCTGCAAATTTACACACATGCTTAATATTTATCTTGTGATTAAAGTCAGTGGGACTAGTCATGTGACAAGCACATGCGTAAGTGTTTGCAAGTTCATTCCCTCTAGGGCACCTGGCATTGGCCACAGTCGGAAGACAGGATACTGGGCTAGATGGACCTTTGATCTGACCCAGTATGGCCATTCTTATGTCCTTATGTTCAAGTTTGGGGCATATCAGCTAATACCAAAGAGAAGTTCTTACAATATAAATTTACTTCATGGGATGCTCAGTACTCCTGTCAGAGTATTGAGGATCCTTTCCTTTTTTCATGCATTAATTTCTCCATAGTTGACTCATGTTATAGCCATTATTCTAGCTGAACTGGATTCTGGTTAAGGAGTGGTAATGATGAATATCAAGTAGCTGCTTCCCAGTTAAGCAACAAGACACTCTCCTTCTCCCCCATGGGCTGAGAGCACTGCCTGCCTGTGAACATTCAGACTTTAACATATTTTTTTATTGATTACAAAGCTACACGTATAAATCATTCTTGAGGACAAAAGCAGCCATAGCCAATCACCATTTGGATGGGAATGCTCTGTAGATTTAGCTCTGTTGCACTTCTAGGTTGTTGTGGGCAGGTACCTTGGGTTGCAGCTTCAACCACATAATGCTTCCTTCATAAATCCTTACCTACCCATGTCTTTGAAGAGAACCATTTCCAAAGTGTATTTAATGAAATATCTGCTTTCCAAAGTATCCTAGTCTTATACACAGTATAGTACCTGTTAGCAGTTCCTGTGGTGATTAGGATGATTGTGATTTATTGTCTACATGGCATATAAAACCTTTTGCATACCTACAAGATGATTTATAAGGAACACAATATTTTGCCATTACTTCCACTGGATCAGTTTAGTATAGTAATGTCACGTGAAGGCACTGAGAAAAGCCAACATGAAAGGAAATGTATAATGGTGACAGCTGTATTGACATGCCATGCATTCTTCATAAAGCATCCCCTGTAACTAGAAATACACTGCATTATTTTGTCATTCCATCATTTTAATACCTATAAAATGCCATAACATTATTAGACAATGTAAAAGTCTTTCTTTTGTTGCTTATGCAGTTATGATTTATAGCTAATATCTCTTTAGAAAAATTGGATTTGTATTTATATCTGCACACATACAGGTAATGTGTGTTGAAACCTGAATTTCTAATAGGAAGTTTAAAGTAAATAGGATTTTTTTTCTTTCTGACTTCAGTAACATCAATTTAGTATATGCTTGAATAAATGAACGTGTAATAGTCATGTCTTTCATACCTTTTTCAGCAGAAAGCACAGGCATATTGGTCCAGACCCTGAACTATCATTGAGAACTGCTCAATGCAACTCAAGAGGAGTGTGTGTGCATGCATGTGTGTGAAGACAAGTGGCTTTTAGAAGCCTTTGTGCATTCTCCTGATCCTTGGCGAAAGCATACTGCCCTGGCCCATTAGCATAACAATGTAGCCTGAGAACTGTTCTAAGTTCTGTTGATTGTCAGTGATGCTAAGAAGCTGGGGATTGCTGGGCCATAGTGACATTCTGGTCTTACCTCCTTTCCTCTAGCTACATTCCTGAGCCATGTCCAAAGGAATGGCATTGTCATAGAAGCTACTATGTATGTCATCAGCAGATACCCTCCCACAGGGGAATTCTCCCGGGGCTGGGTACACTGCCTTTAGGGTGGCTTGTTTTCTTAATGTTCACCTAAGGCATGCACATAGACTATATTGCAACAATTCACAAAATACTGTCTTGGATCTTCCCTTCCTGCAGTAAAGTCCAAGGGAAGGAAATCTCTGTGAAGATCACCTGTGTTGTGGAATTCTCCCTCTTTTGTTCTTGGTGGTGGAGTTTGCCAGTGACTAGGCCACAGGACCCACTTCTAAAACTGGATCCCCAACATGCCTGTATATCTCCACTGGGTCTGCCCCTGGGTGGCTCTCCCATTGCTTTCATTACAACCCCAATGGTCAGGGTCAGCTGCCTCTGTGAATGGGTGTCCATGCCCTCTCTTTGTACAGACCTCACTCCCACCGAGCACCTGTGGGATCCAGGAGGTGTGTGGTGTCTAGGAGGCAGGAGTGGACAGTGTTGCACAGACATGTTTTGTTCCACTGCTACACAGAAGAGAAGAAATCTATGACTATAGGATTCCCTTGAGGCACAGATATGGGAGGAGTCGGAGGAACAACCTGGAGCTATGTTGGTACACACAACACATAAGTAATCAATGATATATTGTGCTGCTCTTTGTTACTTTGAGCAAAACTTGACTTTTCCACAATATGATAAATAAAACCAAGGGTTTAATGCCAACCTTCTACAAAATATCTTCCGTTCCTTCAGAATGTACCATTTATTAGTTTTCTTCAAGTCGATGCATGGCTTTTATATGTGGTTGCAATTAAAGCAGGTGTTAAATCTACATAGCTGTGGCTTTCATCCTGCTACTTTTAAATGCAGAAGCATAGAAATATACATGGATATACTTCATTTTGTTTGCCTTTGTAGGCAGTATACAAATAACTAGTTGTGTATCAGTGTTTCTGTTATTCATCCTGAGGCACAATGTGCAACTGATTACAGAGTTATATTTTCTTTTTAAAAAGTGTAATTTATTTCTTATAGGAAATATTTAGGGATAGCTCAGTGGTTTGAGCATTGGCCTGCTAAACCCAGGGTTATGAGTTCACTTCTTGAGGGGGCCATTTAGGGAACTGGGATAAAAATCTGTTTGGGGACTGGTCCTGCTTGGAGCCTGGGGTTGGACTAGATGACCTCCTGAGTTCCCTTCCAACACTGATATTCTATGATTTGCAGTGTATTTTATGGGAAAGCAGGGGCAACCAAGAAAGGGATCCTATCCAACTAAGGGGCATGGCATAGCTGTGCTGCTGGATCAGAACATGAAACAGAGTGACTAAGGGGCACAATCTAGTCCCTGTTTCCCCCTTGCTCTAATGAGGAAGTAATCTGTGCCTGTTCATTTGCTGGCATAGTATTCTTCCTCCTCTGTGCTGGCTCTGGTGCCATTGGGCAGTTAAGCAGAACCAAGACTCCACCCACGGCTCATCCCTGCCTGCCTACTCTCTTCCCAGCTATATGATAAGCGGAGTTGCCAAGCATCAGTGATATGTCTGCACAGTAGAGCAAGGGAGCTCCCTATGCCTTAGACCTTATTCCTTGCATTTGTGAGCAGCAAAGTCCGTGTGACTGACCCCAAACACAGTTTGCAGGGTTGAGATGTTGGCATGAAACTGAAAGGGAATTTGGGCAGGTATTGAAACTACAAGCTTTTAAGGACAAGAATCTCTGAATCTTCACCTGACATCATTACCAGAAGCACTAAATAGTGAAACAAATAATGTGCCACTATTCTCTCAAACAGACTTAGCTGTAAAATCCAGGATAACCTTCTCTTTGTTGCTGTTTTGAATTAGGTACACCAAAAGCAGGGTACACTTGTACATTTTTACAGTACAGCTGATAAGTCTGTATTTTTTTTCAGAAGGGAGAAGGAAATCTGGTGGTCTATAGCACTGAAGGTGAATATACGTTCAGTAATTACAGCCACTGGTCAAAATATGCCTAATATATAGTATCATAGGCCAATTTTGATGGATCAGGTAAAGAAAGACATTAGTATAATGTGTAAGGAAGTAGAATTATGACTGATATAGGACTATTAATAATGCATTTCCTGGCTTTTAAGGGCTTAAAATCTCATCCTTAGCATTGCATTAATGCAGTTTTTGTAATTACTATGGTTTTTAGTTCAACATAAATTTAGCACAATTAGAAAACAAATTAATAATGTAGATAGACAGTTAGTTTGCTAAAGATTGCAATGTCAACGTAGGCTGTAACAACCATGGTTACATGTTGCGTTGTGGCACAATATCTACCAGTGTCCTACTCACATATGTGACCCACTGTACTTCAATAGTTAATTAGTGTGATTCTAAGATAGTATATTAAATGAAAATATAAACAATTTGACTCACTCTTGATGCTAAACTTCAGCTAGGCTTATTTTTAGACGTCAGTGTAGAGTTATTTAAACTTTAGGTAAAGCTACATTCACCAGTGCCTACAAAGCTAAAGATAAATGTACAAGTAGTGAACAAACATCAGATTCAGTTTGTGCTGGTGGAGAGCAGTAAATTAATATATGTGGTTTCCTAGAGGCCATTGTTATAGGAGTTAGCCCACACCAATATGGAATTAATGTGAATTTTTATCAAAATTTCTGTGTGCTGTCTTTTGCTTTATTTCTGATTTTATCCATCCCTTTCAGATGAACAAGTGTTACATGATTCACATTGAATTAGAAGTATAACTATGTAAAATTGCCCAATATTTTAAACATACAGATGTATCCCTTGTCCCCTGTTTATATTACAGTAACAGTCAAATCAGGCATAATCAAAGTAACCTAAAGTAAATGAGGTCTTTGAAGGTAATAACAAACATACCTATATAATTAAGTATCTCCCTGTATTCTTTGACAAATCTCTGTGGTAAGACGGTTATGACCAGGCTATAAAAGCCCAATTTAGCTATCGATCAAATACTCTAGCCTGAAAGTTAATAAGTCTCTAGCACTGAATCCAATATTTCCTTAAACAACAAACAACAACCAAAAAACTAATGCATGGATATTGGATTTGCAGTTGTGATGGATAATCAACTACAAAATGGCTTCCTTTTTTATAACAAGTGAATGGATTATAATTATCCTCCTTATGTATATTATACTATTTTGTGTTCAAGTAATTTACTGCATGTTATCACCTGTCACTGCGTTGACTATTGAACATCCAGAAAAAAATCATAATTTACTAATTTACTAAAGTTTGAGAATTCAATATGAGAGCAGCTAATAGCTACAAGGGGAAAATGTACAATGTACATTTGTAAGCTTCCATTAGTTATTGCTTACTTACAGCAAAGCAGAGAGAAGCAGAAATCTCATGCGGGCTAATGGTGGAGGGCATGGCTGCTTCAGTAGAGCTGTGCTATTTTACACCAGCTGAGGATCTGGCACATCATATTTATAAAACTGACACTTAGTCTAGTTTTGATAACTAAGGTACATGGATTTAGATATCACCTGCCATTTCAGAACAACTTTGAGTGTAAAGAGAATAAATGCTCTGCAGAAGTGCTATTTGTTAGTGGCATTCAGGAAGACAACACTGCATCCATTGTACTTAGTTCATATTTGGAAGATTAACTTTGCATTCATGAAAACAAGATTATTTTTTTTAAATTGAAACTGAAAGGAGTTTCAGGGAGGACTACAGAGCTGTGACTTAAAAAAAAATAAGAGGAAAAATTGCAGAATCAGTGACAAAGCAAGACAGTTTAACAAAAGACTAACCTTAACTGGACCTCAAGTATTAGAAGCCAGATCCTAAACGGTATTTAGGTAACAATCTGCCGTTTTAGGCACCTAAGTCCACCATTTAGGTACTACTAACATTTTCAAACCCACCACTCAAGTGCCACTTAGCCCCGTAGATGCATAAATTTCCACCAGTCGGCATTCACAAAGCCACCTAAGCCTTGTCGCCATTACCATCCCTCAGGTAACAAACAGGTAGGAGTTTTAGCTCAAGCCAAAGTCTCAAAGGCCTGTAAGTGAAATTCTCAAATTAAGAGGAAGTAATACCTATCTCATCAACAGGCCTGATCCTGTAGGCATACTGTGAGCACAGCTAACACCTGATACCTGTCAGGTCCTGCTGCAGGAGGGACAAATTCAGGCTGCCAATAGATAGAAATGACAGCACCCCCCCAAAAAATATAGCTGGGGAGGAGTACAGATAAGTGAATGGTGAGTGTGAGAGAGGTACCGAGCATGAGCAGGAGGGAGAGATGGTTTCAGCTGAAAGGGCACAGGGCATAAGATGCTCACCAGATTTAGGTGTCTAAATCCAGGAGAGGGTTCATGGCTGAGGATCCTGACTGGAAGGAGGTGCCCATCAGTGACATATACCAGGGTGGCCACATAAGTGCCTAAAACTGTCCTCTCACCTCAACATTTCACTCTTGCCTAGTTTAGGTGGCTCCCTGCTCAGTGTGCTACCTTGTGAGGATCACTTTCTTAGGCACCTCACTCTTCCCATGCATCTTATGAGGATCCTGGGAACCTAGCTCAAGGCTGAAGATTCCACTATGGGTTGGACACCACAACAGGGAGCAGAGTCAGGCAGTCAGGCATGGGCATGCAGTAATCCAAATCCAGATCCAAATTTTGCAGCTTGGACTTTATTCTGTTTTGAAGACTGAAAGAAAACTTCCTTGTCATCAGGGGCGGCTCCAGGCACCAGCGCACCAAGCACGTGCCTGGGGCGGCAAGCCGAGGGGTCAGCCTGCCAGTTGCTGTGGGGGTGGCAGTCAGGGAGCCTTAGGCGGCATACCTGCAGGAGGTCCGCCGGTCCCGCGGCTTCAGCTGCAATTTGGCGGCGGGTACGCCGAATCCGCGTTACCAGCGGACCGCCAAAAGCCCCCTGACTGCCGTGCCATGCTTGGGGCAGTAAATACATAGAGCCGCCCCTGCTTGTCATCATCAGAAATACTAAAAATAATGTATAACTGCTACTTTTAACAGTTGGAAAAAAATGTAAAGAACTCAAGAAAGTGCTTGTACAATTGAAATGGGCTTAAGAACTAAAATGAGCTTATATTTTCCTCTTCCAGCTCAACTGAAAGCTGATTCTACCAAACAACTGTATATTTTTGTCCCTAGAGGAAGCTGTCCAGATGCCCAGATGACTTCTGAAGCCCAAATGAGACAGGAAAATTTACCGTTAGGTTTTTCAATGGTTAAGAAAGATTGAACATGTACTTTAGAATTTTTTTCCACTGATTGAACTTGTAAGGCTTTTTTACCTACTTGCCGCTCCCATATTTTTTTTTAATTTACTTTTGCTCTGAGTCACTTACTTTATAGTTGGCTGATTTAAATTGGATGGTTTAATTACTTAATTTTCAAAAAGCTATACGTTATCTGGCAGTTTCTAAAAACTATCATGTGAATATGCTGCAAGTTAGGCATACCAAGTTTCCAAATCCAGACACCTGGGGCCAGATTTTAGTAAAGTACATACACATTTGTGCACCCAGTTGCAGTTACCATGCATGTGACTGGCCATTTGGATATGCGGGTGAAGTAAATGGTGTCAAAGTCAGATTCAGGACTCACAATTTGTCAGACCACTCTGTTTACTAGCAAAGTGCTCTGCTAATACATCCAGATAATGTGAGCACCATGCAAGACTCAAACTATCTTATTTATACAGATAAAAGGGCGCGAACTTAACAAGATAACAAAAGGAAGCAGAACTGATAAGTTTACCTGGGGCTAGACATACATATCTTATTTCCTTACTAACTATTACCGATCTCCTGTTAATGTCCCACCATTAGCTTAAGTGGACCCATTGTTTCATACCTAATGTTTCTCTTCCTGACATCTATATTTCAACATTCCTTATTCCTGCTTAAAGGAACATACAGCATTTCTATAATCCATTCTACTTTTACAATATAATTCATTCTACTTTCACAATCCCTCCTTTTGGTCAAGCTACGCAATGACCAAGAATTACTGGGTTCCACATATCAATCGTTCTTTATCTCTTTTGTTCATCAGTGATATTTAAAATCATCATATTAGCACTCTGGTTTGGGCAGCTATCTGCGTGGCATGTCTTACACAATTTTGGATGCAACAGGAGATTAACTGAAAACATACAAAAATCATTAGGATTCCAAACAGGATAGTCAGGGCTCCCTGACACAACCAGTTTCCTATGCCAGAGAAATTGAACAGATTACTTAGCCACTTCCATAAAGAACTCGGCTCTTCATGGGGAAGATATGCGATTTCTTCTAAGTGGCTAGCGCGATCTATTACCTCATTGGTGTTGTCAGGTATATACACACAACATTCTTTTCCAATGAGAGCACAGGTCCCTCCTTTGGCTGCCAGCACTATGTCCAATGCCTGATGGTTTTGGAGGGCCATCTGTCGGATCGCCCCTGTTTCTTTGGCCAGGGCTCTTAAACTTTCTCCGGTTTCATTTGTCATTATTTCAACTACTGCTTGTAATCTCAGGAGCCTTTTTGCATGGTGTATTACTCCCCCAAATGGGATTAAGGAACTGCCAATGGCCTCTTCCCAGGTTAAGGGGCTTATGTTATTTACATACCATTGGGCATCTGATAAGTCCCTTCTTTTTCGCCTGAAATTATGGAGGCATCCTTGTGGGAAGGACCCTAGCACTCGGAATTGTGGGAAGAGTTGGGTGGGATAACAGATACCTGACCAGTTAGCTGGTAGTGTGGTATAAGCCTTGGTCCCACAAACCCAATGATGGCCTATTAAGGCCGGGAAGGGTCGGTTGCACCCATTTGTCATATAGGTGTTTGCAAAGGAGGAGTAATATCCCCCAAAGGGCACAGGGTAATTCTCCTTACGAGGAGTGGTGTTATTTGAATGGCATTGAAAGATTGTATTGTTTTCACTAAGTTTACTGTAGGGGGAACATGAGATTGATTTCTCTGTTTGATCCCAGGTTGAGAAAAACTTCATATCCCCATACCTGGCCCGCCACTTTTTAGTTTTGCTTGAATAATCCCATATACCATTGGCCACAATATGCTGAAGACAACGGCTTTTTCCCAGATCCAGCCCTGTCCCATTACACACCCAACACCAATTACCTTTTCCCTCCACCACACTTATCCATTTAGATACATTTATTCCCACCACTTCCCAAGTGTCATTGCTGTTCCATGTTTTGTTAAATGGACGAGGTCCTCCAGTGAGGTCTGGGGAATTGAGTGGGATTGCCAGGACAGAAACAACAGTTTGAGAGTGGGCTGGGATGTGGCTGCAGACCCAGCATTTAGAAATATTAAGGGTCTGAGCTATCCACACTTGCTGCTGGATAAAAGAATTGTCATCGTGGACTCCCCAGACCTTAAGACACCAGCAGCCGAAAAACAGGCTCCACCAGAGGTGCATGTTGGAGGCAAGGCCCTTCTGGTTCTGACAACCTCAACTGAGGGAACCGCAGTCACGGTTTTACGTCCACCAGGCAGCAGGCACTAGGATCGCTACTGCTTCTTTTTGGGCCTTGCTTTAGGTCATCGTCTGCTTCTGGCAACCCTTACGAGAGCGTAGATTGTAAGGTATTGCAGGCTGTTCCCCTACGTCATCTTCTGGAGTCAAAATTGACTCTGCGTGGTCCTGAGGTGATGATTGGTTCGCTGGGGGTGGTGCCTTCTTACACTGTGAAGCATGTATGCACGCTGCAATGCCAGATAGTTTAACAGCCGTCTGGGTAGTAAGCAGTACCTGATGAGGACCCTTCCACCGGGGCTCCAAGGCGTGTTTTCGATGATGGTGCCTTACGTAGACACAATCACCTGGCTCAAGGTCGTGACAAGCATCAGAGGTGGGTCCCGTCGGCCAGGCGGCTCAAACCTGTGAATGGAAGTGATTTACGGCTTGCATTAATCTCTTGCAATATTGAAGGAGCGTACTGTGAGTCAAATTCAAGACTGGGGCTGGAGTAATGGTAGCCATAGCTCGCATAGGGCGTCCCATAACAATTTCAAAAGGACTCAGTTTATGCCTTTGGGATGGAGTGGATCGCATTTCCATAAGGGCCAGCGGTAAAGCTGCTGGCCAGCTTAACCCTGTAGAGTCACAAATTTTAGCAAGCTTATTCTTCAGTACACCATTTCGCCTTTCAACTGCACCTGCACTCTGTGGGTGGTAGGGACAGTGCAACAGGTGTGTGATATGTAATATACGATCCGGGTGTTGAACAAGTTGTCCGGTAAAATGTGTACCCCAATCACTGAACAGAGTGGCAGGAATTCCCTTGGCAGGCATAATATGATTTAACAAACATTTGGCAACAGACAGTGAGTCAGTCTTGCGACAAGGAAAGGTTTCAATCCAACCAGAAAATAAACAAACCATAACCAAAATAAATTCATATTGTTGACACTTATGCATTTGTACAAAATCAAGTTGCAAATGCAAGAATGGTGCTTAGGGCAGGCCCCAGAACCCCTGAGTCACTTTTACAGGTTTACCAATATTGTGGCTTTGGCAAATGGTACAGGCGGCACAGTGGCAGGCTGCAAAAGAGCTGGAATGGGGGCCCCACCATCCTACCTTTGTTACAGCAGAGACCATCCCCTCCTTTCTGACATGCAAAACACCGTGTAGCAGGGTGGCCAGAGACTGGTAGAGTGAAAAGGGGGCCACAAAGGTGTCAGTAGGCAAACGCCAAAGGGAATCAGGATGTAGAGAGCAACCTTGGGCAACCCAGGAGTCTTTTTCGGTTCCTGGGGCAGAGTCTTGGAGCAGGGTGAGGTCAGTGAGGGATGGCGGTGGTATAGAAACAGAAAGAGAACCTTGAAACGCATCTGGGGAAGGTTCTATGGTAGCAGCATGTTTAGCAGAGGCGTCAGCAAATGCGTTACCCTTAGCAACATCAGTATCCGCCGTCGAGTGGCCAGGGCACTTAACAATAGCTAGGGCAGATGGAAGTAAAATTGCATACAGGAGAGTAGTGATGTAGGGGCCAATTTTGATAGGGGTACCGGCGGAGGTAAGGAAACCCCAAGCTTGCCAAAGAGTGCCAAAATCATGTACAACCCCAAAAGCATAGCGGGAGTCAGTGTAAATGCTGGCAGAGCGTCCCTCCGCCAAAAAGCAGGCACAGGTGAGGGCAACTAATTCAGAAACTTGCGCTGAGGTTACAGAAGGTAAAGGCGCAGCTTCTAGAGTTTCAGAGAGTGACACTACAGCGTATTCTGCAAGGAGACGACCTTGGTTGTCTCGAAAACAGGAACCATCAGTAAACAAAACAAGGTCAGAGTTAGGGAGAGGGACATCAGAAAGGTCTGAGCGCGGGACAATCACAGCAGAAACAGTTGCAAGGCAGTTATGGGGATCACTGTCATCAGACAAGGGAAGGAGAGTGGCAGGGTTTAACTGAGAACAACGCTTTACGGTGATATATGAAGCCGACAACAGTAAAAGTTCGTACCTGGTAAGGCGGGTGGAGGAGAGGTGGCCTGTGTTACGTTGTAGCAGGAGAGTTTCCACAGAGTGAGGGACCATGAGGGTAAGAGGAGAGCGGAGGACAAGGGATTCGGACATTTCAACTAGGCGCACTGCAGCAGCCACAGCACGCAAGCAGGGGGGTAAAGCCTTGGGCAACAGGGTCCAAAGTGGCAGAGAAATAAGCCACTGGGCGGTTTTTGTCTCTGTGCATATGAGTGAGAACTCCAAGTGCACACCCAGATTGTTCGTGGCAGAAAAGGGTAAAAGGCTTAGAATAGTCTGGCAGCCCTGAAGCGAGGGCAGAAGCCAAGCCCTGTTTGAGAGAAACAAAGGCAGAGTCGGCCTCAGGGGGCCATGGCATTGGATCAGGCACAGAGAATCGAGTGAGTTCCTGGAGAACTTTTGCAAGGGAGGCATATTGGGGAATCCGTTGCCTGCAAAATCCAGCCATGCCCAAAAACTTTCAGACCTGGCATGGGGAGCGGGGTCGGGGAAAGCTAAGGATAGCTTGGACGCAGGTGGGAGAAAGTGTACGGGAACCGTGGGAGAGGAGAAAGCCAAGGTATGTGACAGAGGCTTGACAGAGCTGTAGCTTAGAGCGAGAAGCCTTGTGACCCTTGTTTGCTAGGGCAGTAAGGAGCACTAAAGAATCAGTTTCTGAGGCAGACAACGAAGGGGAACAGAAGAGTAGATCATCTACATATTGGACTAGTGTGGACCCAGACGGGAAAACAAGGTCAGCAAGGTCTCAGGCTAATGTTTGGGAAAAGTAAGATGGACTTTCAGTATACCCCTGGGGGAGCGTGGTCCATGTGTACTGTTGCCCCTTGTAAGAAAAGGCGAAAAGATACTGGGAGTCAGAGTGAACTGGGACAGAAAAGAAAGCAGAGCAAAAATCAACAACAGTAAAATGAGTTGCACCTGGTGGGATAGAAGCCAGAATCGTTGCTGGATTAGGGACAACAGGAAAGGCGGGTATGACGATGTGGTTAATGTCTTGAAGATCCTGAACAAACCGCCATGATTTACCATCGGCTTTTCGAACTGGGAGGATAGGGGTGTTACAGGGGCTGGAGCAGGGGACAATAATGCCTTGTTCCCACAAGGCATGACCGGAGCAATGCCAGCCTCTGCTTCGGGGTTTAAAGGGTATTGAGACAGGTGAGGCAAGGGTTTGGAGGAGTCAACAGTAATGCAGACGGGGTCAGTATTTAAGCGGCCCACTTCAGATGGGTGGGTTGGCCACAGAGAGGATGGGACCTGCGAAATTAGGTGTTCAAGGGATGGGATCAATGGGTAACAGGGGACCGGAGTGGAAAGGGGAGTTTCAGACAGCAGGGAGGCCACAGAATCACTCAGAGAGGACTGGGGGATTTGTAAGTAGACACCATCCGGGGAACAGTAGATGGTACAGCCAAGTTTACATAACAGATCCCGACCCAAAAGGTTTACCGGAGTGGAATCAGAGAGAAAGAATGCATGATCCACGGAAAGGGGACCAACCTGGACCGGTAGAGGTTTTGAAAGGGGATAAGGGGTTGGGACTCCCGTAATGCCCACAGTGGACATGGTTTTTCCAGAGCGGGGAACTGCAGGCATGTTGGTAGTACGAACTGCAGAGAGCGAAGCTCCCGTATCAATAAGAGAAAGATCATTGATAGTCAAAACACATTCACCCGTGAGAGGTAGTAAAGGAGCTAAAATTTCCTGAGGTTCCCCGGCGTCCCGTCATTGCTGTGGGACAAAGTCAGGCTGGGGACTGTCGGGCTGTGCTGACAGGGGGTCTAGCTGGTTGTTTACAGAGCTATTAGGCCGGCGCGGACACTCGTTCTTCCAATGTCCGGGCTGTTTACAGTAATTACAAACATCCCCAAAATCCAAAAATCCAGTTCCACAGCCCCTCCCGCCCCTCCCGCGACCACGTCCCTGTCCCCGGGACTGGTTGCCCTGCCCTGAATAATGCTGTATTTGCAGGGCCATTAACTTTTGGGAGGACTGTTCCTCCTTTCCTTTTAGAGTGTGATGGCAGTGCTCTGCCACTGTTTGCAATTTGTCCATGGTTTCGGTCTTTCACCCAACACTTATTTGCTTTAGTATACTGCCAATAGCAGGTAGGAGGCCATTAACAAACGCATGAGCCAGGGCGCCCTTTCCATTTTCACCCGGTTGCTGTATACCAGAATGTTGCAGAAAAACATCAGTCAGCCGGGTGTGATAGTCGCCCGGGCTTTCTCCCTGTCGCTGTTTACAGCAATGTATGGCTGTCCAGTTGGTTTTAGGAGTCCATATGGGAGAGATGGCCTCATGTAGGTTTTTAGCTCGGTCTTCACACTTTTTTTCGGTATTCAGCGTCAGAACCGGTGTCTGGCAAAGTAGAGTGGCGCTCACTGACGGGCCAATTGGTTGCTGTGAGCCATTTTTCATGCTCACTAGGGGTTACAAGTAGCTTGCACAGCTGCAGGAGGTCTGCCTCAGAGGATTCATAGGTGTCGCACACTAACAAAAATTCCTCTGCAAATTTGGTAGGATTTTCCAGGGGCTTCAGAAAGCCTTTTACAATTGAATGGAGCTCTGTACGAGTCCAGGGTTTATAGCTCCAAATGGGACCCTCTTGTTGGCCCCCAGTATGCAGGATTCGGAGGAGAGCCTGGATAGTTTTAGAGCCAGAGCACAAGCGTTGGGCCCAATCAGTATCCAGGCTATCTTTGTATGTATGGGGGAAAGCAGAGGAGTCAGGCAGACTGGAGGGTTTTGGGGGAACGGGTTTTTTTTCTTTATGGGTCTGAGCAGTACCAGAGGAATGGGTCTGGTTAGTATTGGACAATCCGGACTGGTCTGAACTGGAGACCCCTGGGAGTTGTTCCTGAACTGGGGAGGTTGGTGACCGTCTATTGATCCGACACAAGGCTGCAAGCCAATTAATGGATCTTTCTCATCATCGTCCTCTTCCACAATGAAATGGGAGTATGAAGGGGGTTGGGATCGATCCGAGTCTTCTCAGAGAACGGGGTAAAGAGGAGCGCTCGGTCTGGTGGTGGGAGAGGAGGCTTCCAACAAAGCTTTTAACTTATCATTTGAATCTTTGAGAGAGGCAAGTTTTGATTCTGTCCACCTACGATTTGCCTCTTCCCACCACTGCATGAAACAATCAACCTCTCCTTTTGCCAATTTAGTTTTAGGTTGGCCGAGTTTGTCTTTTAAGACATCCACTCGGTCTTTGTCCCAAGATCCTAACAGTGGCCACTGAGTTTTGGTATTCCCCTGAGTTAGCCTAGACCATTTTTCCGAAATTTATAAGAGTCCGGACCCTTCCTAAAATGCATAAAATGAGCCGGCATTCCTTTAGGGAACTGTCCTGACTTAGACGTCTGGTTACCCATACAGGAGGACTTCACACACCAATCGCACAAGAAGGAAATTCGGGTTTGTCAGAGCCATGCCCGGTGCAACGCACAAAAGGAGCCCACAGGCTACTGCCTCAATCGCCCTTGCTTTCACACCAAGGGTTTTACCCAAGGCGTGGTGTGGCTGCGATTGTGCAGATTTCACTCACTCAGACCGCGGAGACAGGAACCCTATGGTCAGCCGATCCCCGGACGGAGACGGCGCCCAGACTCAACCACTCCACAGGGAGGATGGATAAACACAGAGACAGGACAGTTCTCAGTCCAGACAAAACACAGAAATAATTATCTGACCAGATTCCTGATGTCAGATCCCGGGATCCCTACCAGAACAGAGTGGGAACCAACAGGTTTGATGGCGTAGACTTCACTGTGGTTGTGCACCCTTCTGTTCCGGCGGAGGACCGCTCAGGCCAAATGCCCAGGTGCCGGCTGCCACAGTCATCCTACAAAAAGGATCAGGAATCACACGGCCCCTATGAAGATGGTTGCCATCTCAGTGGAACCTCCAAATTGTCAAAGTCAGATTCAGGACTCACAATTTGTCAGACCACTCTGTTTATTAGCAAAGCGCTCTGCTAATACATCCAGATAATGTGAGCACCATGCAAGACTCAAACTATCTTATTTATACAGATAAAAGGGCGCAAACTTAACAAGATAACAAAAGGAAGCAGAACTGATAAGTTTACCTGGGGCTAGACATACATATCTTATTTCCTTACTAACTATTACCGATCTCCTGTTAATGTCCCACCATTAGCTTAAGTGGACCCATTGTTTCATACCTAATGTTTCTCTTCCTGACATCTATATTTCAACATTCCTTATTCCTGCTTAAAGGAACATAAATCATTTCTTTAATCCATTCTATTTTTACAATATAATTCATTCTACTTTCACAATGGGTAGGCCAATTAAGTATGCAAACAAGTAAATAAAGATCTCATTAGTTAGGGCTGGAGCACTGAATCCAACCAGAGCAGGAATTGCATCTCTTACGAAATATCAGGATGAAAGTTATTTCACCTACAAAATTGCGCTATGCAGGATGAAACTGAAGTCAATGAAATGGTGATCTATAGAGGGCCAGGCCATCAGCTGTTGTGTATCTGCCCTCATTATTCAGTCATTACTCTAAGACCTTTTTTTCATCTGTTGACCCCTACAAAATTTCAAATGGAAGTGCAGATCCCTTTGGAAATCTTAGTCATAGTCTGTGGATCACCAGGGGTCCGCAGATCACAGGTTGAAATCCATTGCTCAAATGATGCTTTACAGACTTATCTTAAACTTACAATCATTTTGTCTACTGATTTTAATTCTGTGGAAATGTTACTGTGTTCCAGAAATAGTGGCGCTTCCATCTTACATTGTCTGTTAATAGATTGTTAGAGTGACCAGGTGGATGAGGTAATATATTTTGTTGGACCAGCTTCTCTTGGTGAGAGAGATAAGCTTTCGAGCTTATACAGAGCTGAAGACCTCAGGAAGAGCTCTGTGTAAGTTCAAAAGCTTGTCTCTCTTACCAACAGAAGTTGGTTCAATAAAAGAAATTACCTCACGTACCTTGTCTCTCTAATATCCTGGGACCAGTATGGTGACAACAACTCTGCATTCAAGAGACTGTTGGGATTATTAGTGTTCATCCCATCCAATTCCTGATTCAGCTGTCTTAAAAATCCACAGGTGAACTCTTTAATTAGTCTCATAATTGCTCTCATCTATAGGGTTTAAATGTGTAATGCCAGTTAAATAATTTTCTATATCTTTGTGTCCATATGAACTCTCATTCCCTTCAGTGCAACTTGATCAGGAGTTGGTTCAAGATTGTTTTCTTCAAAAGACACCTCATATATACTGGTGCCTTGCTGACCATTGGTATTTAAGATTCCCTCTTCCGGGACCCATACTACACGGAGAATGATGCATCTGTCTCTCTATGTGTTCTCCAAGTCTTTCTTCATTTGTGTAAATAACACCAGCACAACCCTAGACAATACATTAATATATTTGCTAGGGATAACACGGGTCTTACCTTATTTTTTTTTTTTGCATCCGAAGAAGTGGGTTGTAGCCCACGAAAGCTTATGCTCTAATAAATTTGTTAGTCTCTAAGGTGCCACAAGTACTCCTGTTCTTTTTGCGGATACAGACTAACACGGCTGCTACTCTGAAACCTTATTTTTTGAGTATCTCTTCTGATACAGGTTTGAAACAGATTCAGTCAATAAGACAAGCATTACAGACATGTCTCCTGTGTGATGAAACTGTTACTATGATAGATTAGTTTTCTTCCTTTGTTTTCTGGCAGCAGGTTTATCTTTGGCACATCTTTCAGGTCACACCACTTCATTTTAAATTCTTCCATGCCTCTTTTAATTTTGGAGGCATCATTTATTTTTAGAACAGTGTTTTGCCAGATTTTCTGTTTTTACAAGAATTAACAAGATGTGAGGCAGAGCCAAATAGCACTCTTTCTTGTTTAAACGCTTCTGTGACTAATAGATTACATTGTATATTGTATTTATTTCCTTGTTTGAGAGATTTCTCTCGGCTGCTCAAAGCAATTCCTGCTTCATGTCCTGGAGCATAAGGAAAATCGTGTTTCTAATAATGCTGTTTGCTTGGGAACATCTAAGTGTTTGTGATCCATATTATGCTAATTGAAAAAAAAGTGAAAATAAATACATAGGGTGCAGATGTCAAAGCCTTGAACAAATTCATGAAAAAATTGCCCAATATAACTACTTTAGCCATTTTAGGTATTTCTAAAATGTCATTAGCTGGTATCAGAGTGCTAGATTTTTAAGGATTTACTCTGTAAGTCATTATTACTCAATTAGACCAATCACTGTTTGAAAGGTTTACTGTTTATAACCCATTACAATATTTTAAACAAAGTTGTTCAAATCCAGATTTTTCCACATTTTGGGCTGAACGGGTATGATAATGAAAAGGTTTCAGAAAAAAAAGGCATGATCTGGGCATTCACCCAACATACAGTCTAGACTTAAACCGAACCTTATTTAGGTTAAAAACATCTTGGGATTGGTTTGTTTGCTTTTAGTGTTTTTCAGCATTGTGCATCTTTGCACTTCTTGATTCCTGGTGGGACCTGAAGCAGGAAAGCTTAAATATCATGCCAAGGGTTTTCATACTTTTTATTCACATGGGATAGAAAGATGCAGGAAGTAAATCTTGCAGGAAAGCCTGCTCTCAAAAGCTTTCTAGTTCAAAGCCCCTTTCCTACAAAGAATTATGGATGTGCTTTACATCAGTGGAGCTAAGCACGTCACGTAAAGTGGAGTGTGTCAAGTGTTTGCAGGATCAAGGCCCAAAGCTGCAGACCTAGATGGTTAAAAGTAATCATCCCTAAACAACACCACCAAAGCTTTTCAGATTTACCCACCCTTATATGACCTTATTGTAATCTACATTTTGAAAATGCTGTTTCTCCTGTTACTGTTTAGTCAGACTACTTGTCCCACTGAGAAATTCACTAAGCAGAATACATTTACAAACATTAACTATAGAGACATACTGCACCACAGAGAAAAATAAAAATTGTGTTCTTTTCTCCTTGTAGTGCACACAGCACATACATTGCTAATAGGAGAGATGCCCAGAGTGAGGGGAAAATAAACTCTGGGATCTTCTTCCACTGGCAGAATTAATTTCCCTTTTATATTTGGAAAATTCATTTTCCCTATGCATTGCCTCTAAAATGCTCACTTGACCTAACCATATTTCTTCCACGGCCTGCTATTATGTATTTTTAGCTCTGCTCTCTGTGGCGCTTATTTGAAATTTCTGGTGCCCCTCACAAGCTCATTGTAAAATGGTTCAAGGTTTCACAAGAATGGCATGTGAAGAATTGATGCTAGCAGAGGTACTTTTATTTTTATATACCAAGATACTTGTGCAGTTCTAAGAATGAGCTAGAGGCTGTAATTTGAAAACCTTATCTATCTGCTCTTCACAGAGCCAGCCTTTGGGACTCAGGACCTTACAGTTGCAAGCCTCTCCTAATTGGGGGTCCTAATAACATCAGGGCTAATGTCAGCTTTCCTGTATAATTACTAAAGGCCAGAATCTGTTTCTTGCTATAGCCTCAATACATAACTGTAGCAGTGTACGGATAGATGCCATAGAGCTGGATAGTCGAGGATTCCACCAGTGTAGGGTAATCCCTGAATGGTATACTGTGGAGAGTATGAGACTCCACAGCCTTCTCTATGCCTCCACCTCAAGCTTCCCGCCAGCAGCGACAGAGTGTTGGATGTATACGCAGCTGGGGGAGGAGCAGGAGCACCGCCAGCTTTTTTGCCACCCTAAGTGGCGGAAGGTCCCACCCCCGAAATGCCGCCCCCGATAGAGGCTGCGGAAGGTCCTGCCCCCGAAATGCCGCCCCCGACAGCGACGGAGGAAGGTCCCGCTCCGAAATACCGATGATGACCGGGGCAGCCAAAGATCCGGCTGCTGCGGTTGCCGCCCCTCAAATGTTAGCGCCCTAGGCGACCGCCTAGGTCGCCTAATGGGTTGCACTGGCCCTGGGGAGGAGGCATGAACAGAATACTGTGGTGATCCACTGATCCCAGGACGGGGGAGTGGGAGGCAAGGATGGTAAAAAGGTGACAGAGAGCCACTTATGCAGCTGTCACATCTGGCCTAATGATTCCTCACAACTGAGCAGAGAAATGCTAGCTTCACTAGGCTGTCCACAGCCCAAAAGTGTTATGCTGGAAGGCAGAAGTTTCTTCACCCTATCACAGCTGTGGCAAGATATTTCATTAAACGGTAGTTTAATAAACAAAAATATTATGTAGTGTGAATGTGCCAAAGGGCATTTTGGAAAATGAAATGAATTCTTAGTAAAGTGTGATCACATTGTATTCATTTGTATTAAGTCTGTTGAAAATAAGGGCAGGTGAACTAGCAAAGTGTGTAACAGTGAGATTCTACTGTGAAGTACATACTGAAAATTATGAAGGAATGCTACAATGGTTTTTCCAATGGCGTAAATGCTTCTATAAAGTAGTGATTTTAATGACTTCAATAAGAGCCCAAAAGGTAGTCTCGGTATGTTTTAAGATTTGTCTTCTGATGTGTTAACTTTAAAGTCCACAACACTTTCAAAGGAGATGGTCTGGTTTTTTTTTTTTTTAATGCTCCTATACTTCTATATGATATTTTTTCATCTTTTGTTTTTCTGCATTTTTTAACAAAATATGCAAAGCAAACAAAATCCAAAAGGAAACTAAGCACAAAAAAACCCCTTTGTTGCCATAATTTTAAATCTGCTTAAATCAGCAAAACTCTGAAAACGTTGCAACTGAAAGATTCTACCACTAATCCGCTCCCTGTTTCTTAGTATGAAATTGGTTTCTCTGTGCTGTCTACACTAATTGTCATAGGCTAAAATTCCAGACTAAACCCATTCCCTCCACACTCAAAAGTGTATATAGTTCAACAGATGTATTCTATGGAAATACACTCACTGTTCCCAATACAGAGATACAATTAAGCAGAATAATTAGCTAGTTTCTGCTTTAAAAGTTAATTCCCCTAAATCTTTAGGTTGCAAAGTTTATTCTGGTCGCCTATGACATGGATGGACATCTTAAAGGTATGTGAATGTGAAGCATAAGATGCACATCTTGAGCCATCCAGTTCATCAGAGGCTGCTCCATTAGGAGATTAATTCTGCTCCCATTTATATCAATAGTAAAACCCCCTTAAACTTCAGTTTCAGTGGTATTAGGACGAGTCGACATTTGTTGTAATTTTATATTGCAGTCATTCTCACTGAAGTCAATGGGAGTTTAGAATGTGAGAGTCTCATATGGTGAGACTTATCACAGAAATGTAGCCTATTGAGAGGTAGTCCTTTTTTGCTGTGAGCAGCATGAAAAACAGATTTTGTCCTGAAGACTTTATATAACAGGTTGCTCCTGACTGGTAATCAGAACTTCAGGTATTTATAGTTTCACTTCCACTAGCTATGTGAAACAAACAATTTAATGAGCTGTATATGCATCAGTCCTTCACTGAAAGGTAAATTGTATTTTATTTCTACCTGAACTTCCAATAATGATGACACGTAGCATCTGCCAAGGATTAGCATATAAGTGATAACTGTTAGTTACCAATAAAGAAATGCAAATAGGCTTAACAACGTTGTATGACCACTGTGCCAGATCCAGCATCCTTTGAAGTCAGTGGGACTCCTTCAGTGGGTGTTGGAACAGGACCTAAATCCATACTTAGTTTTTTACTTTGTCTCTTCTCCTTAGGGTTTGGCCCTCAGGTCACGATTAAGGAAAACATATAGACGTGTTCAGTGTTAAGTGCACGCTGAAGTCCCAGTGACTTCAGTAGGACTTAGTTCATCTTAAAATTAAGCATGAGCTTAAGCATCTGCCTGTGTAACAGAGAGTTAGAAACAAAACATAAATATTCTTCTTCAAAAGTTGCAACATAACACCATTCTATCTCTCAAAATCCAGAAAGCTAACACGTAACAACGAAATACAAAGAGAGACTGAGCAGACTGCTAGCTTAAGGCAGAGAGGCACAATTCAGCCCACCTTGCTTCAGACTGGTTCTTTTTCACACTGACTGCTTTCCTCAGAGTCCCCTAATTTCCATGGAGGACCAGGAAACCCCTTACAATTTAAAATGACAGCTTGTAATTTTAACAGTTTTCAATACACCACTGGAAGCTTTCCTGAAATTGAATAAATTAAGAACCATGAAAGAGATTCACATTTAAGTTAAAAAAGAGCTTACTGGTTTGTCAAGCTATCAAATAATTTATTTTTTTAATGCTTACATATTGACTCCAACATTACACATATGCACCTAAATATATATACATAAAATTCCTCCTGCTTGTAGAGGAATGTATAATCTAGTTCAAATGTACGGAAAGTATATTTCTTTATTTCTTTCATTTAAAAAAAAGTAAAAACTAATATGAATTAGAATTTTCTACTATTTGAAATGAATCACCATTTTGGAATAAA
The DNA here is from genome assembly GCF_002925995.2 of Terrapene triunguis. NCBI lineage: Eukaryota > Metazoa > Chordata > Testudines > Emydidae > Terrapene > Terrapene triunguis. The sequence goes on from NW_020664389.1 coordinate 505,199, forward strand.
CTAAGGAAAAACACTTATTTGAATGTGATAAAATATGAAGTTGAATATAAAGGTTATTCTTTGTAATTCTCAGTGTACTTCTGGTGCATTAATTAGAAAAACATTAGATCCCTTCTGTACTAAACATAATACCTCTAAATTCCTGGGGATAGCAACCAAACATGACACAGCATGTGCATCAGATTACATAATATCCTATCTTTATTGTACAGGTCAGATCCATTCTGCGCAGTGGAGTGCAATAATTTGGTAACATAGGATGTGACAGAAAGTGAATCATAAATGTTGAAGGCAAGCAGTGTATATGCTCCAGCTATGACCATTGAGTGTTTAGTGGATTCACTCAAGAATGATACTTGATGGTCAAAAAATTAACACACAGGGGTGTGTCTGGTTATGTCTACATCTACATATCCCATGATCCACTCAATCATAGGCGTGCGATTCCATGATGTTTCAATGGGCAGGGTTTATTCCAGTGGTGGCCATCTCCTCTTTGGGACCATGACTGGTTACAATAGACTGTTAATAAGGTGAGATTTTTATCTCCCATCATGTTCAGGAGAGTGGCTAGAAATCAGTCTTTTGGTCAGGCACTTGCAACTACAACCCTTTCAAAGCAATCAGTGGAGGAGACCCACTTTCTTCTTAAAATGGTTCCTGGGCTCTGTTAATGCTGCCATTATGGTGATTTTTATTTAAATCATTATCCACAGTGGTGTCTCAGACATAGTCATCCAATGCCCAAATTCTTTAATTTCTCAGGATCTTTTCAGCAGCTTAGGGTTTCCTTGCATACTGCTACAGGAAGTTTTACCTTTTTATTTCAGTCTGCAGCTTCCTCTCCCCTCTTCATATCCTCACACACATATCATCTCCCTGTAAGTTAGGAATTTTCATAGCATCAAGTTGCTTCTTACATCAGGTTTTGTAAATACAGAGTTCAGCAAAATTAGATTGGTTTTACTTGTCATCTCACCTCCTTCATTTGGAAGCTGACAATTTACTTACTTCATTTCTGATAAATCACCCTCCTTTCTTTAACTCTTACAGTTTGCAGCCCTTTCGGTTAGCTTTTTGGGAGGCTGCCCCAATTTACAGGAGCATCTGACTGTTCTAATATATGTAGAGAGGCACTTAAGTGCACATGACATCCCAGACGTAGGAGGGCACAAGGATGGCTTAAAACCATGTAGGCCCCCCTTGACCCTGGTCTGCTTGTTTTGAGCTGTGTCTCCGGGACGTGCAGCACAAAATCTCCTCCTGGAATACAGATTTCCCTTAGGCAAAGTGAACAGCTCTACAAGAGAAACAAAATGTGATACAGATGGATAGACAACCCAGTAACAAGAAAAGAGACTTTGATTCACACATACCATAAGATAAAAACAAAATTTGAAATCCTGACCCGCTGAAGTCAAAGGCAAAACTCCCAGTGACATGAATAGAGCCAGGATATCCCCCAGTGTGACTAGAAGAGTACTCAGTTTTTGTTCGTTTGTTTTGTCTCTGGGCTCGAGTACTCTACAAAAAACTGTCTGGTCACATGGTACTGTTTTTTCTTGTTTCCATCTCCTAAATCACATTAGATATTACTAGAAGTACAGTCAATTTTGCAGTAAAATTCTTCCATGTAAGCCACTGCCATACTCACCACAGGGGTAGTATATGATTGTCAGTGTGAGAGTGGTTGTCCACATATTCATTGGTTTTAAGGCCAGAAAAGACCACCCATTACAATGATCTAGGCTGACCTTCCTACATAATACACACCAGAGAATTTCACCCACTGATTCCTGCATCATGCCCAAGCCTTTGAGGTGAAAGGCTCAGTATCACATTCCATGCTTCCTTATCCCCCATGCTCTGATATCTGCAGCTACTTTCCCATAATCCTTGCATATGCTTACCTCATCTTCTGTCTTAATGACCAGCATGAGGCTCCACTTTCTTGTCCCAGGTATCAGTATCCTCGCCCTCCTGCCAGCTGTTGAAGAGCAGATCAATGAATACCAGCTTCTCTGAGATGCATCTGAAGGAGTTGTCAAAGCATAGTTATACTCTTCTGCTTCTGTGAGCTCTATGGAATGTGCCCCCAGGTGCTCCATGATGTGATCTGTGAAGTACTTTTTCAGAGTTAGATTGTGCCATGGTTCTATACAGCTGTACAGGGGAGTAGGAAGGAGTAAGGACTCCTCCATCCTGTCTTATGGCCGTGTGGTTTGACACCAGCAGTATTCAGTGAGGAGTAGAGCTATGCCCAGGAGGCTCCCTGCTCCCAGAAGCAACTAGGTGGAGAGTTGGCAATGCGGAGTGAACACAAAGGTGCAAATGAGCAGAAAATTCTCTTTGAAATATTCAGGTATCTCTGAACATTACAGCCTTTCCCATCCCTATTCCTTCACTTTCTGCAGACCCCAGTTGGTGGTCTTTGTTACTACACAAAGACCACGAATTGCTCCTGGTTGTTTCAAACATCTTCTCCATTATATTAACCATTTCAACACACTGTTGTAACAGAAATAGTGATTTACACTACACAAGAATTCAGTCCCAGTTCAGAGAGACTGGGTGGGGACACTATAGTTTAAAAAAAAGGAAAGTCTCCATCCTACTCCAAGATGCATGTATGGTAACATGCTTTCTCTAAATGCTATATTTTTCTCTTTACTTTACACTTAGATAAAAAATTCCTCCAAATCTGGTAATCATTATATCGTAAAGTACTGAGACCTTACTTTGCACCACTTTATCATCTGCTCCTGTTTTTTATGTTCTATACTTGACATTTTGTCTCTCTACTTCCTTTCATTGAATGACATAGTTGTCTGTTATCTTTCTTTCTAAATACTTATCTTTGTTTATCTGCTTGATTAAACTAACTTTGTCATCTATTTATTAGTCATTAGAAGATTTATCTTTTTCTAGGTTTAATGAACTGAAACGACAAACAAAATTTTAAATTGCTGTGCTATTCATTGCATCTTGAGAAGTGAAAATTAAGACTTTAGCATGAAAGAACAACTTGATAACGGAATAAGCAATTTATACTTTTATTGTTTCTGCTGTGACTATTTAATTCATTTGCTGTTTTAATTGGATTTATACAGACTTTTTGGGGGGAAGAGGCATTGTTTAATGAAAATGAGCCATATTTGCTGGGCAGTTATTTATTAATGCAATCCACTATAAAAGCATTCATATTAAATGAGAAAAAATAGCATTGAACTTATTTGTTCGTAAAACCCCATCTGAATTATACAGTCTAATGAGAATAAGTCCTAAAGACAGTGTAAATTCTATTAAAAGAAACTGAGAAGCTAAAGTAACAATCACCTATGAAAAATGAAGAAAAGCTCTGATTTATATCAGTTTATGTTCTGTTCCACAATATGTTATTATATTTCCTTATTATGCTTTCTAGATTTCCTTATTAATGATTAAAAAAAAACATAACTAAAATATGTCCATGCTTCAATTCAATTTGTGTGAAACATCCTTAAACTTAAAGCAATGGCAGAAAAAATTAGAATTATGTTTCTCTTTTAGTTACCTTTCGAGAATTTCACCAAAACTTCCATGAAACATAAGCCATTTTTCTTTGTGAAAAACTGCTTTTTGGAACCATATAGGCATCATACCGAAGGTCAACTTTGAAATACAGCTTGCTGTGTCAATATATTCCCATTTCAACATTCTCCTTGCTATTCCAAAGTTCACTATCTCACTAGTAAGTACTTGGAAGAGAAGGTCATGAGGATATCAGAGGGGAAAAAATCATGAACAAAGCACAAATTAAACGTCTATAGTAAATGACCTTTCCTTTTTTAAATTCCTTATGCATAAATTCAAAACCTAGTTATATGTGTGTGAGAAATGTGTTTGTTCAATGACAGGTAGGGAAGCAATTGTGTAAGGGGGAGAAAAGGAACTGAGAAAAAAATAGAAATATAGGGAATTAAGACTAAAATCCATAATTGTAAGAATAAAGAGACAAAAGTGCTAAAAGTCCTCACACCTTTATCTGTAGCTCGAAAACAGCATTAGGGAAAAGCATATTGAAGGCTAAAGTCATAAAGGGCCCTATCCTTACATACCTTACACAAAAAAATAGTCCCCAAATCAATGGGGTGTATTCATTGTTTGGCTATACTGAAAGAAGGACAGGAGACATTTGACATGGGTTTAATCAGGCCACAACTTTATTATTAGATATCTGGGACTACCCGGAAGATAACAGTGCACAGTGCAGGTAACCCCATGTTTATTCCATAATTACCCTAAGGACTTTTACCAGCTCCCCCTCTTTTTCCATTCAGGTCCATCTAGCAAATCCATTGCCGGGATCTTACCATCCACCCCCCTCTTAGGAGAGTTAAGGTGGGCTATAAGAATGGGAGGTTGGCTCCCTGCCGTACCATTCATAAGCGTCCCCAACTGCCCCCGTTTTCTCCTTTATGGAACACCCCTTTTTTAAGTCCTTTTCCAAGCCATTTATCCGGTCACTGGATACCTTCCCTATGGAGTACCTGCACTGGACATCCGCCACAAGGAGGCACTGGCAATTAGTTTGGCTGCCTGCCCCCTCCAAACTCAGTCAGGTTCCCAGACATCTCTTACTGCCCCCCTTTTATATCAGTAAAAACAAATGGGCTCCCAGGATGTACAGGGGAACCCCATCCTTCCTGAATTATTTGGTGCCCCAGGATGCCAAATTGCTGAGCCTTTTATGACGTCAAGGAATCTGGCCACCCCCTCTGTTATCATCTCTCATGCCTTGTCCACCCAGGTGGCGCTTCACGGCTGCCAGCCAGACCCTGCGTTAATGCATGTCTGACAACATGGATCTGCATCAAGCCCCTTCTTGTTCTGGGCAGTAATTGAACCCCTTTACACATTCCCAAATAGCATTTTCCAAGATGTGCCACATCATGTTGCGCACAACAGTGGCATCAGCTGGTCCAATAACATGCTTCTCCTTCCATGTCAATGCAGGCTCACCCCATCACTGGACCCCAGTAGCCAACCTTCAAGGTCACTAGGATGTCCGCCTATGTGCATAAGAAAAACAACCCTGTGCCCACAGATCCACACCACAGCCTCCATGGCCGGTCTGCCAACATCTGGAATGAAATCACAACACATTAATGCTGACTCACCAACCGAAATTGCACATGCGTATTGTATGCTTCTGAATGCCACCACCCAATTATCAGAATTGCCTCTGCCCCCATACTCAGCTGTACTGCTGCTCTTGTGGCCCCTGATTGCAAATGAGTGGAAACCAAATTCCATGGAGGCAGAACCAAGCTCACAACCTTTTTGGAAGATAACAAATGCTCCCCATCCTCCTTGATCAGTTGTTGACCATCATAAGATTAATATCTCTGCTTTCCCCTGCTGGTGTACATTACACAGTTCCAAGCCCACCACCCCACAGTGCCCCTATCAAACTCAGGCATTAGCTCGCTGATTCCAAAAACACCAAAATTGCTTTAAAGAAAGCTGCTTTGAGCAAGGCCGCTTAGATACCTGAGAATGTTAACTGTGACGTGGCCACAAGAACGCTGCATGGGCCATTGGAATACACGCACCCTGCCAGAAACCTTTGAGTTAAAACTGCTGTGTGGATATGGATAAAAAGGACTAGTTAAGTTCATGGAGGATAGGTCCATCAATTAGCCAGGACAGACAGGGATGGTGTCCTTATCATCTGTTTGCCAGAAGCTGCGAATGGGCAACAGGGGATGGATGACTTGATGATTACCTGTTCTGTTCATTCCCTCTGGGGCACCTGGCATTGGCCACTGTCGGAAGACAGGACACTTTGGTCTGACCCAGCATGGCTGTTCTTATGATAGCCATTTAGCCCACTGACAAGTGTAACAGCTGGGAGGAGATTCCAAGATCATTGAGGATGCCAGTTGGCAGGTTGCCCACGACTCCATGTACTGCAGCACCCGCTGCTCTGTAATGGGCCATTCGGGGACGAGCCTACCCACTCCTGTAAATGCATGAATTCATTAAAACTTGTCTTATAGAGCTGCCATGTGAATGGAGGCAGTGGATCTCCATGCTACATTGCTAACCATCCTACCCCCAGGTTCCACGCAGCTAATGGTATCCACTAAGGTTCTTGGCTGGCTCCTGGTGCCAGCTTCTGAAACCTGTTATGTAAAAGTGAGGCAAGGCATCTGCTATGCCAGTATAAACCCAGGAAAGGCAATAAAGTAATGGATTTTATCCTGAAGCCTATTTGAGGATCAAGCACGAGGAGAAAAACTTGCAAGTTATGTACAGGCCATTGTATGAAGTGCTCTAATACCCTGCCCTCAATTCATTCCTGTGGAATCCTATTTTATTTTAAACCACATAGCCCGACCATGCCCCTGACTTCTAATATGTTTGTTTGACAGCACATTACATATTCCATCTGCACCCATGACGTCCAGGTTTTTTGTTTGACAGTGTATTATTTATAGTCCCCAGAAACAGAATCTAAACTGACAGTAATCTGCCCCCATTTGCTTTATGAAGGTACTCCCAAATGAGCACCCTTAACAGTTCAGCTGAACTGGAAATGGTGCCCTTGACAACCTGTGGGTGGCACTGGATTTAACCCCTATGCTGGTTCCCCCGGGACCCTTTCCTTAACACTGTGGCCTGAACACGCTGAATGCACCCCAAAACGTAATCTGCAAACATGCCTGCCCTCACAGATGCTTCCTGAAGCCTGCATCCCATGCCATATGCATCTGTTGCTGCACTGACGCACTCCTGCTAGCAGTGTTGCCCCCAAGTTTTGTACTCACCTGGGACAAACATCAATGCTCTGGGAGATCCTGAATCCTTTGGAAACCCCCTAATGCTGTGAAGACAACCTTAGAAATAACGGTCTTAACCACTTGCATGACATTTCCTGCTAACTGAGATAGACGTTTGCTTCCCTTGGAGTCCCCCAAGCCATGAACCTGGGGATGAGAGGGGGCTGCCTTTGGTAATGAAACAGAACCCCCCAAACCCCATGCGCCCCATCCTAGCACCAGCCCCAAGCCTCAGTTGCATGGCAACTACCCCTGACTGCCACTGACTCCTTCATCCCCACTACAAATGCCCTGTGTAACCTTTGAAACCCCCCCCCCCCCCCCACCCCGCTTTTCCCAGTGTTAGTGCTGAGCCTGACAGAAAAGGGAGAAGTGAAAATTCCCTGGGTCTGTCCTGCCCGCCCTAAGCCAAAACCTGAAACTGCCCCTAACTGAATGATCAATGTGTGTGTGTGTGTGGGGGGCATGTTGCTCCTCCTCCCTGTACCGCAGAAAAATATGCCCCTTAAAGCTGACTTACTAGGTATCTCCCCCTCCCTTTTTGGCATTACAAATGTGCTCCTGCCTATCTCTGCATGGATTGAGGGAACGGCGGTAGGAGGGGGCTTCCTCTCCCTCTTGGTCTCCTCTCCCCCTTCACTGCTTACCGTCCTGCCTCTACACAGATCAGGGCTGAGCTGAACAAAAGTGCCTCCTGACGTCTCCCACCCTAGCAGGAAAAACTTAAAACCTGATTCACTAATGCACTCACAGCACAGCTGCAGGGGGGAGGAGGGAGAGCACTCCCTCTCCTTGTGTTCCAATCAGGGGGCTGAATCAGACTGCAGGCTGCCTGGCTAGCCATATCCCCATCCCCTTGCAGAGCTACTCTCCCAGGCCTGCTTCGCCCTACCTGGACCAGAGGAAGGGGGAAATTACTCCCCTACCCCTTTCTTACTGCACTGTTCCCATGTGGAGTCATGCTGAGACCTGCTGAAGTACTATGTTCCCTCCTGCCTCAGCCTGCTCCCTGTAAAAACGAGGCTGGCTCAGGCTCAGGGCTGTCCCATTTAAACCCTTTATGGTGCACTCAGCTCACATTTTCAAGTTTTTCTCTGCATGTATAAAGGTTAGAAAGTTGCTTTAAAATAAATAAACAAATAAAAGCTGAGGTCCTCATGTTGTCACTTGTCTCCTGAAACTGGGTTTTAAATGAAACATAAAATATTGAGAGACTTGTGCTAAATTCATAAGAGAGAGCAACACTGAATCATCTTTTCCTGTGTTAAGTCCCACAAGAGGGAGCTTCTCAATGAAGATTTCCCCACAGAGCTTCCCATGAAAAAGATAGGACTGGAAGGGACCCTGGAGGCCACCTAGTCCAGCCCCTCTGTGCTGAGGATGGACCAAGTAAATATAAACTATCCAGCACTAAATGTCTAAATGTCTGTCTGAATATAAAAACCTCCAATGACAGGGATTCCACAACCTCCATTGGAAGCCTATTCCAATGCTTATAGTTAGACAGCTTTTTCCTAATATCTAATCTAAATTTCCCTTGCTGCAGATTAATCCCATTATTTCTTGTCCTAACTTCAGTGGACATGTAGAACAACTGATCACCATCCTCTTTGTAACAGCCCTTAACATATTTGAAGACTGTTTCAGGTTCCCCACCACCACCCCCAGTCTTCTTTTGCCAAGACTAAATATGCCCATTTTTTTAAATCTTTCCTCATAGGTCAGGTTTTCTCATTTTATATGTCTCCTTTCTGGACCCTCTCCAATTTGTCCACATCTTTCTTAAAGTGTGGTGTCCAGAACTGGACATAGTACTCCAGCTGAGGCCTCACCAATGCCAAGTAGAATGAGACAAATTATCTCCCAGATTTTATCTACAACACCCCTCTTAATACACCCCAGAATGATATTGGCCTTTACTGCAACTGCATCACATGGTTGACTCATATTAAGTTTGTGATAGTGTATCACCCCCTACACCCTTTTCAGCTGTTCTGCTACCTAACCAGTTATTCTCCATTTTGTATTTGCTCATTTGCATTTGTCTTTACTGAATTTCATCTTGGGAAATTCATTCTTCTGCACCAACACTGGTCCATGGCAACCTTTCAGCAAAGAACACACAACCCAACCCATAGTTTGGGCCTATATTAGAAGCCATGTTACTGAAGACTTGGCCTGAGCATAGCAATTCCTGTAACCTCAAGTGGGAGACTTAATGAAAAAGCCTAAAACCCAAATAGAACATGTGAATCTCTGGTGACTTCTGGATTGTGACCTCACCATTTTTTTTACTCTGCAGGGTTACTTGGGGCAAGTTTATTGTCTGTACATACCAATGCATATAATAATGGATCTCTACAGAGTAGGCTATTAGAATGCTGTTGTCACCAGGGATACAAGGAGGCCTTCAGGCTACTCAGAAATCATTATTGTGTGAAAAGATTCTACTTTAAAGTGAATGTGTTTTCTGGCCATCTCTTGAATGGGGGATATCTTTTGAGAAGTGCCAGGTCACTGATTGTAAGCCTTATGAAATTTTTAATTAGCTTGTATGTAAGGGGTGTTCTGCAGGTTCAAACACATTCTTTGAACACCTTTGAAATGCTCCATATGCGCCCATGCAGATTAGGAGAAAATTAAATGAAATTGTATATACAGGATTAATGAGCTGCATTAAATGCTGAGTACAATTAGGCTTTGAAAATTCTTAATAAACACCACTTAAAAGTAAGCTATTAAAGATCAAACCTGAAATAAATCAAGTGGACTGTAGAAATAGGGTTATTGTTGTGTACTGAGGTCTGAGCTAATGGATGAGGTTATGTACAATCATACATTGACACTGGAGCCGCCTGTGTTCTGCAGTTACAAAGGGAGATACACACCATGGGAGGAGGATTTGTTGGAAATCAGAAAAGGACAAAGACACAAACATCTTGTTTCCCTTAAGAGGGACACAGAACTTCCCAAGATGTAAGGTTTCATTTTGGTTTGGTTAGCAAACATATTTTATAGAAGAGGTCAGGCCTTGGCTAGCTCTGGTTCCGAGAGTGTTGATCTAGCTGGCTTATTCTGCTTAATTCTTAAATTGAAATTTTCTCCTTGATTTTCCAAATAAACTTTGCATTTCATAAGACACCAAAAATTGCTGATGTGAACTCCAGTGTTTGGAAACAAGTGCTGCTGGATGCGCCAGAGGGAAGAAAACTTTCGTTGGAATAAAAAGAAGGATGCATAAGGAACGACATAATTGCCTTTGTCAATGTGATAAAAGATGAAGGTATGATGATAAAGCCAAAAAATGCTATTTTTCCACACATTTTAAGGACTAGTAGTGGCCTGTGTGCTCACCGTGTCTATATCTTACACACCACACATTAAGCAATCAGAGTAATCAGGATGGCTAAAGATGGGTACATTCACTACTATTGTGCTTTATAGTCCAGGAATCATCACCTTAGCATCTTTAAGGTTACCATCACCAGTGACAAAGGAAACCTGCTGGCTTGGAAGTATAGGGAAAGGCTCCTTTCATAATACACAGACCACTGAAATATAATTGTTCGTACAGGAACAATTTGTTCTGTTTTCCTCCTGTTCTACTAATCTGATTGAAAGATGGTGAGTCATTCAATAAAGGTTAAAATGGGATTAAAACACAATTGTTTTCCATCTGGCTAATAAGAATTTGGGATTACGATGAATGTTAGATCAAAACTGATTATATGTAATGCCATGTACATCTGAAGATCAAGAAGAACAGTGACCTGTTCAGAAGAAAAAGCATGGTCTGGTCATGCAAAAATGGCAAAATTACAAAAAGCACTGAACCAGCCTCACTCCCAGTAAAAGTCACAATCCTCATTATTTTAACGAAAGTTATATTTATTTTATAACATCAGTAGTTTTATTAAGCTATTCACAACAACAGATCACACTAATATGTCTTGGGAACTAAATACAAAATATAACAATTTTAAAAAATGGAATTTCTTTCTTCTACAGGGGGAATATTACTTGGAATCTCCATAGCAAATCTTTTGAAAAAAAACATTCAAATGGGCTACTGTACACTCAAACGGGGGCTGCAGGCAATATTTATGTGGTTATTTATTAACACAATAGCTTATTATTTTTCTATTATCTTATTATCTTTCAATTTCTTATTTTTCTGTTTTAGGATTTTATACTGCCTGAATTTCTGAGTGCCTCTGAGAAAAGGTGAAAGCAAGAGGAAGTGAGCATTTTCCCTGATGTCAACGAGAACACATATGCTTAAACACATGCTTCAGTGTTCAGTTTTCTAGCCACTGCATTTGATCAACACCCATTGGCATCAGTAGGTGTTGCTTGCAAGCAGAGTTTGCAACATCAGTCCCTAAAATATACACTTTTTCCATTATTTCATCAGGCTCCCTTTTCTGTTTTTCTGTCTGTATATGTGGCAGTATTTGTAGGTAGCTGAATTCTGCTAGGCCAGAGGTGCTCAAACTGGTGTGCAGATCTCCCCAAAGGGGGGCACAGAAGGTATTCAGGGGGGAGGGGCATGAGAAGCTTTGGGGCGGGAAACTTACTGCACACATTTTACCCACAGCAATGAATAACTAGCAAATCTGATTCTTCCAGATATATCAGGTCTACAGATGACATTGTGCATTTTCATGGATTTCTGTTATTCTTGCATAGCATTATATCAAGTTGTTGCCATCTATAGGTTAATCTATTTGCTACAATGTGGGATGCACATTTAATTGAAGATAGAAGGGGATCTTCAGATAGCTGTTTCAAGAATCCAACCCAGGATGGAATTGCTCTGCTCCAAAAAACAGGTGCACTCATCACACTAGTAACAAGAGTGTGATACAAGTAAGCAGTATCTCACTTAAAATGTACATTACCATATATTTAAATGGCTCTGTTTGAATCAATGCCTTCATGTTTTTAATATTTAGTGAGAGTTGCATGTTGATTTTTTATATGTAAATTTGTGTGTGGCGGGGTGTAAAATATTATAGGCACAAAGAAGGGGGGGTCAAATAAGTTTGAGAACCATTAGACAAACGGCTTTCAAGTTTTATGGTATATTGTTTCTCTTCTCATTTTCTGCCAACAGTTTTCCCATTAAAAGGATCTGTCTCTGGTGGAAAATTTAGAACGCAAATTCCCATTCCAATGTTGCTGCATGATGTATCAAGTGAAATAATCTAATTTCATTAAGTGACTATTTTAGTAATTGAACCAAAAATAACACATGCACCCCCAGCTACAGTACAAAAACTTGGTACCCATAGGTTTTGTGTATAAATGGATGTGATACATCATTTATCATTTTCTATAAAGAAATGTCTTGGATGTGTATTTGTAGCATTATCATACTAGAACATGTACTTTGCTACGTTTCCCCAGATAAGATTGCTATAAAGTTCAGGCAGTATGCAACTATTTCAGACTCTAAATAATTGTAAGTAAGGCTTTTTATTTAATTTGTTTTACTGCTAAGAAGGCCAATATAAATAAAAATGCACATTCCCAGAAAGCTTATTTTATTGTTGAACAGGAGGATGTTTCACTGTAATTATTCCTCAAATCCTTTTAGTACATATTTAATTGTGTTCAATAAATATACAGCTACTGCCCACTTTCTGTGAACAGTAAATACAGCTGGGTTTCTGCTATATATGTGATAGCAGCTTTTGCCTATTTTGGATCTGTATAAAAATGTTCTAGATAGTAGATATATAAGGTATAATGTTTCCACGCTTAACACACTATTAATTCACTATGTGCTTTACTGCTTCAATTTCATCCAATCTATGGGTTTCCACAGCTGCTCATCACTGTAACATTTGAGTGATTTCCACATAAAAACAGTAGCAACAGTGAAAAAATATTGCCTTTCTTCTATGATAGTATTCAAATCTTGGGATTCTTTGGGTACTGACTGGTGAGGGGACCCATCAAGGATACACATCTATAACTGCCCCAAGCAATGTTGTCATTAAACCACCAGGCACAGGGGGGGGAATATAGAGAGGCAGATCTTCAACTAGTATTAACTGTCAGAGCCCCATTGATGTCAACGGGACTATGGCTATTTATACCAGCTGAGGATCTGCCCCAGAATTTTATTTCCAATATTAATGTCATTACACCATACTTTATACAAGAGAACAAAGTCTCCATGTGTACCGCCCGCACAGTAGACATGTAGTTCTGTTTATACTGTCTTACCATATAAATAAAGCTGTGACACTTTGCATGTAATAATAATTTTTAGCCTTCTGTTGTCCTCATAGAAAGCCAAACAAAATAATTTATATTAGTGCAATTTTGCTCATCTAACGAAAGCAAAGCCTGTGTTCATCTCAGCAGTGGAGAGAACTGATGGTCAAAGGGTAAAATTCTGGCTGCTGTAAAGCATTTTTCCATGCCAAATGTTTCCAGGGTGATCAGCAATACTCACAAAGCAAAAACAAAGCAAAAAAAAAAAAAGGGGGGGGGGGGAGGGATTACTTGGAAATCTCCATAGCAAATCTTCTGAGAAATACTTACAAAAATTCATTAAACTGGGGACAAAATGTTTAATTAGATTCCTTCATAAAATCAGAGGGAGGGTTAAGTTAGAATAAAGGGCCACAGTAACAATAGCAACGGAATCCTCTGGGCTAACATATGTCAGCAGGGGAAGAGTAGGAGCAGTTATCATTAATGGCCATTCCCAGCTCAGGTCCAGGGGCTTAGGCCAGAGTTGCTAGCCAGTGGTATGAAGTAATCATATAAAATATTCAATTGTCCTACCAATACATAGCTCCTAACTACTCAATATTGTGAAATATCTGTTGTTCATGATTTAGGTTATGTCTACATTACACAGTTTTGTCGACAATCACCTACCACTGTAATTAAACTACTTTTGCATGTCCACACATCTCTCCTTGTGATGGTGGAGCACGTCCACAGTTGGTATTCTTGCATTGACAGAGAGAGCAGTGCACCATGCAATTCACCACTGTCTGCTGCTAGGAGTCCCGGGAAGGGATTGTGGTGAATCATGGGAACAGGATCACTGTCCCATGATGCAGTTTTCTCCATCCCATCACAATATGGGTGTCTGAATGTGTTTCATGCCACTTTTTAACAGCCACTGTAAACTATGTGCCTGCCATCTCTGAAAGTATGGATCCAGCACAGCTCTCCAGTCTTGTGATAAGCATTATGAACACAACGTAGCTAATCCTACAGTATTTCATGAGCTGCAAATCTAATAATTCATGGTGTCTGCCCTGCTGTGCACCATGGAAAGAAACAATTCAAGATTGCTTTTGGCCTTCACAGAGCAGCTGCACACGGTGGACTATTGTTACTGGGTTCAGGAAACAAGCACTGAGTGGTGGGATCACATTGTAATGCAGGTATGGGATGATGAGCAGTGGCTGCAGAACTTCCGGATGCACGGCGCCACCTTCCTGGAACTGTGTGCAGATTTCACCCTTTTCCTCCAATGCAGGGACACCAAAATGAGAGCTGCGCTCCTGGTAGAGAAGCGAGTAGCAATTGCTGTGTGGAAGCTGGCAACTCCAGATTGCTACTGATCAGTCATGAATCAGTTTGGAGTTGGGAAGTCCACCATGGGGGGTGCAGGCATGCATGTGTGCAAGGCCATTAATCACCTCCTGCTACAAAGAACTGTGACTCTGGGCAATGTGTGGATGGCTTTGTGGCAATGGTATTCCCTAACTGCAGTGGGGCGATAGATGGCCTGCATAGCTCTATTTTGGCCCCAAACCACCTTGTGATGGAGCACATCAACAGAAAGAGATTATTTTCTATGGTATTGCAAGTGCTCATGGATCACCACAGTCATTTCGCTGACATCGATAAGGGGTGGTCAGGGAAGGTACATTACACATGCATCTTCAGGAACACTTGCCTGTATAGAAAGCTGCAAGCAGGGACTTTCTTTCCAGACCAGAAGATTACAATTGGGGATGTGGAAATTCCAATTGTGATCCTGGGAGACCCAGCCTACCCCTTGCTCTTACAATGGAAACTTAACAGCAGCAAGGAGCACTTCAACAAAAGGCTCAGCAGGTGGAGAATGACCATTGAATGGGCCTCTGGCAGATTAAAGGGTCACTAGCACTGCCTTTTTTAGCAGATTAGCTACCATGTCTGGTTGATCCTCCAGAAACTGTATCATTTGTTCCTGCTCATTTCCTCTCCTGGCTGTCCATTCTCACTATTTCACTTATAGTCTCTCTCCATGCTCTTTGCTCATGATCAGCTGCATCAGACTAATGCAACACCTCCCTGAATATGCCTTCCTTACTCCTCCTGGTTCATCTCTTTATCACTCAGAGTCACTCAGCTGGTGTGCAGGAATAAATCCTCAAGGGTGCATCTTCAGAAGCACAATGGACAGAGGCACAATATTGATGCATACACATTAAATACACCTTTCTCACTTTCCCTTGGCAGATACACAGTGCGGCAAGAGTCCTACTTATGGTGAGTTTGGCTGCGGAGGAGGGGCAAGATGGGACAAAAGGGTGAGTGTAGAGGGCTCACAGGTGTATCAGTATAAGCACCTAGGGTCACTGTTCTGAATACTGGCGCCGTTTTCCACAGGCAAGTGTGATAGCAGCTGATATCTCACTCATCAGAGAAACCAAGGATGCAAGGGTGTAGCCCCTGCATGTGTGTGGCTACAGATTAAGTCCATAAGCTGCTCGACTGTGTGCTGTTTCAGTTCCTGCAGATGTAATTGATGATTGGCATGACAAAGTTTCCTACTGCGAGGGGAAGAAACAAGGTTGCCTTCTCAAGGAATCTTCAGCAGAGGATTGCAGAATACCTCCGGGAAAGTTTTCTAGATATCACTATGGAGGATTCCTGGGACGTCCCTGTGTGCATCAACAAAGTTTTTCACAGTGCCTCCTCTTCCTAGCTGCACAGGGGAAGGAGAAGCAGATGCAAACAGTGCTAGTGTTGATTATTTCTATCCCTCTCCAACCCTGGAACAACAACAACAACAAAAAAGCAGAGCTCTACCTCACTTCTCCCTGCAGTATCAAAACACAATGAGTACTTACCGGAGATTCCCTCTCCTACATAAGGTGTGTCAGAGCCTGAGTGCTGGAACTGGGTAGACCCCCTCTGGAGTTAAAAAGAGGTCCTTGATTGCCACGCCACCAGACGTCCATGTCACCCGTCCCACATTCTCCTCCAACTCCACTTCCTCATTCACCAATTTGTCCTCGGGGTTCACTCCATTGACTGCTGTCTCAAGCACCCCGTCCCAAACTATCCATGGGGCTCTTGGCGCTGGAGGAAAGTCACCTCCAAGGATGGAGTGCAGCTCCTTGTAGAAGCGGCATGCCATTGGCAATGCACCAGCCTAACAATTGGCCTCCCTTGCATTCTGGTACGTCTGCCTCAGCTCCTTGATATTAGCATGGCACAGCTGCATTTCCCTTTTGTGCCCCTTCTCCTGCATGCCATGAACAGTCTGCCCAGAAGAATCAAAGTTCTTACGGCTGGAATGGAGCTGCAACTGCACAGCCTCCTCTCCTCACGGGCCCAGTGGATCCAACAGATCGGTGTACTCCAGGCAGGAGTGCAGTTGCTGCGGGGAACCGGCATGGTCAGCTGGGAAGACACGATGTGAGCTGTTCATGCTGAGCAAACAGGAAGTGGAATTTCAAAAATTACAGGCCTTTAAAAGGGGGAGGGGGTGCATGCCTGTGTATCTGGCTGCAGCCATATGCTCTGACTCTTTGGGTGCTCTAGCCCTGAATCACCCACAGAAAAAAATTAGTGGGGGTTTAACACCCACTGGCAGCCAGCTTCCCCTCTCCCCCCCAACAGCACGTCCTGTCCGTGAGCAGCCCTGCTGATCAACTCTTGCCCATCCCTCCCAGCGCCTCCTGCCCATGGCAGATCAGCTGTTCCGCAGCATGCAGGGGGGGTGGGAGCAGGGACAGAGTGAGCTCGATAGAAGGGGCAGAACTGGGAAGGAAGAGGCGAGGTGGGTTGGGCTTTGGGAGAAGGGGTAGAGTGGGGATGTGACCCGGAACAGAGTGGGGGTGGAAAGAGGTGGGAGGATGTGGCTTGGGGGAGGGGATGGATTAGGGGCAGAGCCTGGGGCTAAGCAGTGTTGAGCACTCCCAGGCAAAGAAAAAAGCTGGCGCCTGTGGGAAGCACAGTTCAAACTGGTGACCAGAGTGGTCACAATGGGCATTGTGGGACACATCCTGGGGAAGCCTCTTAGGATGACATAAGCAACGCAGTGTCTACACCGACACTGTGTCGCTCTAACTATGCCTCTCATTTTGCCTGTGTCACAAAAAGCTCTATGCCCCTCCTCCAGGTGGTTTTATTATGTCGGAGTTGCAGGAGAGTTAAATCAGAGGGAGGAGCATTGCAGTGTGCACAGCTCCACTGTTTTGTCGGTGAAAGCTGAATTTGTCGAGAAAACTGTGTAGTACAGACATAGCCTCAGTCTCACTACTGCTATTTTTGGGACCAAACAGATAGCAGAATCTCTTTCTATATATATATACAGCCACTTCTACCATTCTGATAAATCTGAAGATCACCCCCTTTTGAAATTGGACATTCTTGGTATGAAAGATTCCTGGATTCATTAGCTGCTGATTCTTGTGTACAGATTCTCTTGTCCTTCAGAAAATCTGAATGATGTATCAAAACTGTTTTCATGGAAGGTATCTCAGATTCTTTATCTTATATCATTTAAATCAACACCAGCCTTCTTGTTCTGAGCATAACATCCTTTAGATCTCTCAAAAATGTAAAATTGAAGCACTTTGCATTTATAATATCCTTTAATGGGTCACCAGCTGTAAGTTAGGCAGTGTAGTCATTAACACAGTTGCATTTCCCCTCTGAAACCTGTGTTTGATTGCCGCTTAGAAACCTATCAAGATTACAATGTAGTCATATCAGTCTGTTGTCTAATGTATGGATTTCTAATGTAGCTTCTTGTCAGTTGACTAAAGATTACTGTGCAAAAATATTCTTTTTTGATTGTTACCATACCCACCCAAAACATCCATGATTGTTCCCCTCATCTAACTGTTGTATTAAATGTAGAATGTGAGCTCTTGGGAGCTGGGATCATCTTCTGATTATTTATTTGTATATAGTCCCCTGGGTTATATGGAGTTGTGCTTAGATCCCCTGGCACTATTGTCATACAAATTAATAAAATAAAAATTGAAGAAAAAACACCACTAAAGGTAGAAATCAATAGTTGGAAACCAGTGTGTGATGCACTAAAGAAAAATATCAGTTTTATTCCTTTCCAAAGGTGTGTGCCTGAGTATGAATTGTGTAGTAGCATATGTTTTCAAATCACTTAAAAAATGTGAGTGGAATGACATATTTTATAGCTAACCAGGAACTACTTGTCCCATTA
Organism: Terrapene triunguis; assembly: GCF_002925995.2. Classification (NCBI taxonomy): domain Eukaryota; kingdom Metazoa; phylum Chordata; order Testudines; family Emydidae; genus Terrapene; species Terrapene triunguis. Next base: position 523,463 of record NW_020664389.1, read on the forward strand.
CATAGCAAAAAGTAAACAGCATAAATTAAAATTTGACTTTCAACCAGCAGTTACTTTCTAAGCTACAGTAAGTCAAACTATATTTTGACCATAGACTAGAAGCAGCCAAAAGATGTAAGCTCATTTAGAACTCTTATTTATTCTGGTGTTAATCCTATTTTAACTAATTGATCAAAAGCACTCACTGTCATATTGAGAGAGAAAGGGAAAAAAGATGATGGGGGAAAGAAAGCTCTAAACTAAAGCAGATTTATTTAAAATATATTTTAAATCAATAGTTAACTTTCCAGTGTAAAATGAACAGCATCTGACATGAATTATACATGTGACATATTCAATCTGCAATGTCAATGTGTTGAGGGCATAGCTAGAAATAACTTGAAAAAGCATCTCTGAAGGAAGAGCTCATGCTTGAGCATACCCCCTGCTCGGGAGCCAAAACTGAGCCAGATGGCACCAGAAGCATTTGAGCTCCTGGCCTTGTATGAGAGATTGTTTTTATTCAAGTTGCTGTGATTAGTTAAGAGAAAAATTCCCACTGAAGGAAACATCTGTATTCAGGAACACTTGGGAAAGTTAAATATGTTGAACATACATTCAGATCCAGATTGTCAAATGTATTTCTGCAGCTAATTCCCACACGTTTCAATGGGAGTTAGGCACCTAAATATCTTTGAGGATCTGTGCTTCAGAGCTTTGTTTAGTGGTTACAACAGGGCTCTGGGAGATAAGACTCCTAGGTTCTCTTTCTAATCACCCTTTCTAATAATACAGGAATGGATTGACTTTCAATGGAGCTGAAATGCAGCAAACAAACTAAATGAGAAGAAATACTGTTTTCACTTTTACTTGTATGGATCCATGTACCTCAAATAACTAATTATATATGACCATTCATGACTGTTATAATTTATACATATAATCGTGCTGGTGAGATTGGCTTTTCTAACAGTTGTAAAGAAATCTTATGACCTCTTTTTTGAGAATCTCCTGGGCACTGCTTATTTAGTGACTAATTCACCTGTTCACCATGCATGCATTATTTTTATTCATTGGATTCATATTTCTCCATGGAGAAAGGGCAGAAAGTCAAACAAGACAGGGAGGAAAAGGACCTAAAGAGTTGTGTATAGTTAATGTTTCTTCTCTGAGAACACAGACAGGATTTTTTAATCTCTACTTGCTATGATAACAACAAAAATCAATATTTTCCCCCTACAATAAATTTTATTTTCCCTTAGTGTTGTGTTTTTCCCATAATTCTAGTGAGTAATAATTTTACCCGAGTAAAAGCTGCTGGATACAGACATAAAAAATGTATAAGGGTGTCATCAATCCAGATATTTGGACAAATGTTTACCTTGGATACTGAAGAGACCATGTAGTTAACAGGTTATAGGTATCTATGTGAAAGTGACATTTCATTAAAAGTTGAACTGCTTTTTACAGCATGGAAATCCCACACACAGTATGTAAATTTCAATACATACTATATACATCCGCGGTGCAACCCCACCCTCCAAAACCTCCCTTTTCAAGAATAAACTTAAGATAGATGAGCACCTTAAAAGACAAGCTATTTCTATTCTCTTTCTTTTTCTGTTTCATAAGGGGACCGTTATTTTGAAATTGCCCTGGCAGTATACAATAGAAAAGGCATAACTATTCTTTCCAGAAAAAATTGGTTGAATCATGTAACTTTTGTCAAACCCTTCTGCAGGCTGTGCTGCTGTCATCCATTGAAATCAAAGAATAGTTATGATGTAACTATTGGTTATTAGCAGGGCAGAAGAAATAATCTACTTGGTACTACCTATAACATCCAGGCAAAGTCAAATGATTACATCTACTATGTCTGCTGAAAGAGGAAGGCACAAAATCAGGCAGCTTCCTGAAGATTGAGGAGTGAGCTGTGTGCAAACAGTAAGTAAATAACTGTAGCAATTTCCAGAAATATCTCCCCTCATTTAATTGGTTGTTTGAAAATACCATATGTATATAGCAAGAAGTAGTTGATGTGATATCTCAGTTTTAATAAGGCTTATGATAAGCAAATTAAGGATCTTGAAAAACTGGAGAAATAGACTGAAATAAACAGGATGAAAATTCAGTAAGGGCAAATGCAAAGTACTACATTTAGGAAGGAATAATCAATTGCACAAACACAAAATGGGAAATAAGGACTAGGAAGCAGTACTGCAGAAAAGGATGTAGGGTTTATAGTGGACCACAAACTAAATATGAGTCAACAATGTAACACTGTTGCAAAAAACCAAAAAAAAAATCCCTTACATGGTTCTGGGAGTGTTGTAAGCAAGATACTAGAAGTATTTCTTTCACTCGGTACTGATAAGGTCTCAGATGGAGAACTGTGTCCAGCTGTAGGCACCACACCACGGGAAAAATGCGGAAAATTGAAGAACATCCAGAAGAGAGCAATAAAAATGATTAAATGTCTAGAAAACATGGCCTTTGGGGAAACATTGAAAAAAATCGGCTTGTTTAGTCTGGAGAAGAGAAGACTGAGAGGGGACATGATAGTCTTCAAGTACATAAAACGTTGTTATAAAGAGGAGGGTGATAAATTGTTCTTCTTATCTGCAGAGGACAGGTCAAGAAGTAATAGACTTAAATTGCAGCAAGGGAGATTTAAGTTAGCCATTCGGAAAAAAACTTCCTAACTCTAAGGGTAGTTAAGCACTGGAACAAATTACCTAAGGAGACTGTGGAATCTCTGTCATTGGCGGTTTTTAAGAATAAGTTTAACAAACACCTGTCAGGGATGGTCTACATAGTACTTAGTCCTGCCACCGTGTAGGGGACTGGACTAGATGACCTGTCAAGATCCCTTCCAGTCCTACATTTCTATGATTCTATGTAAACAAAGATTGTTAACTACACTGAATCATTTTGACATAGTATAGCTTCAAAGAGGGTTATGGCCAAGAAATTTCAATTTACAATAAAGACTAAGAAATAAAGTTTTTACTTCTCATATAAAATACATACAGTACATGTCAGTAAAATTAATATATAGCAGGACACCACTTTTAAATATAAGATGTCAGTATCAATACTTTAATAAATGAGTTTAAAATATCATAATTTACATTATGTTTAAATTGTGAAGGTACAATGCACAATGATTACTTGGTATGTGATGGAAACAGATAGAAACCTAGAAGATCTAATTGCAAGTTGCAAATCTGGACAATTTTGGAATAATGCTCATTTGTTTTGCTTATTAATAGAAGTGCTGGGTAAAATGTGTAAATAGAGGTTACAATGAAAAATTTAAAAACCTTGGCTAAAATTTTCAACAGTCCCTAAGTGACTTAGGAGACTAAGAACTGGTTTAAATACAGTTTGGATCAGTTTGATCATGTTAATTAGCAGTGTGTTTCCGCCCCTCAAGTATAGTTAAACTAACCAGTACAACTGATAGTGTTGAAAAAGTTAGACTGGAATAAAAGTTGCCTAATACTGCAATAGCTTATTTCTTGTTCCTTCCTGTACAGAAAGTAAGCTAAACTTGTAAAAGCACCTTTATACCAGTATAACTTTCTCCACACTAGGGTTATTGTACCATTTCAACCTCACAGGGAGTACAACTTTTATGTGCAGACAAGACCTAAGTCCCATTTGTATGACTTAGGGAGTTTGGGACTGAAGTCTCATTAAAAATTAGTGGGACTTAGGCTCCTAAGTCACTGAGGTATTTTTGAAAAAATGTATCCCTCATCTAAAAGGGCAGCCAGAGTACAAGCAACAGCAGATGCAATGACACCTCACTCGAACTGTACATTGCTGTTCTTTGTTGTAATCCCCAGCTTTCACCTCACACTGTCTAGGAATGAGTGGTCATATAGCATTTCTGTTATCTCAGTTGTGAACCTTTTCTCACCAGCATGATAGATTTCATAGTTCATTTTCTGTCCGGGTGGTACTGCTCACTGGGAACTGAGATAAGAAATATGTTCAAATCCAATTATTTGATTATGATCTAATTACACAGAAACCAAAATACAAAACAGGATCTAAACATAATTTTGCAAAACAATCATAATGTAACTGGATTGTTTCCAGTTGCATCAACTTAAAAAAATAGCTATATCAACAACAATTTTAAGCTAGTTTATTAAAAAAGTTATTAAAATATATAAAGGTCATGAAATACCAAGCATAAATACTCCATTGATTAGGCCAGTGTTAAATATTAAGCTCAGGAATGTGTTTACTATAGGGCTTGATCCTGAAAGATGCTGAATTCACAGAAGTCCCGTTTATTTCACTGAGAGTTATGAGTGTTCAACACTTCTGGTCCTTTCATTTATTTGTACAAGTTCAAAACATATCTGAATTCTGTGCCTCTTGGCCTGAATGAGAGTAGAATCAAGACCAGGCTGGTGATGTGACAATTTCAGAGTCTAATCAGCAATACTAACAGGAGTTTCTTTTTTTGCCCCTTATGGAAAGCAGAGCAGCAATTTTTGCTGCATACTACTACATTTTTCTCTTTCTTAAAAAGTTTGTATGTAAATAAAATGCTTTTGAAAGGTGCCAGATTGACAGCACTGAAAACCCAATTCCTCTGCTTATTCATGGAACAGATACAGAAAAAGGCAGAAACAATGGAAACTTTCCACCATACCTAAATCCTGACCAGTGTCTATTTTGTTGAAAATGCCAACAATGGTACTAACTGTGGTAAATTATCTTAGTGATGTGCATGTCCAGGAGCTAAAATTATCACACATAGCTGTTTGCTGACCTATCAATGGGTTACAAGTTTAAGTCACTACTTACCTAGGCTAGATTTTTACCAGTAACTGTAAAGGTGAGAGGCTCCATCTCCACTATGGTATAGCTCTATTGTTAACAAATCTGTTAGTTACATATTGTTATTTAATACATCCAGTTTTTAGAATGGCGTACAATTCAGTTGTTTATAAACCAAAAACCCACTGGAATGAACAGAGTCACAATGGTGCAAAATGGGAGTAATGCTGTGGTGAATTAAGCCCCAAATGCTTGAAAGGTTTAGTGAGACAGGTTATTTTCTTAAGGCTACATGATTCCACTTGTGTGAATAAGTGAAGCAGGATTTAGTGCCAGAAGTTAAAGGACTGTGACCTTGTAATGGGCTTGATCCTTGGCCGTGGCTTTGTACTAAAACTCTATCCAGCTGTACTCACCTCAATGCAAAGTAAAGGTTGGGGGCAAGACAGAATGCCTGAAACTTAGCCAGTGCAGTGATATCTGTGAGACTGCTGCAGCTGGAGTATCCTAAATCAGTCCTTAGGTTTGCTATAAGTTACTCTGGTGATCATTTTGGATCCAAGCTGTGATAAATGAGGGGGGGGTCCCTTTTATGGACACTCAGCCAGCCAGTTAGCTATGAGTCCCTCTTGGTGGCTGGCCTCTGCTTGCTTTACCTGTAAAGGGTTAACAAAGTCCCCCAGAAAAAGGAAAGGAAGTGGGCACCTGACCAAAAGAGCCAATAGGAAGGCTAGAACTTTTTAAAATGGGGGGGAACTTCCCTTTTGTGTCTGTTGTTGTTCTCTGTGAAAGAGGGGAACAGGGAGCAGTTATGCTATGAGAAGCGTTAAGCCAGGTATGATCATAGATCATCAGATCATACCTAGAACTACTTATTTGGAACCCTCAAATGTGTAAGTAGATCAAGAATGTTTAGAAAGACATTTTTCTTTTTGTTTTTAATAAAATTTACCTTTTTTAAGAACAGGATTGGATTTTTGTGCATATGTTGGTTAATTAGCTGGTGGCAACAGCTAATTTCCTTTGTTTTCTTTCTCAGCTCTTCCCCAGAGTGGGGGTGACAGGGCTTGAGGGTACCCCATAGGAAGGAATTCCCAAGTGCGCCTTCCTGGGTTCCAAAAAGGAGTTTTGCATTTGGGTGGTGGCAGCGTTTACCAAGCCAAGGTCAGGAAAAAGTTGTAACCTTGGGAGTTTAATACAAGCCTGGAGTGGCCAGTATTAATTTTTAAAAATCCTTGCCAGCCCCCACCTTCTGCACTCGAAGTGCCAGAGTGGGGAATCAGCCTTGACACAAGCTAACTCAGGATCAGAGCTTAGAGCCATCTTCCACCCCCATTTCTCAGCTGTGCCATGTGTAATCTCAGAGCATCGGAAGACCTGTCTCACTGTGTCCATTTTCATTATTCTGCATAGAACCAATGGATTTCATCTGATACCATGGGCTGCCGCAGCATGGCATCCCTAAGACACCTGCCTCTAGTCTTTGAGGAGGGCTGTCAGTTTTCTGAACATTGTGATCAGAGTTGTCTCACTACCATGCCGATCCTTAGCTTCTTACTGTAAGCAGAGTCAGGATGAGCTCTACCCTGACATCTGGTGGTGAATTATGGCGAGTGTGGAAAAGAACTCCAGGGGCTGATCTTGTTTGCATAGGCACACCCACTCGCCTGGCATGAAACACAGCAACTGAAAGTGGTTACTTTGGCTGGTGTGGGATCCCCAGTTTCTCTATTATTGGGGCAGGAAGAATAAAGTTTTGTTACCCTGATTCTGTGAATCAAGGCCAGTGGAACTGTTGTATGACAGAAGGACTGAGTGAGTCCTTCACCATTACCTAAGTAGCACTTGCTTGACAAGGGGCATGGGTTACAAAACCCAGTGAATTGAGAGAGGATGGGGACAGGTATTTGTACCTGATGGTATGGGCCCCCTCTGAGGGTTTGAAACACCAATTGCACTGCCTCCTCTCTCCACTGTTGAATGTCAGAGCTAACTTTGATTCCTGTAGGAGTCTAGTTACAGGCTGCTGAGCTGAATTCACTTTGGGCCAATGGTGCACCAGCACTGGGGCTCCCCTACTATACTATGAGCTGAAATCGCTAAGAGCTGAAATTACAAAAGAGCTGATGTTATTAAGAGCTGAGATCACTGAGTGCTGTGTTAACTAGTGGGGGAGCCTGAAGCTATATTGCTCAGCAGCTGATGGAGCAATTTGTGGGGACGACTGGAGGAGCAGCGAGCGGCGTGGAGGCTTGCGGGGCCGGTTGGAGTGGCCCAAGGAAAGGTGAGTGGAGCTGTTTGCGGGGACGGCTGGAACGGCTCACAGGTCGGTGAGCGGAGCGGAGTGGAGCGGAGCGGCTTGTAGAGCGGAGCAGTTCGTGGGATGGCAGGAAAGTGGACTGGCTTGTGGTAAAGGCTGCGGCGGAACCCCCACGGAGAAACAAACGGCTGGCCAGCCTCGGATCACATAAGGTGCCCCTTAACACCCTGCGGGCCCCCCCTTTTACTCTGGGGCTGCACGGATCAGGGACAGAGACTTTGGGGGTTGTTGGACTTTTGGGACTTTGGGTGGTTGCTGGACCCAAGAGACTTTGGGGGTGTTGGACTTTGGGGACTCTTGGTGATTTTTGGGTTGCTGGATTCAAGAACCAAAGGGAAAGGACACAGCCCAATTTGCTGGGGTGGGTTTTGCTCATGGTTTGTGTTATGAATCCTGTTTGTGGTGTTTTTCCAATTTTATGCTGATGTCGTTTACCTCATGTTATTAAACATTTTCTGCTACACTCAGACTCCGTGCTTGCGAGAGGGGAAGTATTGCCTCTTAGAGGTACCCAGGGGGGTGGTATGTAATTGTCCCAGGTCACTGGGTGGGGGCTCGAGCCGGTTTTGTATTGTGTTATTGAAACGGAACCCCTAGATACAGAACCCGGCCCTTGTTGCTGCCAACTAGATGGGCAGAAGGGTTACATTACCACGAAAGGCAATCTTTAGGTATCAGTCCCCAAAAGGAAGGAATTTCTTTCTTTGGGGTAGGGTTACATAATTTGTTGTCTATGTAACCAAGCTAGCCTGTTATTTTAAAAGAGCTTTCATTTTGTTCTCAAAGAATTGCTGCAAACTCCACTCCACTAACTACTGCCCTATCAATCACAGCACACTTTGAAAGCTGGTTGGCTGACTAGATGTGGCTCCTTACTAATAAAGCCAAGCCAAGCCATCAGTTGATAGCTGTCTTTTGCTGTCCAAAAATCGGTGTTGTATTCCCTCCCATCCAGGGTGATTCAGCATGGAATGTACCAATTTCCTTTCCAACACTCTTACCACATATCTGTAGTTCACTGCCCCAGTACCTTCGTTAGTATGTACTGTGCAGCACACATGTAAATATTGTCTTGTGACCCTGATTAGCTGATCCAAACTTTACCTGTGTTTAATACACATAGAATTCAGCATCCAATAGCTATAGCTTTAATCTCTTCATTCTTTTCCTGCCACACACTAATCTCCAAGTGTGACAGGTTACTCAGGTTGTTTATCATCCCTTGTTATTGTCATACAAACACGATGTAATGACAGAGGGAAGAGGGAGGTAAGCAGGAAAGTGGGAGCATGTGTTCTAACATATATACCCCAAGGAGTATCATCTAGCCATAATCCACAGTAATAACCATATAAATGTAAGGGAGGGAAGCTAAATGGGTTTAAGTTAAAACAATAAATAATACAGATTGATTCTGCACTGGAGCCCAAATATTCCCTGTTTTTTACAGCCATCTCTGAAATCAACATCCCTAGTAAAACCAAAAATCACTATGGAAGAGTATTATAGAAGTACATAGTCTGTCATACTCTGACCTTGTTTTCACGGAACTACCATCGACATTCAGTATGTAGCACTGGTTGCCTTGAATGGCAATCTTTCTTGAAGTATCAGTGTAAAAACATACAGGCCCTTTCTGAGGTGCAAAGTAATTGTCTATCGTTTTCCTTGTCTATGCAGTAAAAACTACATTTTTATCTGGATGGAGAACAAAGTACTCCATGGTTAAAATGACCTAAAATCTTCAAAATGGTATTATAGCCTTCATTTATATACAGTGCATAAGTAAACTGTTTAACGTTTAATACATTTGTGGAATGTTTAAATATGGTCCTTTACTGGTATATGAAAAAACAGTCCCTGCCCTGAAGATCATACAGGCTGTTGACACAATTCTGTAGAGAACTCCCACAGAATCAATAGGAACATTAATGCATGGAGCAAATGCAGAATGAGGCCTATGCATAGACATAACACCATAAATAATAATTAAATGCAAGGCTGGTGTTAGAGAAAGAGAAGGGTAAAGTCAGTGGCAATATAACATCACATGATTACTTGATTTGCTATATATGGATCTTGTTGATTCCACTAAAGAGAAACCCAAAATGTAGGATGAATGTCGTCTTTTTAAACACTGAATGATTTTAGGGCCCATACCATAGCTAGGAAGGAGGATTAGGAGAAGAAAGCACAGGAGTGGAGCGGAATAAAGGAGGCAGTAGAGTTCAGGAGACAGTGTGATAGAGAATTAGAGGGTGGTACAGATGAATAGGTAAGAGAAAGGGGAGGAGCAGTAAGACAAAGCAGGCAGCCTAATTAGACAAGGTTAAATCAACTGTCAACAGTGAGTAAATAAAAAGTTCAATTAAATGGCAGAGCCGAGTTAATGAAATGGCAGCAATGAACTAAAATCAGGCCAAAACCCAAAAGGTTGGGATGGAAAAGTTAATCAAATGGCAGCAATGAGGTGAAAAGTGGCAGAGTTAATTAATGGCAGCAAAACACAGACAGACAATCAAATGGCAGAAATGGATTTAAAACTGGCACTGTTTACAGTGGCAGATGACATGTAGGCTGTGTGAAGGATCTAGAAGATGGCAGTTGTCCAATTCTGTGTAGGGGACTAGGAAGCCACTCCCCTGGAGCCCAGTGCAGCTGGGAGCCAGAGATGGCTGCAGCACTGTGCCTGAAAATGACAGATGTTATAGTCTACCCAGGCAGTACTTCAAAGGTAGGTTACATGGAATGACCCTTTATACAAGTTGAGGACGAAAAGGTTTAAAGCTCCTGGGGTTCTAGATATAACTATGATGCTCTGAGCTGTGGCTATTATAGGCCACCCACTCAGATTTCTTGAGGCTGGACTGTACCAGATTATGCAGCACTTTATTCCCAATAAAGAGGAAAGCAGTGAGTCCAACATATTCCCCAAGATCCTGGTCTTCTTAGGAACTGCAGGCAACCACTGTGCTGCAGTTGGGGAATTTTAGAACCCTCTCAGGTAATATTCTAGGGATTAGAGCATAATTATATGTATAGAGGTGTACTACTCCCTATTTATTCCACCACATCACGCTAATACATTTGGTCTATTAGCCATGCAAACCATTTTTCTAATATATGAGTAAGAAAGGAGGTTGTTTTTTTCTACAACCTATATAATATTAAAGACAACGTCCAAGTTGCCCCACCCCTGCAACAACTATAAAGATGACTGTAAAGTGGATGACCAAAGAAGTATGTTTAATGAAACATCCAGGAAAAAGACTAGAATAGTGCAAATACCACTCCAAATCCATCTTGCAGCAGCACACGTTTCTTACTGGACTGTTCCACCATAATAAGGAAGCAAACCGATTTTTTTTCTTTCTCCTTCACTATGACAGCTACAAAAAAACGGCATCCAGCAGAGCTACTATGAAGAGTAAATGAAGTTGGATTGCAATAAACCTGGATGTTATAATCAAATGAGAGATGGATATAAAGTGTTCTTATTCAAGGGGGCTCATTTGTGCAATGAGAGATTAAAGAAGATGAGGGCAAATATGCGGTGAAGCCCCACCTGTTTACTAGATCTTTCCAACCATAACCAAAACGGATTTAGAAAACAACAGCAACAAAAAACATTAAGCAGAGCTTGCTAGAAATTAGGAAAAGTGAAGAGTAAAATCGTCTAAGAATGCAATTTTGGGCATTGCCATTACAGACCTAATTTATATGTCCATAATTTAGAGCATGATCCAAATGGCCATTGAAGTCAATGTGAGTCTTTGTACTGGATCAGACCCTAGATTCTATGGTAATAGACACTATAGAAAGCTGGTAAGTTTCTATAGATAGATTATATGGATCAGGGATCGGCAACCTTTGGCACACAGCCCACTAGGGTAAGCCCCCTGGCGGGCTGGGCCGGTTTGTTTACCTGCTGCAT
>NW_020664389.1:534595-602358 GCF_002925995.2 Terrapene triunguis
GGCTGGGCCGGTTTGTTTACCTGCTGCATCCACAGGTTCGGCCGATCGCGACTCCCACTGGCCACGGTTCGCCGCTCCAGGCCAATGGACTCTGCGGGAAGCTTCGCGGGCCAAGGGATGTGCTGGCCGCAGCTTCCCGCAGCCCCCATTGGCCTGGAGCGGCGAACCGTGGCCAGTGGGGGCCACGATCGGCCGAACCTGCGGACGCGGCAGGTAAACAAACTGTCCCGGTGCGCCAGGGGGGCTTACCCTGACGGGCCGCATGCCGAAGGTTGCTGATCCCTGATATAGACACATTTATGCCAACATCAGCACCTCCTCTTTTCACTTAAAGAAATCATGGTTAATGTGTATACCTGCTGTAAAATTCAAAGAACCAGGGGTTACTAGGAGTACATTATACTAGCAAGCAAATATTCTGGAGCTACAGTACAGATAATAAAACTTCATTCAGAAACTTTTTTTTAATATGTCAGTAACATCAAATATATTTTAAAATGCTTCCTCTAGACACCAGGTCAGAAGAATTCTTCTCAAGCGATTGCTTGGAACCACACAAATAAATAGGATTTTGATTAAGTAAAATTATCTGTCTACTTAAAGTGTCAGTTATAATATGTTCAAACACCAAGTGTGTGTTGCATTAAAAGTTAAATGGTTGAACAAGAGAAAAGCTTAAATGTTCCTGATATCTATTCTTAAACTATAATGCTAATAGAAATTCAACCTGCACCTACAAGATGTGAATAAACTGCTTCTAGATTTTGTATGAACAAAAGTTAACTTTAAGTTAATGCTTAAACATTTAAATGTTTCAATTAAGTCAGAAAATCTTGATTACTTAGGAGCATATCTGTAGCTGATGTAAATTGTCATGGCTAAGGAAAGTAAAAAAGGAGGCTAGAGACAAAAAAGACATCCTTGATAAATTGGAAGTCAAATCCTATTGTGGAAAATAAGAAGGAACATACACTCTGGCGGTCAAGTGTAAAAGTACAATTAGACAGATTGTTCATGGCTTTTCAACCCCCACATCGCATGCCCTATAGTAGTGCCAAACACAATCCTTAGACTCAAGGGAACACAGGGAGTGATTTCTTGGTCAATCCTTGGCATCAACCAAAGGAGACAAGGAGGAAGCAAGCTGGTAGGACTATAGGGCTTGGCTTACCCACTTCTACTACCTATTTATTTATTTATTTATTTATGGAGGGAGCCAGATACACTACTCCTGAAGTTAGTACAGCTGCACCTTCCCACTGCACACCAAGTAGGAGTTCTGAACAATTCTTATCCAAGCTTGCCCTTGGGTAACACAGCACCATACAACCCCTTATTCGGGGCTCTGTCTAGGTCCCAGTTCAGCAAGGTATTTTAAGTATGGCCCCAGTTCAACAAAACACATAAAGACATGCTAAAGTGATTTGCTGAATTGAGGCCTATGAACTGGATACAGAGCCTTTTGATGTAAATAGTAGTGTTTCTACTGATTTCAATGGACTTCAAATCAGACCCTAAGTGTTTATCTTTAAGTACTTGAGTAGTTTCATTAAGTCAATGGGATTACTCACATGCTTACATTTATGCATGCACTTAAGTACCTTCCTGAGCTGAAGCCTGAATGACACAATCTAGTGCATAATGTTTACCCCTTCTATCTATGGCAGTAACATCAGTTGTAGTCAATTGATCTAACATTTTTCTACAGTTTTCGAGTCTTTCCTGTATATTACACATTAAATAAATGATCTGGATGTGGCTGTCATATATCTGCTAAACACTAAGAGATCTATTTTCCTGGGATGCAGCCTCATAAGAATTTAAAAGCTCTTGAAAGCTTTGTTTGTTGCATGTTAACACCAAAATATATTTTTCATTTAGTTGCTCTAGTAGGATTCAGTCTAGGATTATTAAAACTACAGTAGAACGTCAGTGTTATGAACTGACTGGTGAACCACACATCTCATTTGGAACCAGAAGTATGGAATCTAGCAGCAGCACACACACACAAACACACACACAAACCCTTCAAAAAAAAAACCAAACAAACAAAAAAAAACCCAACCCACAAATACAGTGCTATGTTAAATGTAAACTATGAAAAATAAACAGGGAAAGTTTAAAAAGAAAGATTTGAAAAGGTAAGGAAACTGTTACTGTGCTTGTTTCATTTAAATTAAGATGGTTAAAAGCAGCATTTTTCTTCTGCATAGTAAAGTTTCAAAGCTGTAATAAGTCAATGGCCAGCTGTAAATTTTTGAAAGAGCAACCATAATGTTTTGTTCAGAGTTACAAACAACCTTCATTCCTGAGGTGATCACAACTCTGGGTTTCTTCTGTAAGAGTATATGAAAATCACATACAACTCTTACTTAGATAGATTTCAGTGAACCAGCCAGTTTTAGACATGCTGTAATTTCTCAGCCCACATATGTATTATTTTGGTTATAGTAGCAGGGTCTTACCTGATTTTATAAACAATATCCACTATACACCTAACTGTGTGTCAGTCTTGCAGACATAAGATAATAAGTTAGAAATGTGGGTATGAACATTTTATTTTACTTTTGCCTCATTTATGCAATTCCACATGATGCAAAACTTTACAGCAACTTTAATGTAGGTAAGAGCAGAAGACTAATTTAAAAAATGGCTGGAAATCATGTCTGAGATCCTTTTATGCCCTATGCACCTCTAAACTGCCAAGCAATAAAGGTTTAATCCAAGCTCAAACAAGTTTGATTAGTTCTATGAGAAAATGAGATGTGCTAATTTATGTTCCTATAAGTCAGAAGGAAATTTTATGCAGAGCAGCTTCTTTATTTTGATGACTAACACAATAATTAACCATGTTGTGTAGAAAATAAGGTCATCTACAGAAGTGTGCCACAAAGTGAAGACTGTATGACCTGCTAATTACTGATAGTGACTTCTAATATTCATTTTCATGTGGGTAAAATCCTTTCAACACTGTTTCATTTGCTTTTTTGAGCAACTATTCTTTTCCCGAACATCCCTTGACATTTCACCTTAGACGTGAATGAGTACATTTTCACCTCATATAAACATACATAGAGAAGTATTAATGTAGTGAAATAAGCCTGCAACAATGATACTGTTTGAAAACTGTCTTAAAACAAACTGGAGCACAATGTAAATGTGAATAAAAACTGAAATAAAAGTTCTTGCACTATCTTCTTATGAAGGTTACTTAACTGATTCTTCTTTATCATTCTTTACTTCAACAACTTACTTCCATTGATGTAAATGGGAGTTGGACAAGGCCCTTGAACTCTCATTTTAAGTTTTTCTTACCTGTAGAATGGGGATAACACATACCTATTTTACATAGCTATTTTGAGAATTGAAGAGTCAATATCTGAATGTGTTTGGGTAAGTTCCAAGAGTTATCAATAACTTATGCCATTGTCTAGACCAGGGATCGGCAACCTTTGGCACGGGGCTTGCCAGGGTAAGCCCCCTGGTGGGCCGAGCCGGTTTGTTTACCTGCCGCGTCCACAGGTTCGGCCGATCGCGGCTCCCACTGGCCGTGGTTCGCTGCTCCAGGCCAATGGGGGCTGCGGGAAGTGGCACAGGCTGAGGGATGTGGTGGCCGCTGCTTTCTGCAGCCCCCATTGGCCTGGAGTGGCGAACTGCGGCCAGTGGGAGCCGTGATCGGCCAAACCTGCGGAGGTGGCAGGTAAACAAACAGGCCCAGCCCACCAGAGGGCTTACCGAGGGTTGCCGATCCTTTGTCTAGAACCTGTTTCTCACTTGCAAAAGTGGCATGTGGGGAGGTGGAAAAAGCCTTCTTACACCTCTAATTTATTTAATGCAGAAACTTTCAGAAGCCTGAATCCCAAGAAAGGGGAAAAAATTCATAGGCAGGAGTTGTAGACCAAGCTGGATGAGCAAGCATCTCAGAGAGGTGATTAAGAAAAAGCAGAAAGCCTGCAAGGAGTGGAAGATGGGAGTGATCAGCAAGGAAAGCTACCTCATTGAGGTCAGAACATGTAGGGATAAAGTTAGAAAGGCCAAAAGCCATGTAGAGTTGGACCTTGCAAAGGGAATTAAAACCAGTAGTAAAAGGTTCTATAGCCATATAAATAAGAAGAAAACAAAGAAAGAAGAAGTGGGACCGCTAAACACTGAGGATGGAGTGGAGGTTAAGGATAATCTAGGCATGGCCCAATATCTAAACAAATACTTTGCCTCAGTCTTTAATAAGGCTAATGAGGAGCTTAGGGATAATGGTAGGATGACAAATAGGAATGAGGATATGGAGGTAGATATTACCACATCTGACGTAGAAGCCAAACTCGAACGGCTTAATGGGACGAAATCAGGGGACCCAGATAATCTTCATCCAAGAATATTAAAGGAACTGTCACATGAAACCCATTAGCAAGAATTTTTAATGAATCTGTAAACTCAGGGGTTGTACCATATGACTGGAGAATTGCTAACATAGTTCCTATCTTTAAGAAAGGGGGGAAAAAGTGATCCGGGCAACTACAGTCCTGTCAGTTTGACATCTGTAGTATGCAAGGTCTTGGGAAAAATTTTGAAGGAAAATGTAGTCAAGGACATTGAGGTCAATGGTAATTGGGACAAAATACAACATGGTTTTACAAAAGGTAGATCATGCCAAACCAACCTGATCTCCTTCTTTGAAAAGGTAACAGATTTTTTAGACAAAGGAAATGCAGTGGATCTAATTTACCTTGATTTCAGTAAGGCATTTGATACGGTTCAACATGGGGAATTATTAGCTAAATTGAAAAAGATGGGGATCAATATGAAAATTGAAAGGTGGAGAAGGAACTGGTTAAAGGGGAGACTACAATGGGTCGTACTGAAAGGTGAATTGTCAGGCTGGAGAGAGGTTACTAGTGGAGTTCCTCAGGGATCGGTTTTGGGACCAATCTTATTTAATCTTTTTATTACTGACCTTGGCACAAAAAGTGGGAATGTGCTAATAAAGTTTGCAGATGACACAAAGCTGGGAGGTATTGCCAATACAGAGACGGACCGAGATATCATACAGGAAGATCTGGATGACCTTGTAAACTGGAGTAATAGTAATAGGATGAAATTTAATAGTGAAAAGTGCAAGGTCATGCATGTAGGGATTAATAACCAGAACTATTGTTATAAACTGGGGAGGCATCAGTTGGAAGTAATAGAGGAGGAGAAGGACCTCGGAGTATTGGTTGATCATAGGATGACTATGAGCCGCTAATGTGATATGGTCGTGAAAAAAGCTAATGCGGTCTTGGGATGCATCAGGCGAGGTATTTCCAGTAGAGATAAGGAGGTGTTAATACTGATATACAAGGCACTGGTGAGACTTCATCTGGAATACTGTGTGTAGTTCTAGTCTCCCATGTTTAAAAAGGATGAATTCAAACTGGAACAGGTTCAGAGAAGGGCTACTAGGATGATCCGAGGAATGGAAAACCTGTCTTATGAAAGGAGACTCAAAGAGCTTGGCTTGTTTAGCCTAACCAAAAGAAGGCTGAGGGGAGATCTGATTGCTCTTTATAAATATATCAGAGGAATAAATACCAGGGAGGGAGAGGAATTATTTAAGCTCAGTACCAATGTGGACACAAGAACAAATGGATATAAACTGGCGATCAGGAAGTTTAGACTTGAAATTAGACGAAGATTTCTAACCAACAGAGGAGTGAAGTTCTGGAACAGCCTTCCAAGGGGAGTAGTGGGGGCAAAAGACATATCTGTCTTCAAGACTAAGCTTGATAAATTTATGGAGGGGCTGGTATAATGGGATAGCCTAATTTTGGCAATTAATTCGTCTTTGACTACTAGCGGTAAATATGCCCAATGGCTTGTGATGGGATGTTAGATGGGGTAGGATCTGAGTTACTACAGAGAATTCTTTCCTGGGTGTCTGGCTGGTGAGTCTTGCCCACATGCTCAGGGTTTAGCTGATCACCGTATTTGGGGTCGGGAAGGAATTTTCCTCCAGGGCAGATTGGCAGAAGCCCTGGGGGGTTTTCGCCTTCCTCTGAAGCGTGGGGCACAGGTCACTTGCTGGAAGATTCTCTGCACCTTAAATCTTTAAACCATGATTTGAGGACTTCAATGGCTCAGACACAGGTTTGATAAAGGAGTGGATGGGTGAAATTCTGTGGCCTGCATTGTGCAGGAGGTCAGACTGGATGATCATAATGATCCCTTCTAACCTTAAAGTCTATGATTCTAGATTCTATAAAACCAAATCATAATGACTCTTTTCTCCATATACATTCGTCAACCCATGCATTATATACCAAATTTGAATTAAATACCACTGTAGGGACAATACCAAAAATATGGAGCTTATTAACAAAAAAATGTTGTATACATAGGCCAGAATCCTTGGCATGCTTTAGGCCTAAGGCTTTAAAACATGTCAAAGAGAAGATGTGTCTGTGTTTCACACAAAGAAGATGTAGGTTTATAAATACAAGTAATTAGACTTACAAATTCTTGCTAAATTTTGAAATAATTTCCTCTTTTACCCTTTTCTTCTATTTTACATGCTTTACACCTATACATTTGCAACAGATACAATATACTAAGGTGTAATATTTGACCCAGAATCCTAAAATAAGTTATTGCTACTATATAAAATGAATCTAAAAAGTGTCAATTAAGATCTAAGAAACCATAGTGCCCAGTGCTGGCAATGAGAGGAGCCCTTGCTTGGTAACAAAGTCTTGTCACTGACAAATTTCCTATTAACTCTGTCTTTGAAAGTCCTATCTAGGAAGACTGCTGCAAAATCCAGAAAGAGGATAGGAATACAGCTGTCATAACACCTTCAGTGAATCACCTCCATCTATCTCAAGAAACCAGTCATTGCACCTGTGAAGCTGAGTTGGAGAATCCACATTCATGCTAGTTCCAACTGATAAGTACAAAATGAATTTTACCCATGCATTGTTTATCCAAGTGATGACTTGTTTACGTTAAGCAAAATCCTTCTCAGTAAGCAGGTACCTGAGTTAAAACCCTCTGATTGACTCAGATGTATGATGTGCACTTGTATTTCACTAACACGTTTAGTCTTAGTCATCTAGAAGTTACAATACCAATAAGAAATCGAGAAGATTGAGAATAGTGAAACAACCAAGATTAGAACTATTTGTAAGAGGATACTGTGCTTTCCTACTACAAATGTTAGCCATGCAACATCCTTAATGTTTCCAAAAAACAAAACAAAAAACAGACAACCCCCCCACTACGAGTAAAAACAAAAACAAAAATAAAAAACCACTAAGCCTAGAAATCACCTAGAAAGTGAATTGTCAACTTTTTACAAGAATAGAAAGAAGTTTTGAATTACCCCCTACCTGAAGATTTTACAATTAATTGAATCTTTGGTTAGAGTGGGAAAAGAACTTACATTACTAGTTAGGTTCCAGAGAAAATGGTATAACTTTAATATTATTACCTACTTATTTTGTTTTTGGTTTAATGCAGGGATCGGCAACCTTTGGCACGCGGCCTGCCAGGGTACGCCCCCTGGTGGGCCGGGCTGGTTTGTTTACCTGCCGTGTCCGCAGGTTCAGCTGATCGCAGCTCCCACTGGCCGCAGTTTGCCGCTCCAGGCCAATCTGGGCTGTGGGAAGCGGCGCGGGCCTCCCGCAGCCCCCATTGGCCTGGAGCAGCGAACCGCGGCCAATGGGAGCCGTGATCGGCCAAACCTGCGAACGCGGCCGGTAAACAAACCAGCCCAGCCCGCCAGGGGGCTTACCCTGGCATGCTGAAGGTTGCCAATGCCTGGTTTAATGTGTGATTTACTTGTACGTATATAGCCAGAAATGCTTGCCAATGAGTGTTGCCTAAGCAAGGTCATTTTGAATTGAATTGATATTATTTGATTATTAAATAATGTTTCAATTCGACCAAAACATGTCTACAGTGCAATTAGGCATTACATTAACAGATAAGCTTGACTGGAGATAAATAAGGATCTACATATAAGGATCCATTTTGGTATAATAATCACCTGCCAAGACTAGCATGGAACTTGTATAAAAGTTTGCCTTTGTAACAAGATTGCTATAGATCTTTAATTAATTGAATTGATGTATGTCCTGAACATTGTAACATCCCAGGCTAAATTTAATTTTTGCCTTTCTGAGCACTATCTTTATTTTAAAAAGCAACAGAGGGTCCTGTGGCACCTTTTGTTTTCTGTAATTTCTTGTTTGCTTTTAAAGCTATTCTGTCTAGTAAAATTCAAATGTATAACAATTCTCCACTATGTACTTTAAATAAGGAACACACCTGAAAGGAACAGTGAGAAAGCTAGTAGAGGTAAACTGACTGAATCACTAAACCTGTGTTTGTAATATATCTTTCTTACACTGTTTCCTCTGACATCCAGCCCTTAACAGTCAAACAGGCACTTAATTATT
The DNA here is from genome assembly GCF_002925995.2 of Terrapene triunguis. NCBI lineage: Eukaryota > Metazoa > Chordata > Testudines > Emydidae > Terrapene > Terrapene triunguis. The sequence continues at coordinate 543,028 of NW_020664389.1, forward strand.
GAACTGAGGTATAGAAAGCCATTAATTGTATTAAAATACTACAATCCACTAAATGCATTTCCTTATAAAGAACTAATCCATTCAGAAAAACATGAAAGCGGAAGCTACAGTAAGACATATGTTATTTAGGGTTCGCGGGCATCAAAGTTTGACATCATTATGAGAAGTTGAGTTGTATGCTTTTCACTGCCACTCAAAGAGACAGAGAGAGGGAGAGGGAGAGAAAGAGAGAGAGAGTTTTAAAATGCTACTTCTCTTTAGGAAATGTCCACACTGGCATCAATCAGGGCATCATTTACTGCTTCTTTCAAGACCAGTCCTCAAAGTCAAGATTTTAAAAAAATGTATAAATCTGTTCTTCTAGTATTTACTTTGGCCTCAATTATGGCTTTGCCATGAGCCCAGAAAAAGATGCAGAATGCTGTTGGTTTGACCCTGAAGAAGCGTTGGAGAGAGATTGGAGAGTCACAGTCTTCTATTTGGTTATACCATTACTAGAGGGAGTGAGAAAACTGTGCCAGACCTACACCCAGTATAACTACATCTGACACAATGGGGAAGCAGAATGAAAGCTTCAACCAGACTTCCCATTACTCTACCTCTTCTTGCCTACCTGTGAGAGAGAGAGAGACATGGTGACTCTGTGATACCGGAGTCTTATCTTGTGAGGTTACCAGCAATGGGGGTAGCAGGAACACTTTGTGCCTTCTTCTGCGCCACAGCAGGGAGGCCACCATTTGGCCTTTTAGAGTATGATTTCACTACAGAGACTATACCAGTATCATTATGTTGGCAAACCCCACAGGGTAGATGCAGCCTACATCAATGGAAGGGTTTTTTCTGTTGGTGTCTAGGATGATGGAAGCATTCTTCTGTTGACCTAGCTGCGTCTACACTGGGGGGTTAGTTTGGCATAGCTACGTCATGTAGGGATGTCAGTTTTTCACACCCCGGAGTGACATAGCTATGTCAATCTAAATTAAGTATAGACCAGGCCTCAGCTGTAGCTTTGTTTATACATCAATAATTCTCATGTTCACAGATGTTTCACGCTGAAGCATAGAAAATACTGTAATATTTGTTCTATTTTTCTATTTCTCCCTCTGAGAAACACACACACCATTTTAAATGGTTCTTTATTATTTTCATCCTTCTCAGCTATTTTAGTTTGTAGCATGTGCATATGTTCTGTATCTAGCTATTTCACTTCACACCAAGTGTTATTTCTTCCTTTCCTCTTCACTCTTCTTTATCCACATTATCTTTTTTTTCTATGCAATGCATGATCATTTATTATTTAAATCTTCTGGTTAATTTCCTGTTTTCATCTTTCATTTCATTGTGTTTGCTGTACTACATTCTTATGTCACTCTTTCAGCTTACCGATTATTATATTTAGGCTTGGAAGGATTAGATTTATCAGTAAATGTTGATAAATATATAAATATCAATTTTGCTGTATGTATACACAAGCTGATTAAAAATATTTCCACCAATGATAATCATAATTTACAGATAGACAAAATAGGAAAAATGCTGCTTAAGAACTTAGAGCTTGATTTTAGACTATTTACTTTGTATATTTTGACATATGCTGTTGACAATTTGAGTTTTACAGTTATAAAGCTTTAACTTTTTGAATCTCAGTATCTACCATCATTAAATAATTACTGGTTGAACACCACCCGCATTGTCTGACTCCCCATGATGTCCCACAACTGTAAAAATTTACATAGATAAAAATAAAAAAAAACATTTAAAATAAAGATTGATATTATCCATCAAAATTATAAAAAATAAATTCAAATTATGCAAGGCTAATAATACTGAGTCCAGCTGCTGTGGCATTTGCAGTGTTTGTGTGACTGTCTCCAGTGCTTCATCGCGTACTTCATACCCTGATTTACTATGTTATCAGTTATTTGTCTTTTATTCTCAAGAATTATAATGTTTTTCATTTGGATTGATGTTCACTATTTGCACTGAACATTTGTTTGTGCTTTATTACACTGCATTACTCATATTTTTCTCAACCCTATGACTTGCTTGTTTTATTGTCCTCAGACCCTATTTACTCACAGGCAATAAATGGTTATATAACGCAAGAATACTTAACAGGATGCTATAGAAGAGCAACTCACTGAGTATGTTAATCAGGTAAGCACCAAAGTGCCAAATCTTTCATGAGCTCATTCAATGAAAAAGTAGCACACTATACTTTAAGATCTATTCGAATATTAGTACACAGGGGATTTATGTGAGTAACTCATATCACTGTTAAGCAAGAGCCCCCAAGGTTTCTGTCATGAGAGCTGAGGTACACAGGCATAATGCCTGGAGTAATTAAGGCCTGGTCTACACTGGAGGGAGGGGAGAATCGCAAGTTACGCAACTTCAGCTACGTGAATAACATAGCTGAAGTCGTCGTACTTAGATCTACTTACTGCGGTGTCTTCATTGCGATAAGTCGATGGCTGGTGCTCTCCCATCGACTCCGCCTGCACCTCTCGCCATGGTGAAGTACCGGAGTCGACGGGAGAGCGCTCGGCACTTGATTTATCACGTCTAGACTAGACACGATAAATTGACTCCCCCCCCACACTGGATCAATCACTGCCCGTCGATCCAGCAGGTAATGTAGACAAGCCCTAAGTCGTCTTGGTCAGCATTTCTATTATAAATCCAGATTTTTGGAAGTATAATATTTTACTAATTTCAAACTGCATCAGGCTTAAGTTTGATACACAATTTAAATTATTTTAATCTACACATCTAAGCCCCACTTGAAATCTGGAGTGGGAAGTTTGAAAATTACATAGTTTCATAAAATGTCATGTGTTTATTATTCATTTTTGTCATGTTATCTTTCAATTGAGAACATTAAAAATAACATTTAACATATTCAAGAAAATTAGTTTTTAGGTAAAGATAAAATAAAAGCATATTAATTATATAGAGCATAAAGAGTTTCATCTATTCTATACCCTTGGTAGCTAGTTTTGTCTGTCTTAAATACTGAAACAGGTATTTGCATTTGGGACCAACTCAAAGGTACAATAACATTATTGTATATTGCCAAAAAAGGGTGTGGAGGGCATATTACAGAACTAAGCTTCTCTGACCATCACAGCCTGATCCATCCAGAGAAGAACCATTGGTAACTCACAAGGGATATTTGTTATCACATGTGGTCTATGATTGATAAGATACTGATGATTGACAAGGTATATTTATTATCACATGTGCTCTGTAACTGATGAAATAATGAACTATTGATTGATGATTAGATGTCAAGAACCCAGTATTGAACCTAGGCCCACCACATTCTTAGGTGGCATCCTTAGACACTGCATCATGGCGGTGCACACTGAACTGCTTAGACACTGCATCATGGCGGTGCACACTAAACTGCTACCCCCGACTGATAGCCTCAGTGATAAAGGGCTACAGTCCCACATGGGCACACCCCAGGCAACTGATTGAATGGACAGGGAGTACTCTAACTGAGTACCTGGACTATATAAAGGCCCCAGTAGGCAGAGAAAGCTGTCTGAGCCATAGACCATTGGCTGCTGGTTGCTGCCTAGACCACCTTGCCTTGTTACCTCACCTGACCCTACCTTGTTGCCCTGCTGCCTTGTCTGACCCTACCTTTCTGCCTCTCCCTACCTTGTCTCCCCACCCAATGGCCTGGCCCTGTGAATTGGATGTTCCAGCTACTGAACTCTGTGATAATTCTGAACATTTCCCTGGACTTCCTCTGATACATATTGACCTGCTGGCTACCTAACCATCCACACATACTTGACTTCTGCTCTTGACGGTCCCCTAGCCTGCCTCAGCCATTACATTAGGTCAATAAGAAGCACTTGTTGCCACAGCTGGTTTCTGTAATAGTGGTCCAATTGCAGAGGCCTGTATGTTATTGATTAGGTAAGCTGAGATAGCTGGGGTAGAACTCATTGTGAGATCAGTCTGTTAGTCTATAAGGTGCCACAGGACTCTTTGCTGCTAATGTACCATGAAAATTGGTCACCCATGTATCTTTTCTACTCTAGCCTTTTCCATCTTTATATGGTGTTCCTGCACTGAAGTTACATTAACAATGTACTGTAATTAAGTAAACTCTTTGTTAGCATGTTGGCTCGTCCTCATTTGTCAAAATGATCCACCATGATGGCCTAGTGCGAGCCTTGAGATTGCCTGACTTGATTAGCTGAACTAGTGAGCAGCTGTGAGATAAATTCTGCTGTCTTGATGACAGCAAACAGATCTGATAGTAAGGGGCAATGTATGTATTTGTCCCATTTTTGAAAAATCTTAAATACACACCTGTAACTGTGTGTGTGTGTGTCTGTGTGTGTGTGTGTGAGTGAGTGAGAATGAGAGCACAAATTTAATACTATAACAGTAGGCCACAACTTTAACTACTAAAACAAGCATCAAGAACTAAATTGTTAAAGCAGTTTAAGCAATTGCCTGGCAGAGTCCCAGTCCAATGTAGTACACAGGCAGCTATTTTATAAAGACCCTGCCAGAATAGCTTTAGCTTATATTTCTCCCTCTCCTAAATCCTGTTTCAAGAGAAACCAAGAAAACTTCAGAGACCATATATTTTGTCATTTTTCAGACTTTTATTCTTTTTAACCTCATTTCAGTTGTAGTATCTGGTTTTGCAACCATAAGCTCCAAACCAGCAAATGGATCTTCTAATCCCTGTACGAAGCCACAAGTCAGTGGAGCATCGCACAGGCTCAGAGACCTCCCAACTGGATCCAACTGCATGAGCGGTCACAATGATTAAATAAATCTAAAGAACCTATCATTATTCCTGTCACAGTTCCGAAGATAACTTGGGCCCTTCCATGGTCTCCTTGATGACACCCGCTTAGATGACAGCTGGGGGCCTGATATCTTTCTCCTGGTGGGATCTTATGATCCCTCCCTCCAGACTGGGAACTTAGACTCCCAACTCCAGTTCATTGATCCCCTCAGCAGGTCTGATTTTAATTCAGCACCTGCAGTCCTGTTTTTCAGGGGCAATGACAGGGTTATGCAGTGACCAGTCAGCCTTCATAAGCCAAAGTACTGTTTATTCAGAACAAACGAAACTAAGCAGAGAAACTAAACAGTTTATATGCATGTCTTGCTTACCAGCTGTCACCCATTCTGCCCCTCTCATAGGGCCTGCCTCACATTAATTCTTGGTTAGAGTGCTAGTGAGTGGCCTTTCGCCATACATCAGGGTGGTCACATTATAGAGTCACTTTATAGGTCACTTTCAGTTCTTTGTTTACTAGGCCTCTTGAGCCAGGTCAAACTAGTATATGGTGTTTCCCTCAGGGGTCTGACTTCTCCAGACTTGCTACCTGCCTACGGATTTGCATTAATTATCCCTGTGATTTTAGTTCCTGCAGGAAGCTCTGTAACTCCCACATAGGTCAAGAATACAATCCCTAGCCCATAAAGATGCATAAGCTTAATAAAGTTGATACAATAGTCTTGATATTCCATGTGACCATAGTATCTGTCACAATCCCCATTTTACAAAATAAAATTTTAAAAAAATGAAGAATGGAGAAGTGAAGTGACTTACACAAGGTCACCCAGCAACAAAGCCAGGAATAGAACCAAGGTCCCTTGATGCCCACTCTAGTATATATAGGCTCACATGTCTTCTTTTGTATTAGATACAAGGATTCTAAATAGGTATTTTTCTGTATTTAATTTTGGAAAATCAGGACAGTCCAGTAACATAATATTAGGGATTATATATATTATATATCCTTGAAAAAACAACAACAATTCTCTGACACTTGGATGAGAAGCTTTTTATTTTGGGACATTCTCAGAACATACAAAGAGGATTTCTTGCACTATAGCAGTCCCTCCAGCATATTGATTGATTGATTGATTGATTGATTGTGAATTGAACATGATCAGATCTCTGGTTAAGAAAATCACTATCTTAATTACAAATTGTTCTAAAGAGTTACCTGGCAGTATTGTCAGTATGAGGCTTGTTTGGGAAAAAGAAATGAACAAACAAATCTCTCCCGGGTACTTGAAGGATATAATGCTAACCTCGATGAGCAGTACAAGTTCCTTCTCATATAAAGAATACCAATAGAACATTAGGATTAGCTAATCTAGACCTGATATGAGAAAAATTAGTGAAATAATAAATTTTACGTAAGATAAGAGACAGATAAACTTTGTAATTGAGTAGAAAACTCATGAGTCTCCCAAGACTCTGAATGCATAATTCAAGAGTAGAAAGACTAAATACTTAGCAAATGCTTGTGCTACATTTAAAGAACAAGAAGTTCCTTCAAGGACAGTGTTTCAGTGCGTCACAGAGTAATGGGAGGATCTTGCCTCAAATACTTGATGAGGAATGATAGTCAACTTAGGTCTGAGGGTCTGCAAATCTGACCCATACAAGAAGGGGAGGGAAGTAGGAGAAGTGCAGTGTCCAACTGGCTTTTTGAGATATCCTGGGGGATTTAGCAGGGAGAGTTCTTATAATCTACTCTACAAATATAGAGTAGAAGCAGATTGGTACTGAGGATCTTATATTAGTTGTTACATAAGGGGAATGGGGTTGCTTCCAGTTTCCCCCTGGCTTTCTCGCTCTAGGACCTGTATTGCTACAGAAAGTTCTGGCCCACCTTCCCTTGAACTATAGGAGTGCAAACAGCCAAAGATTGCCACCTGTCTACATAGTTGTGCTGGCTGGGAAACAGGAAAGGTGCTCTTTGCATAGTCTCCTTCCTCTAAATGTGAATAGCCACATTTTGGCCCATAGGCACTTTATACCCCTTTTTAGCAAATTACTTAAGCATATACTTGACGTTAACCGCGGAGGTCAGATTTGGAATTCAAAATGACCATAGTAAGTTAGAGAATTGGTCTGAAGTCAACAAGATTAAATTCAATAAAGGCAAGTGCAAAGTACTATACTTAAGAAAGAAAAAAATCAAATACACAAATACAAAATGGGAAATAACTGGTTAGGCAGTAGTATTGCTGAAAAGGATCGGGGGATAGTTATAGTGGATCATATATTAAATATGAGTCTAGAATATGATGCAGTTGTAAAAAAGGGCAAATAGTTCTGTAGGGTGTATTAACAGACATATCATATGCAAGACATAGAAAATATTTGTTCCACTCTACTCTGCACTCGTGGAGGCCTCGGTTGGAGTATTGTGTCCATTTTTGGGTGCTGAGCTTTAAGAAAGATGTGGACAAATTAGAGAGTCCAGAGGAGAGCAATGAAAATAAAAAGTTTAGAAAATAGGACCTATGAGAAAAGGTTAAGAAAACTTGGCAAGTTTTGTCTTGAAAAAAAAAAACTGAGTGGTGGTGGTGAGGAGGCAGCTTCAGCCAGGGGGGGTTGAATAGATCAGTGGCTCTCAACCCCTTTTAGGAGTCTGATTTGTCTTGCATAACCCTAAGTTTCACCTCACTTAAAAAATACTTGCTTACAAAACCAGATATAGAATACAAAAGTCACAGCACACTGTTACTGAAAAATTGATTACTTTCTCATTTTTACCCTGTAATTATAAAATAAATCAATTGGAATATAAATATTGTACTCGCATTTCAGTGTATAGTATTGTCACAGGGTATGCACTCCTCGTTCCCCTTTGAGATGGGGCAAGAGTTGCTGTAACCCTACAGCCAAGTCTGTGCAACCACTCTGGGTCTCAGGGTAGTGTGGCCTAATGGCAAAAGTCTATACTGTCACCCTCTCTATCAGGGCAGGGCAGCCTAACAGCCAGAGTCAATAGTATGACCTTACTATCAGGGCAGTGCAGTCTAGTGGCCAGAGTCAATCCTTACTATCAGGGCAGTCTGGTCTAGAGATCAGAGTCAATAGTACAGGTGGGCGAGCTGGGCCACCACCCTGGGGTGGGTGGTGACCAGGGGAAGGGGACCTGGGCCGTCCGTCTCCACTGGGTCCCAACCCAGGGCACTGTTGGTGGCAGGGTTGCCCTCCATCAGCTCAGCGAGGATCCTGCTGAAACATGCCGAACTAGTCTCTGCTGCCCCACAAAGTTTCCCTGGGTCATTTCCTACCCAATTTTGTGCAGTTTGCCATCTCAGGGTCCCTACAGTCTCTCCTCCCTCTACAGCATCCCGAGCCTTGGGGTCGGGGTTCGTCTCCATCTGGCTGGCTTCCATGTCCTGGAGTGCAGGTGGTCCTCCCATAGGAGCCAGCAACACACCTCCTTCCTCTCCAGCGTTGAATGAGTCAGGCTGCTCCCTTTTGTACCTGGTCTCCAGCTGGAGCATGCCCAGCAGGGTCGAGGGGGCTTGGCCTCCTCGGCCCAAAGAGAGGAGTTAATCCCTGCACCCCCAAGTATATAGGGCAGTATAAACCACTCATTGCATGAAATTTTAGTTTGTACTGACTTCACTAGTTTTTTTTTTATGTAGCCTGTTGGAAAACTAGGCAAATATCTGGATGAGTTGATCTACCGGAAGACCTCTGCGTACCCCACAGGTATGCATACCCCTGGTTGAGAACCACTGGAGTAGATAACCTCTTGAGGTCCCTTACAGCCCTACATTTCTACGATCTTATGAGCTTCAACATTTTGTTGAATAGGGATGGACTTAAGTGTGTGTTTAAATTATGAGATTAGTTGGATCCTAGTGTGGTACAGGGGACTGTGTCTTGAAGGACTGACTTTACCAAGTAGAGTTGAAGTGTTTGTGTTGTGAAGCTCTAGTTATGCACAGCCAGTTGGATCTGAATACCACATTTAACTTGGGTTCTGGGTTCCTGGGGCTAGACCTGAACCGAAGTTAATTAGTACTGTACATTTATTACTAAGAAAGCTGACATATTTTAAAGAATGAATCCACAACACTTATACATGTGTAGATGGTGACTCTTGAGTGCCAGGACAGCTGAAATAGGTGAGGAGAATGAGGCATTACATTCTGCATGTTTTTAAATTATGTTGCTTTTTAAAAAAAAAATAGATGCATTCTATGTTCCAGGTGCAAGTATAAACAGTTTGATGAGACTACATACAGAAAATTGAACTGATGTCAAGTCTTTACAAACTCCTGGGACTAATAACTCTCTCCAAATCAACTCATTGCCTCTTCTTAAGCTTGGGACAATAGATAAACATGGTGTCACATCATGCCTGGTGTTGTGGGGAGAAAACCAAACTTAGGTTGTGTTAAACCAAGCAGGAAAGCAAGTTCTAGAGTGGAGGACAATTCCCTGAACACCTTGCTACCAGCCAGTCTCCATTTAAACTAAAAAGCTGTTCATTCAAGCACCTCAACAGATATCTGGTACCACCCACAGTATTATACTAAAAGAAAGGTGACCTCTAAGATAGTGGGGACCCAAGACATGAAGGGCTTTAAACCTACATACAAAATAGTATCTAAAAATAAACAGGAACTCTGTGCAAACTACAGAGCATGTTTGTGGGACTCCAATAAAGAAACTGATAGCCGTACACTGCACTAGCTGAAGTTTATGGCCAGCCTGTCAATATAGCTCCAAGTAGAGTATATTACAGTAAAAAAAGATCATGGAGATAAGTAAGGCCTGGGGACTATGATGAAGTTCAGCATCTGAGAGAAAAGGGCACAATTCTATTGCCATCATGGGTGGAAGGAATCAGGAAGGGGAAAGGTACTTGGCCACTATTATCTGGACATACAAAAACTGCTAAAGAGCCAGAAATGTCTAAAATTACAAACTTCAATTATGCTGTCTTTGAACCTCCTTCATTTGAGGGTTTTGTTACAATGGCTGCCATTAACTAAACCTATCAGTATTACCTCAGTCTTGTCCATGTTGATCATCTCAGCTACCTCTCATCCAAACCTCACTCTTGATTAGATACTGGAATCCAATAAAATTCATGTCTCTATGGTGCTGTTGGGGAATGAGTTGAGCAAGAGCACATATCATACTTTCTAATGTTGTAGTCAGAGTCCCTTCTTCCAGCACAGCTCTACCATTGCTTGCCAGTGTGCAAAGGAGATAGGCAAAGTCTACATTCCAACCACTTCTTTACTATGGGGAAGTGCACTGGAGGTTGTGTCGACCGGCCTCCCTACATGCCCCTCCCATGCAAGTAATAAAGTTCTGGCTGCCCCTTGACCAAGAGATCTCTCCACACCCAAGCATTGCACAATCTCTCACAAGTTGTTCAACCAATGATCCTTTATTAACTACAATTCTGTTATAAGACTTCTTCTGGCCAGAGATCAGCAACTCTGCTAGGTGATTCCAGATTGCAAGTTGATTTTTATAGGTATCTTAGGCTATGTCTACACTACAAAATTAGGTCGGATTTATAGAAGCCGGTTTTATAGAAACCGGTTGTATGCAGCCGATTGTGTGTGTCCCCACCTAAAATGCTCTAAGTGCATGAAGTCGGCGGACCGCGTCCACAGTACCGAGGCTAGCGTCGACTTCCGGCGCATTGCACTATGGTACCTATCCCACAGTTCCTGGAGTCTCCGGCGCCCATTGGAATTATGGGTTGAGATCGCAATGCCCGGATGATGCAAAGCAGTCCCGCGAGGGGTTCTGGGTACATTGCGTCAGGCCCCTCCCCGCCGTCACAGCAACGGCAGACAATAGATTCGCGCCTTTTTACCTGGGTTACCTGTGCAGACAACATACCATGCCAAGCATTGAGCCCGCTCAGCTCAGCTCACCGTCACCATATCTCTTCCGGGTGCCGGCAAACGTGGGACTGCATTGCTAAACAGCAGCAGCAGCTTACTGCCTTTTGGCGGTAGACGGTGCAGCATGACTGGTAGCCTTCATTGGCGATCTGGGTGCTGGCAGCTGTGGGGCTGGCAGCCGTAGGGCTGCATTGCACCAGCCCCTTGCCTTTTGGTAGAAGATGGTTTATTACGACTGGTAACCGTCGTCGTCGTACTGCAGCGGCTGTCAATCATGGGCACCCGGGCAGACAATGATGGTTATCAGTCGTAGTATGCTATTTTCTGCCAAGTGCCCAGTATTGTCTGCTAAGCACCCAGAAGAGGACGATGGCGATCTGGGTGCTGGCAGACATGGGGCTGGCAGACGTGGGGCTAGATTGCTACACAGCAGCAACCCCTTGCCTTTTGGGCAGTAGATAGCATATTACGATTGGTATCCGTCGTTGTCATATTGCAGTGGGTATCAGATGGTGCAATAGACCTGAAGGCTTACTGCCAAGCGCCCAGTATTTGCTGCCAAGCACCCAGAAAATGCCGAGGGCTATCAGTCATGCTGCACCGTCGTCTTAAGATGTAAAAAATAGATTTATTCTGTATTCATTTGCTTCCCCCCTCCCTCCTGCTAAACCCAGGCTTTTGAGTTCAATCTTTGGGGGGGGGGCATTCTGTGTGACAGTTGTTTGTGTTTCTCCCTGATGCAAAGCCACCTTTCTTGATTTTAATTCCCTGTACCTGTACGCCATGTCGTCACTCACCCCTCCCTCTCTCCCTCCCTCCCTCCCTTCTTCCCCTGGTCCGTCAGATACTACTTTCGCGCCTTTTTTCAGACCAGACGCCATAGCCAGCACTGGGATCATGGAGCCCGCTCAGATCACCGCGGCAATTATGAGCACTATGAACACCACGCGCATTGTCCTGGAAAACATGCAGAGCCTCCTGGACATGCCAAAGCCAAACCAGGACCAGCTGAGGAGGAGGCGATTGCAGCGCGGCGACGATAGTGATGAGGAAATTGACATGGACCTCTCACAAGGCACAGGCCCCAGCAATGTGGAAATCCTGGTGTTACTGGGGCAGGTTCATGCCGTGGACCGCCGATTCTGGGCCCGGGAAACAAGCACAGAGTGGTGGGACCGCATCGTGTTGCAGGTCTGGGACGATGCCCAGTGGCTGCGAAACTTTCGCATGCGTAAGGGCACTTTCATGGAACTTTGTGACTTGCTTTCCCCTGCCCTGAAGTGCCAGAATACCAGGATGAGAGCAGCCCTCACAGTGGAGAAGCGAGTGGCGATAGCCCTGTGGAAGTTTGCAACGCCAGACAGCTACCGGTCAGTCGGGAATCAATTTGGAGTGGGCAAATCTACTGTGGGGGCTGCTGTGATCCAAGTTGCCAGGGCAATGAGAGACCTGGTGATATCAAGGGTAGTGACTCTGGGAAACGTGCAGACCATAGTGGATGGCTTTGCTGCAATGGGATTCCCAAACTGTGGTGGGGCGATAGACGGAACCCATATCCCTATCTTGGCACCGGCGCACCAAGCCACCGACTACATAAACCGCAAGGGGTACTTTTCAATGCTGCTGCAAGCCCTGGTGGATCACAAGGGACGTTTCACCGACATCAACGTGGGCTGGCCGGGAAGAGTACATGATGCTCGCGTCTTCAGGCAGTCTCTTCTGTTTCGAAAGCTGGAGGAAGGGACTTTCTTCACGGACCAGAAAATAACCATTGGGGATGTTGAAATGCCTATCGTGATCCTTGGGGACCCAGCCTACCCCTTAATGCCATGGCTCATGAAGCCATACACAGGCAGCCTGGACAGCAGTCAGGACCTGTTCAACTACAGGCTGAGCAAGTGCCGAATGGTGGTGGAATGTGCATTTGGCCGTTTAAAAGCGCGCTGGCGCAGCTTACTGACTCGCTCAGACCTTAGCGAAAAGAATCTCCCCATTGTTATTGCTGCTTGCTGTGCGCTCCACAATATATGTGAAAGTAAGGGGGAGACATTTATGGCGGGGTGGGAGGTTGAGGCAAATCGCCTGGCCGCTGATTACGTGCAGCCAGACACCAGGGCGGTTAGAGGAGCACAGCAGGGCGCGGTGCGCATCAGAGAAGCGTTGAAAACCAGTTTTGTGACTGGCCAGGCTACAGAGTGAAACTTCTGTTTGTTGCTCCTTGATGAACCCTCTGCCCCTCCCCCACCACCCTGTTAACTCTACTTCCCTGCAAACCAACCACCCCACCCTCCCCTACTACCCTCCCCCCTTCGAGCACCACTTGCAGAGGCAATAAAGTCATTGTTGCTTCACATTCATGCATTCTTTATTAATTCAGCACACAACTAGGGGGATAATTGGAAAGGTAGCCCGGGATGGGTGGGGGAGGAGGGAAGGAAAAGGACACACTCCAATTTAAAACTTTAAAACTTATTGCTATGGAAATCATCTAGGGTGGAGTGAGTGGGTGGCCGAAGGCCCCCCCACCGTGTTCTTGGGCGTCTGGGTGAGGAGGCAATGGGACTTGGGGAGGAGGTCTGTTGGTTACAGAGGGGCTGTAGCGGTGGTCTCTGCTCCTGCTGCCTTTCCTGCAGCTCAACCATACGCAGGAGCATATCACTTTGATGCTCCAGCAGCCGGAGCATTGACTCTTGCTTTCTGATTACAAGTTGACGCCACCTCTCCTCTTCAGCCCGCGTTTCAGCACGCAACTTCTCCTCTTCAGCACGCCACCTCTCCTCTCGCTCATATTGGGCTTTTTTAAAATCAGTCATTGACTGCCTCCACGCATTCAGCTGTGCTCTGTCAGCGTGGGAGGCAGTCTGAAGTTCAGTAAACATTTCGTCACGCGTCCTTCGCTTCCTTCTTCGAATATTCACTAGCCTCTGCGAAGGAGTAAGATTTGCAGCTGGTGGAGAAGGGAGAGGTTGTTAAAAAAGATACATTTTAGAGAACAATGGGTAGACTCTTTCACGTTAGATTTTGCTGTTCACAACATCACACAGCACATGTGCTTTCGTTACAAGGTCGCATTATTCCTCTTATATTGAGAGTCTCCTGGTTTGGTGTGAGAGATCACTCATGCAGTGCCAGGACACAGATTTCAGCTTGCAGGCAGCCATGGTAAGACATATAGTCTTTGGGCTTTTTTAACCTTCTTAACATGTGGGGATGGTTTCAAACAGTTCTGCCCTCATTTCCCATACCAAGCACCCGTGCCATTTAAAATGGGTTTGCAATGTAAAAGGAGGGGCTGCGATTTCAGGTTTAACATGCAGCACAAACCCAACTAACTCCCCTCCCCCACACACCCAATTCTCTGGGATGGTCACTTCAACCCTCCCCCCCACCGCGTGGTTAACAGCGGGGTATATTTCTGTTCAGCAGAGCAGGAAGGGGCACCCCTGAATGTCCCCTTAATAAAATTGCCCCATTTTAACCAGGTGACCGTGAATGATATCACTCTCCTGAGGATAACAAAGAGAGATAAGGAATGGATGTTGTCTGCATGCCAGCAAACACCGGGACCATACGCTGCCATGCTTTGTTATGCAATGATTCCAGACTACGTGCTACTGGCCTGGCGTGGTAAAGTGTCCTACCATGGCGGACAGGATAAGGCAGCCCTCCCCAGAAACCTTTTGCAAAGGCTTTGGGAGTACATGAAGGAGAGCTTTCTGGAGATGTCCCTGGAGGATTTCCGCTCCATCCCCATACACGTTAACAGACTTTTCCAGTAGCTGTACTGGCCGCGATTGCCAGGGCAAATTAATCATTAATCATTAAACACGCTTGTTTTTAAACCATGTGTAATTTTTGCAAAGGTACACTCACCAGAGGTCCCCTGTGTGCCCTCAGGGTCTTGGGTGAGTTCGGGGGTTACTGGTTCCAGGTCCAGGGTGACAAACATATCCTGGCTGTTGGGGTAACTGGTTTCTCCGCTTCCTTGCTGCTGTGAGCTATCTATGTTCTCTCCATCCTCATCTTCCTCGTCCGCCGAACCCGCTTCCCCGTTTCCAGAGAGGGACTCATAGAACACGCTTGGGCTAGTGGTGGCTGCACCCCCTAGAATGGCATGCAGCTCCGCGTAGTAGCGGCATGTTTGCGGCTCTGCCCCGGACCTTCCGTTTGCGTCTCTGACTTTGTGGTAGGCTTGCCTTAGCTCCTTAATTTTTACGCGGCACTGCTGTGCATCCCTGTTATGGCCTCTGTCCTTCATGGCCTTGGAGATCTTTTGTAATGTTTTGCCATTTCTTTTACTGCTTCGGAGTTCGGCGAGCACTGATTCATCTCCCCAGATGGCGATCAGATCCCGTACCTCCCGCTCGGTCCAGGCTGGAGCTCTTCTGCGATCCTGGGACTGGGACTGGGACTCCATCACGGTTACCTGTGCTGATGGGCTCTGCATGGTCACCTGTGCTCTCCACGCTGAGCAAACAGGAAATGAAATTCAAACGTTCGCGGGGCTTTTCCTGTCTACCTGGCCAGTGCATCTGAGATGAGAGTGCTGTCCAGAGCGGTCACAATGAAGCACTGTGGGATAGCTCCCGGAGGCCAGTAATGTCGAATTCCGTCCACACTAACCCAATTCCGACCCCCTAAGGCCGATTTTATCGCTAATCCCCTTGTCGAGGTGGTGTAGGTGGTGTTAGGAAACCGGTTTAAAGGGCCCTTTAAGTCGACAGAAAGGGCTTCGTAGTGTAAACGTGGCCAGGCTTAAGTCGATTTAACGTGGCTAAAGTCGACCTAAACTCGTAGTGTAGACCAGGCCTTATAGACTCATAGACTTGAAGGTCATAAGGGACCATCATGATTATCTAGTCTGACAACTGCAAATTGCAGGCAACAGAACCTCACCCACCCATTCCTGTAATAGGCCCCTAACCTCTGGCTGAGTTACTGGAGTCCTGCAATCATGGTTTAAAGACTTCAAGCTACAGAGAATCTACCATTTACAGTAGTTTAAATCTGCAATTGACCTGTACCACATGATACAGAGGTTATAGCACTATATTATAGGACTAAATTAAGACCACATAATGCAGGGGTCGGCAACGTTCGGCACGCGGCTCGCCAGGGTAAGCACCCTGGCGGGCCGGGCCAGTTTTATTTACCTGCTGACGCAGCAGGTTCGGCCGATCGCGGCCCACACTGGCCGCAGTTCGCCGTCCCGGGCCAATGGGGGCGGTGAGAAGCTGCGGCCAGCACATCGCTCGCCCGCGCCGCTTCTCGCCGCCCCCATTGGCCCGGAACGGCGAACCGCGGCCAGTGGGGGCCACGATCGCCCGAACCTGCCACGTCAGCAGGGAAATAAAACTGGCCCGGCCCGCCAGGGTGCTTACCCTGGCGAGCCGCGTGCCGAACATTGCCGACCCCTGACATAATGCATACGCACAAGAGGGACAAATTAGGATTGTGTGGACAACCCACTGACTGCACACCCCTAGCTGTCATCTACCATGCCACCCTGGAATCGGGATATCAAACAATTTCAATCCATATTTGATGGGAGCCATATCCTGAAAGAAATCTTTCCCAAACACCTTCTTCTGGCCTTTGAACAGCTCCCACCTCATCATCAGAAGCAATCTCCCCATAGAGCAGGACACACCAACTCAAAGTGGCACCAGACCCTGCCAGAACAGTAGATGCAAAGCCTGCAGATATATCTCCACTGCTACCATGATCAATACCCCACACAACACACCTTTGAAGATTCCTGGGTCACATGCTTATCACAACAGCTGGTGTACTTCATCCAGTGCAACAAATGCCCCAAGAACAACTATGTAGGTGAATCCAGACAACCACTACACTCTTGAATGAATTCACAAAGAAAAATCAATAGACAAAAACACCATATCACCTATGGGCAAACATGTTTCAGAAAGCAATCACTCTATAGCTGATCTTGCAATACTTGTCCTCAAAGGAGACCTGCACACCACCACTTTCAAAAGGTGAGGCTGGGAACTTAATTCCATAAGTCTGTAAGACACAAAAAGCCATGGATCTAACAGGGACTTTGGTTTTATGCGTCATAATAATTTGTAGCACATGACACTACATACTTTGAATTGCTCACTTCAAACCCTTTATGCATAACAATCTAACCCCCAATTGCACACTTCATTTCAAGTAACTGTCTCCAGCATGTTACCCATTCTGCTTAACAATCTGTCCCAACCTGTATTTATCTCAGACATTCTGCTCCCTTTCCAAACCTGAAGAAGAGCTCTATGTAGCTCAAAAGCTCATACCTTCCACCAACGTAAGTTGGCCCAATAGAAGATATTACCTTACCTGCATTGTCTCAACCTTAATTTTGGCATTTCCCAATTTTGACTCTGCAACCTTAAATTCTTCAAAAAACGAAGGGTTTTTATGTAATATTATGTTTTTCGTGAGATACCCAGCCATTCTAATCGCCCTGTTTCATTTAGGAATTAGAAGATTGTACTCTGCTGGTTCAGAATCTCAGAGTTAGTATGCAATAGCAGCCTATTTGATAAAGGGATTACAGTGAGATTGCTGTTCTAAAAGAAAAAAACTTTGAAATGTATTATTCAGCACTGTGATGAACATTTGATTTTAAATTCTGTTTGGGGAGTATATTTTCTCTTCTTTGAATAGACAATAGCTGTGTTTTCTGGGAAAGATTTTCTTCCTGCGTTTGGCTCTTCAGTTTGCAAAGCTGTTATAGAAATTCAGCTATATTGAGCTAAACTTATGAACAAATTTTAAGGACTTTCTCCTCTTGGATTCATACAGTTGACTAATATTCCATGATCTTTCATATGAAGATGTCCCATTGAACTCTCTGCGAGTGCTGCACATATAGGAAAATGGAAGTGTCAGACTTGAGGGTCACTAGAAAGTTTGAAGAGCACTTTTCACATTAGAAATGTTGTAACTACTTTGGGGGCTGTTACATTTTTTCTAGTATACTAGGATTCCCCCTGCAAATTTTTCAATATGAAGAGTGCCCCACCCTAAGCTTTTGATTTATATAAAATTATTAGATCTGTATGCAATTTCCATAATAAAACCAAAGCCAAGAGACACCTTTTCATACAAACCAGAAACCTATTCATGTACATATGTTGACTTCAGTGGAGTATTTCCTGACATACATCAGTGTAACTGAGGGAAGAATCAGGACTCTGGTGTGTGTGTAACCCCAGCAGAAGACAGCAAAATGGGGACATGTCACAAAAAAAGGAGAGTCTGGAGTTGTGGGACAGATTTGTTTCCTCTTCACTAATCCTCCATAAATGGGAGAGTGATTTCTGGTGGATAGGGATACATAACTAGCCATCACTATACAGTCATGCTAACTGGAACCCTGGCTGGAGAGCTTTAGGATTGAATAGCCACTATAACAGAAATACACTTTCAATCTTAGAGGATGTCCATTCAGGTTGGGGTTGAAATCACACTGGAACAATAGCATGGGGCGCTCATATTGCCTTTGTCCATGATGTAACTTTTCTGTGGATATATAGATTCCAGTTTTCAGGGCTATCAATCTGTTGCTTTTAGATGAGATTTAAAGTTCCTTTTATTTATTTATTTTCTTGCTTTTTCATATTTTTAAGAATACAAAGAACTGAAAATGAAATATATTTTTCTTTGCTGCAATTAACAAGATAGTTATAGCGATTTCACTCAGATTTCAGAAGGGCTTAGTAGCAGAGTAGGGCATGCTAGGTTTCAGCTTGATTCATTTTTCTCCTGCAAATCTATTAACCCCCAATTTTAGGGGGTATTTAAAAGATGTTTTGACTAACTCCATATGACTACAATTTAAGTAGAATAGCAGGAAACTTTCCATCAGGCCTGACAAAAGATTACCTGAGCTGTATTTTTAAAATAACTTTTTCAAATAGAATGGAGATTTATTTAGTGTTTACATAACATACTATTTGACCTACTTTAAATAACCTTCTTTCTTCTATATATCAGTAGGTCTGGATAATTGGAGAATGATTTTGTTTAATGATGAAATTTCATTGTGATGCAGAGCAAGTAAAATCCAAAAGATGGACTCACTGAGAAGGAGAAACAATGGTCTAGGAATACTGCAGTTCCAAAAATAAGGAGAATGGTGGAGAAGTTTGGAGCATCAGGACCAAATTATTTAAAAAAACATATTTGAATTTCATCCTTCTATTAGTTAGTTGTTTTCCTTGGAATGCTTGAGAATTTGTGATTAAAAAATTGGTAGTGCAGTAAAATAATTACTTGTTGAAAAGCCAAATTAATTACTTGATCAAAATCTACAGAAGGGAGAACCCAGGGCTGAACTTAGGCAAAAACCAGTATAAATATGTTTATGCAATATAGGGCTTGATTTTTCTCCATTAAATCAATAGACATTTGGACTCAGTGTGCACCTTTTTCATTTTTAAAATAATGCTTGTTTAGGACCCTGCCAAGGCTGATTCCCCACTCTGGCACTTCGCAAGAACTCTAAAAATTAATACTTGACACTCCAGGCTTGTATTAAACTCCCAAGGTTATAGCTTTTCTCTGACCTTGGATTGGTAGATGCTGCCACCGCCCAATTGCAGAACCCCTTTGAGAGACCAGGAAGGCTCACTTGGGAATTCCTTCCTGTGGAGTACCCTCAAGCCCTTTCAACTCCCCACCCCCCTGGGGAAGAGCTGAGAAAGGGGAAAAAAAGAAATCAGCTGTTGCCAGCAGCTAATTAAACAGCATGTGCACAAACCTCTTAAAACTCAAAAATCCAATTCTGTTCTTTAAAAAGGTACATTTTATTAATAAAAAGAAATAGAGAAAATAAATCTGGGAACTTAGGCATTTGCAAGATTTAAAAACAAACAAACAAGGATTAAGCACTAAGAATAGCTTTCTTGAGGTCCAGCTTAAAGGTTACAAGCAAAACAAAGAGCACCTGGGGTTAGCACAGAGGAATCCATAAGCCCTAACGAAATAAAAGGAATAAACCTAATTGTGTCTTCCTAGACTTTTCCTTTTACCTACGCATAACAGTGAGACTTTTTAACCCTTTACAGGTAGAGCAATTAGAAAACAGCTACTAAGAGGGATTTTATAGCTACTGGCAGGCTGGGTGTCCATAAAAGGGAGCTAACCCTCCCCTTCATTTATCACAGGCCCCAATTCAGCAAAACATTTAAGTATATGCGTTGCAACATGTTAGCTCCTTATGCTTAACAATCTGTTCCACCTTATGCTTAACTATCTGTTCTATTTAGCTGTTACACTGGTTACCTTTCCCAGACCTGAAGAGGAGCTCAGTGTAGCTTGAAAACTTGTCTTTCACCAACAGAAGTTGGTCCAGTAAAAGATATTACCTCACCCACATTGTCTATCTCTTGACATGAAGCACATGCGTATGTGCCATTCCTTTGATGGACTGTAAGCACATGCATAAATGCTTTGCTAAATCAGGGCCTAAGGGATCTCCAGTAATAGTATCCCTAAAGCAGAAGCTGGTGGTTTTTTTGTTTTTGTTTTTGTTTTGTTTGTTTTTGGTTTTTTTGGGGGGGGAGGAAGGGAAAAATTTCTAGGAGTGGTCTTCCCATTAAAAGATACCTAAGTGTGAGGAATCCTGCCTGAGCAGGGGTCCTCTAGAACCTATTGGTTGAAGAAATCCTGATGTCAGGCACCTGTGAAATGATTGTTTGGGGATCCTGGTTGCTCATATTCTGAGAAAATACTCTGTGAAATCGGTGGGGTTGCACCACTTGAATAATAGGTTAGGGTGCCAGATGACATTACATTGACTCTCAAACAATTCTCTCTCACATTCAATCTCTTACTAAACCCTTGCTGGCCCCGTGATTAAAATAGGTTCAGCTCCCCCTGTGCTAGAGCAGATGCTCCTCAGTGAGCTAATTAAGGGAGCAGAGGCTGCACCTCACTATAAAGGGCCAGTGGGAGTTGAGTGAGGGAAGAGATAGAAGAGTAACTGAAGCTGGAGGGAGAAATGGTCTGCTTCAGTGGTCCCTAAAGAAGAGTGTTGGGACTGGGAAAAAGTCTCAGTTGAGACATTACCTCAGGGAGGAGGGGCTGTGCCCAACATAAGGCTGGATGGAAGATTTGTTTTACATTTGCTTCTTTTTGTAACTTTGTAAGTAAAGAAATCAGACCTCACAGAAGAACTTGATTGCATGAGAGAGACTGTGTGAGGTTTGTTTAAAGTGCCCTGAAGAAGGGGAGAAAAGCGGTGTGACAGAGGCACAGATGGCCATGGGGGGGGGGGTGCTCAGGTGGCAGCCACCATGTTACAGGGGTAAACATCAGAGAGGGGGAAGAGCTATTTACATTAAAGCTCTATTAAAGTTTAAGGAATGTTTCCCTCAGTCAGATTGGCAAAGACCTTGCAGGAGTTTCAGCTTTCTCTGTAGCATCAGACACAAGCTGCTTCCTAGGATCAATTTGGATATATCTCACCAACTCAACTCTCTGCAGTAGCAGGAGCCTTGGGTATTGGTGCATCTTGGTCCCTCATTCTCACACAACAGTTTAGTCTCCTAAAAGCTGTAATATTTTGTCTAATCCAAGGTATCGGGCTCAATCCAGGAGAAACATTGTGGGGGTGGTTAGTGGTTTGAGATATGCAGAAAGTCAGATTAGATGATCTGGTGCTTCCTTCTGACCTTAAATTCTTTTAATCTACATCTCTCCTCTGACTCCCTGCCACATCTTGTCTTCATACTCTTAGTTTTATTCATTATTTCATGTATCCCTTATGCTTGGCCATCTCCTACTGCTGCACTTTCAGATCACTCTAAACCCTCATCCTGAATCAGTCCTCCTTTTGCGGGTCTTCTTACCAGTGAGTTCTCACCACCTCCCTTATATGAATTGTTAATCCATCTTAATTATGAATTCTTATAATACATTTTTATGAAGTGCCATGTTCATGTATGATATTATTTAAATGCTTAGGGTCAGATTCTGCCAACCATACTCCAACTGAGTAGTACTCAACTCTGCAAATAGTAACAATGAGGATTATTCAGGAACTGTCTGATACAAGTAAAGGGGACAGAAGGTAGCCATTACTAAATTCATTAATAAAAATTAAAGACTAAGGATTATAAAGCACTGTCAATACTTTCTATGAAAAACATGAAAAAAGGAGTGAAATGCAGATTTCAAATCCATTTAAGATTGAACATATTTATTTTGACTCTACTGGCTTCAGTCTCCTCATGGGTACATTGCAGTCATCTTAATGCTGAATGGTATTGATGGTTGACATTAGGGGAAAAAAAGCAATTAACTTGTATCTTAAGGGGTGAAAAGAAAATGTTCTTTACACTTCAATGAAAGCCACATTAGTGATGTTCAACAAGCTCCAGTATCTAGGGTATATGTTTAATAATGTACCATCCTCCAGTAACTGGAAATAACGTTTTGTTTATTTAGTTGCAAGAAAATAGTTTTTTAAAACATCCTCCTGGTAATTCTAGATTACATGCACAACTATATCAATGTAATACAAGCAATTTACAAATCTTCAAATCATTTAAATAAAGGATTTCCAAAGATGGTAACTAAATCAGTATTTCACATCAGAAACATCTGGTCTGATTTAAGTGGAACAATGATGTGAGATTATTTACTCACCTTGATGAGGTACAGTAAAGCACGATGAAGGAATATTAGTGAAGCACTTTCTAGTTTTACAACATTTTTCACCCATGACACTCAATGTATTATTATTAAAAACAGCAAAACAATATTATTGTGTATCAAGAGAAGAGAGGTACCAACTGACTAAAAATAAGTAAATATTTGAATGAAAGCCGTGCAAGTTTATGTCTGAAATTCACTCATCTGTTGTCACATTGCTACATATTCTAGTGGTTTTAATACATCTTTACAAACAAGTTTAGTAATAATCTCTGGCAACAATAAAACATGCATTTTAAAAAAGTTAGGAAAACACTTTAACAGAAGCCTTTAGGAATATTATTAATAACTGGTGTAATTATCCCTTCAGCAACTGGGAACCTACATTATATATAAATTAACTATCCTAAGCACACCTGTGGGCAAAGGTCTGAAAAAGTGTGAGTGTTACTTATTGAAGGGTTTTTTGGGGTAATGGAGCATCCATATGGACTCCTAGTTTATAACTAATTAAACTAAGGTGCATTTTAATTAACTTATTAGAGAAATATACTCTGTGGCATGAACTCCCCCCCCTTTTTTTGAAGAAGAAGAAGAAGAAGAAGGAGAACATCCCATATATCCATTTAAATAATTGACAGGATCAAATGTCATTCCTTTGTTTTATTGGCTTCTTGAATTAAATTAATCATCTACTTTGGGGAATTGGCTTTGTATGTGCCTTTTGGACTAAAGAGCAGTGTAATCCACTAGTTGGGAAGGGCTGATTAGCAGGCTATTACAATTTTATTGGCATGTAGTGGCATTTAATAATACAAATACGTGTCTTCATTACCTTGAACCTCACGTTAACAGCTGACAATTTCATCACTTCATCTGTCTTCCATTTGATATATTGTACTATCATCTATTTTGACCAATGTTTTTCAAGCCGTAAGCCCAGCCTGTCTGGGGAACAATGGAGGTATGAGCAAGTCTAGGAAAGATGAAGGGAAAAAAATATTTTCTTTCCTCCTGGATAGTTTTCACTTTGTATTCAGAAAAAGTAGAAGTACTAAATATTCAGTAAATACTTAAATACTTGCTTTTATGGGGTCCTTTATGGAAAGCACACAGAGAGGAGAGACTTGCCATGTGGACCTCCAGGAAAGACTAAATATGTTTTCATGCGTTCCAGAAGAGTAGCTTTGGGAGTCTGAGAAGATTTGGGATAAATAGGGGGGGGGAGAGAGTATAGTTAAGAAGTTAAGAAGATTCCATTGTTAAGAAGATTCCAACCACAGACATATGTCTGATGTAACTACTAATGAAAAGCATATAAGCCTTTAAAATTTGAAAACAATGTATGAAATCTAAGGTCAGACTGTCAGAAAACAGGGCAGACACACCAAACTAGTGGTATATTCTGTTAATAGTTTTCACCAAACCAGTAACAAATGTGAACTCCTGGATCACTATATTTGTCTTATCATGGAGCCACATGGTCTCCCTGAGGCTCTCCAGCACCACCCAGACAAACTGGACTCTAAGATGGAAAGTCATTGAAACCAAAATTCACCACACATTAGGTTACTTCCGAGCCCAACAAGCCAGTCACTTACCCCAGGACAATGGATACTCTTCATCTCATCAAAAACAATGCTGTAGTCAATTTCCCTAATAAACTAACTAAAGATTTATTAGCTAAGAAAAAGAAATGAACGTTATTGAGAGGTTAAAGCAGGTATAATAGACTCACCTGTAATGTAAATTTGTAATCCAAATTATAGCAGTTATGTAATGTCTGCTAGTTCTCCAGGAGTCTCTCAGGGATACCCCAAATGGCTTTGGGGACCGCTATCTGATCACTCAGGATTCCCCCTGTCAGAATTGAATCAGTCCAGAGATGCAGGATCATTCCCTTAAGCCAGTATATGTAGACTCTGCTCACAGAAGACAAACTAACAGGTGTTTTAACCCACAGGGGTTCTGCCTTTGATGAGGAATAAGCAATGCACATAGTCTATGAATTCCCATTGTTGAACTCAACAACCCTTGCTTTGAAGTTAGTCTTCTACTTCTTTTGGATTCACAAGTAACTTAGTTACAGTAGTATACATAATGCAATTACATTATTATAGGGATAGATAAGAAAAACAATACAAGTATCATTCGTTAGTATTCATGAAGTTCTAGCACTTGACTATACACACACGTTGATCTAGGGTTATTTAACTACAGGGCCATACATAATATAATGCAAAAGCAATCAACAGATTTATAGATGAGTGAAGACAATGCCTTTAACATTTTACTAGTTTTCATGAATTTAGAGCAAATGTACTTATCTGGGCATATGCCATGTAAATATAATGTGATAACGTCTCCCTTTGCTCTATTTTAACAAGTGAATTGGCTTGAACACAGTATGACCTTTTAGCATTTCTTTGATATACACACAGAAATGAATTGCCCAATTGCTCTAGCCTGAGCTGGCAAACTGTTACAGCATCACAGCATGATTGCAGTTTCACCTCAATGTTTCAACATCACATAAAGAAGCTCTGTGCCCTCTGAAAGTACATGACTAGCTTATGAACTTGTCTACTGTCCCTTCTACCCTTGTCAGTTTTTCACATGCTGGAAGGATGAACACTAATCTGCCTGATATGTGAAACATCCTAAATGACATGTATAATAATGTAAAATTGTATTGACTAGAATACAGGAATCATGTGAACCATTTAAACAATATGTGAATGAGGTCATTCTGGATCACATCATAAATTATAATGCAGAGGCAATGATCGTTTGTTAAAGTTGTCACATACAATTAGTGCTTCTGCTGTTGAAGGGAGTAGAATTTAATTTTTTAAATATATTTTACTAGACACATAAAATACCTTTTATAAAATAAAGTTCTCTAAATCCAAGAGAAATTCCTTTAATGGCTCATTAATTTGTTCCTCTGCTCATTTCATAACTGAATATGTAATGGATCTTCTGGAAGTCTTTGAAATATTCCCAGCGTTCTGGGTATGGAGCTAGAGAAAGTTCCCTCAGAACCGTAATCCTAATAAAACTTTAGGGCCATATTCTGCATGGGCTTTACACTAATATGCAGTGAGAGGGGAGGGACTAGGTCATCTCTGGGCCTTGCATAAGGTTCAGGCAGAATTCCAGTCCTTGAGCTCAAAAGACTGTTTCTGTCCTGATCCCTGCACCTAATCCAGAAAGGGGAAATGATGAGAAGTAGGCAGAATTATGGCTGCATTCTCTGACATGGAAATGGACAAAAACCCTAATGAGCTAGGCACTGTACAAACACAGAACAAAGACTGTTCATGGCCCAAGGAACTTGCGATCTAAGCATGAATCAAGAGGCAAGATATGGACACAGACAGACCAACCGGAGAGAAAAAGGGAAACATTAGACAGTACTGGTAAACAAGATAGGCAGTGATCACAGCACAGCAGCTGCCTAACTGTTGTCAAGATTTTGTCATCACGGCAAATGAATGATCTAAGAAGGGTTTAGAAGGAGATAGTTCTGATGCTGTATGATTGAAATATGACCATTTATATCATTAATATTGCCACTGTTAGACAATTGCAGTAAATCTTATGATTTGCTGATTATGGTTATCTTATCTGTATGCATGTATCCTTTTTGTATCTGAAGTTATGAATATTGACTATATACCCGTATTTCAAGTGTGTTTGTTCCTGGGGTAACACCCAAGAGTTAGTTTACATCCAGTGTAGCCAGCACATGGTGAATGGACTCTTCAAGTTGATGGCCCATTAAGGAACACTTAGCTCTCACAATGGATATAGAGTAGCAGCCCTGTTAGTCTGTATCCGCAAAAAGAACAGGAGTACTTGTGGCACCTTAGAGACTAACAAATTTATTTGAGCATAAGCTTTCGTGGCCTTGCATCCGAAGAAGTGGGCTGTAGCCCACGAAAGCTTATCCTCAAATACATTTGTTAGTCTCTAAGGTGCCACAAGTACTCCTGTTCTTTTTACAATGGATATAGAAGCTTGTCCCCACCTGGTGAGCCTTCCTGTGGATGCTTTAGCCAGGATATGGGTAATGGCTACTCCTATGAGTCATCAAAACATGCAAAGGCATGTGACTAGCTCATGTGATCATGGACTCCATATTGTGCCTGTAATTCTCCACAAACTAAAACTGAGAGCATCCCTCCACAGGGGTGAAGGTATAAAAAACCCTGGAAATGTCTCCATTTTGCCTCTTTCCTACTGTGATCGCTGAACTATGGACTTACACTAAAAGGAGAATGGACTGAGGACCTTCCAATCTTTTGGAAGTTACCAGAGGCTTGACAAGTTTATTCTATCACTGCTTCAAACCTGAAGCAAGAACTTTGCAATGATTGTATGTATTTGATTTCCTTAACAATTTTAACACTCTTCTCCTTATTTTCCCCTATAAATCTTTAGATATTAGGTATGAAAGGATGGCAAATAGCATGATTATTGGGTAAGATCTGAGTTATAGATTGACCTAGCCACATGGCTGATCTCTTGGGATTAGAAGCCCTCCTTCTTTGATTATACTGTTTTTAAATAACCAGTCATAATAAAGCCTAGTGTCTGATAAAAAGGGAGATAAAGTGAATGCTGGAATACCTAAGGAGACTGATTTTTTTACTTATGTCTTACCAAACTGGTTAACAAGAAGTTTACTTTTGTTACCAGCTTGGTATATCTTATGGAAGAATAACCACCAGTCTGGGTTGTTTCTGCCCTATTTCTCAACAATTCATCCTGAATTTGGCATCCTCAGCTGTGACCCACTGAGGACCGGTAACCGTAGCTTGCAAATGTTTATGAGCTCCTCCTAAGTATGAGGGCAGCATTGGAGAAATCATGAAGGTTTTTGTTTGAAATCCCATTCCCTCCTTCACATTAACTACTGGTATCTCTGACCATCATTTTTAAATTTTATAATGAGATAATATATATAAACCTGTCTTCTCTGTCACAAAGAAGTGACCAATACGTCACTGAGGGAAGAAGAGAGTAGACCACAGAATACACTGCATGTCATATAACACTGGCTTGTATCTGTAAACCCAGTCATTGAATGTAGGGGCAAGACATAACTAAATAATATTATGCATATCTAAATAAAAATATGTATCAAGAAAAATATTGTCATTTCATATTCAAGATATTCCCTTTTACATAAGCCTATTTTTCTGCCCTTTTCTATCTAGATGGCATATTGAATTAATATGGATGATTGTGACACTGTAGCTCAGTGGAGGAAGACACTTTTGAAATGGCCCAAAACACTCAGTATACAAATTCATAAAATATCCTTCAGAAAGGGAGACAATACCTTAAAGCAAAAGCACAGGAAAAGGTTAAGGAACCTCACATAATGATGACATTCTTGTCTATTTGTATATGGGAACATTTGGTTCACGGGAATGTCATCATTGTGTATCAAGTATCAGCGGGGTAGCCGTCTTAGTCTGAATCTGTAAAAAGCAACAAAGAGTCCTGTGGCACCTTATAGACTAACAGACAGATTGGAGCATAAGCTTTCGTGGGTGAATACCCACTTCGTCAGAGGCATGTAAGTGGGTATTCACCCACGAAAGCTTATGCTCCAATACGTCTGTTAGTCTATAAGGTGCCACAGGACTCTTCGTTGCTTTTTATCGTTATGTATACATCTCCAAAAACAAATCTTGTCTCCATATATGGTTTTACATAAAACTAGACTCTTATTTTCTGCCTTCCTCATCAATTATCCTTCCTGGCCTTTCATCTTAATCACAAGAAACATGTAAACACAAAAGAGCTATTACACAATAGTACGAAAAATTCCCATGGTGTTGGAAGGATGGTTTTATGTGACAGGCACAGGCCTGAAAGTCACTAGGCTTGTGCTGTGTTCCTGGCTTTGCTACAGTTTCTCCGTGTAATATTTTAGCAAGTCATTGTACCTCAGTATTTCCACCTATAAAATGAGGATACTACTACTACTGACCTTCTTCAGAAGGATGTTATGAGGTTAAGGGTGGGGAAGGGGTTGCAGTCACTAGGCTTTGGGGGGGGGGAAACGGGCATTTTCACAAAGCTTTCACCCAAGAACAGTGTAACAAGAATTGTGTGGAAAGGGGAAGAGGAATACCCAATCAAAACCCAGCAAGTGATTTTTAAGGTTGTTTTTTTTTAAATATATTCTCGGTATTCTTGATATATCCCAAGCCAGGAAACATCAGCTCTGAAGTCGGAACATTATGTTCAGGTCAAGAATGTAAGATGTTTTTAATGCCTTCCCGCCATCAAACACATTTCTGGTGCCACATTTCTCCCATCACCTATGTTGTGTTAATTTCAATGGAATAAATGGGTCTAGAGAGTCAAAGACGTTACCATGACCCTTTGCTATGGTTCAGAGTTTTGAGTATAGAGACTACAGCCTTTTAGTCTCATGACAACCATTACCATTAAAAAAAATCTTGTAAACCTTTTATTTAAAATACAAAAAGAGGAAAGAGCTAAAGCACTTGAAAATGAAAGCCTTACTGGTAGATTCATGGAGTCTAGGGCCAGAAGGGGGACCATTATGATTATTTAATCTGACCTCCTATATAACACAGGCCATAGAACTTCACAAAATAATTCTTAAAGCATATCTTTTAGAAAAAATATTCAAGATTGATTTAAAAGTGGTTTGTGATGGAAAATCCACCATGACCCTTGTAAGTTGTTCCAATTATTAATTAGTCTCACCATTGAAAATTTTTGCCTTTTTTCCAGTCTGTATTTGTCTACCTTATATTTCCAACATTGGATCATATGATACCTTTCTCTCCCAGACTGAAGAGCCAATTTTAAAATATGTGCTCCCATGTAGGTACTTATAGACTAATCAAGTCACCCCTTAACCTGCTCTTTGTTAAATTAAATAGATTGAGCTTCTTGAGTCTATCATTACAAGGCATGCTTTCAATCCTTTACTCATTCTTTTGACACTTCTCTGATCATTTTCCAATGTATCAACAGCCTTGAAATGTGGGCACCAGAACTGGACCCAGAATGCCAGCAGTGCTTGTACCAGTGCCAAATACAGAGGTAAACCTAGCTCTCTACTCCTACTCAAGATTGCATTCCCAGGATTGCATTAGCTCTTTTGGCCACAGCATCATACTGGGATCTCATGTTCAGCTGATTATCCACTATGACCTCCAAAACTTTTTCAGAATCACTGCTTCCCAGGATAGAGTCCCCCATTCTATAAATATGGCCTCAATTCTTTGTTCCTTTATGTTTACATTTAGCCATATTAAAACTGATCTTGTTTGCTTGCTCCTAATTTACCAAACAATCCAGATCACTCTAAATCAGTGACCAGTCCTCTTCATTATTTCCCACTTCCCCAGTTCGGGGGTCATCTGCAAACTTTATCAGTGATGATTTTGTGTTTTCTTTCAGGTCATTGATAAGTGCTAAACAGTATAGGGCCACTCCCTGCAGGATCCCAGTGGAAACAGACCCAGTCAATGACTATTCCTGTTTACAGTTTCATTTTGAGACCTATAAGTTAGCCGGTTTTTAACCCATTTAATGTGGGCCATGTTGATTTTATATCATTCTAGTGGTTTAATCAAAATGTTGTGCAGTGCCTTACAGAAGTCTAAGTATATTATGTCAATATTATTACCTTTATCAACCAAACATGTAATTTAAATATACATATATACACTTCAGTTTACTTTGGCAGGATCTATTTTCCATAAACATATGTTGATTTGCATTAATTACATTACTCTCCTCTAGTTCTTTATTAAACGAGTCCCATATCAGCTGTTCCATTATCTTGCCCAGTATTAGTGTCAGGCTTACAGGCCCATAATTATCCAGGTCATCCTATTTACCCTTTAAAAAAATTGACACAACATTAGCTTTCTTCTAGCCGTCTGGAACTTCCCCAGTGCTCCAAAGCTTTTTTTGGGGGGGGGGGGGGGAAAGAAGAAGTTAATTTACATTTAACAATCTTCCTCATATCTTTAGCTATAGAGAAGTTTTTAAATGGGGGGAAGCCTCCTGTCTGACAGTATTTTAGATGTTATTAAAGATCATAGAATCATAGAATATCAGGGTTGGAAGGAATCTCTGGAATCATCTAGTCCAACCCCTTGCTCAAAGCAGGACCAATTCCCAACTAAATCATCCCAGCCAGAATTTTGTCAAGCCTGACCTTAACAACATCTATGGAAGGCGATTCCACCACCTCCCTAGGTAACCCATTCCAGTGCTTCACCAAAATAACTATGATAATAACTATTCATTTAGGGAAAAGAAAGAGACAGGTAGATGGGTTGGAGCTGTTGATAAAGCCCAATCATGCTCCTTTTAAGACCAAAACAGAAAACAGCACACAAAAAGGGGAAAGAAAAGAACAGCAGTGTACCCAAACATTCATAAATTGAAGTCATTTTGTTGGTGGCATTTCCCATATCCTGCATTGTAGCTTACCATCCCAGCCCAAGGAATACTTCTCTTATCAAATAAGAGGCTCCATCTAAACTGAAGCTTCAGAAACATGCAGAGTTTTCAAAAAGTAAGTCTTATTTTTAAGAGTGGTCTTTGGTTGAATCCCCATCATTCTTATGTATTACTTAATGAGCACTGGCTGTCGGCTCAACGCTTTACAAAACATAGACAAACTAAGGCCCTTACAATCCAAGTTTGAAGGAACAGTTAAGAACCATAAGACACTGCTCATTATTGCTTAATTGACTGACTGATTCATTGCTCATTATTTGCCTAATGAGCAATATGAAAAGTGAGCAGTTAATTGCCTAATTGCTTAATTGCCATATTGCCCATAATTTGAACATCTACTGCCATTTTTGTCAGTGTCTGAATATTTTTCTATACTTTCTTCCTTTTTCTTGACCTCTTTGCTGTCTTCACTGCTTCCCTTCATCTCTTCTTGTTGTCAATGACTCAGGCATCCACTACCCCCTAATCCTAATCTCTTGTCATCCTTCTTGCTGCCTTCTCCACCATCTCTCCACTTTTCTTCCTTCGTGCTCCTATATTGCCACTTCTGTTCAATACTATTTACACTCTCTGACCTTCTCCCCATTTACTTTCCTACATTCTCATCTGCAGTGCAGAGGTCTGTACTGTAAAGTGTCCAAAGTAACAGAAATCTAACTCAGACTATTATATAACATTCTTCACAAGAGTCAGTAGAAGTTGGAGACAAATAGATTGGTACAAACTGGATTGTTTAAGTTAAAAGAACAGTGATAAGGGGCTTGTCTTCAAGGCGCCAGGTGAAGTTATGGATTGGCATGAAAATGAGCGGAAAAAGTCTAGAAATCGGAGGAAATGTGCTTTCACAACTGGTTAATTTTAATGGATTGAGGTTGCCACCACTGCTTCGTCATTGCTTATGTGCATCACTAAATGAAAACTGGCCAGAATGGAAGAAGTAAGCTTTACCATGGTTGCTGTTTCCATCATCTTCTAGGACCCACTTCACTGGTTTTGGCCAAATCCAGAACAACATCTAGAGCAGTAGTTTTCAAACTGGATTACGTGTACCCCTAGGCGTATGTGAGATCTCATCTGAGGATACGTGAGAAAAATGCAATATTGCTGGACAACACATTTTATTTAGTAAGACTAAATGCATGGTACACTTTATTTAGTAAGACTCAGATGGGGGTACACAGTAGACTACATTATTTGGAAAGGGTTACTCAGCCTAAAAAGATTGAAAACCACTGATCTAGAGTGCGCGACTTGTGTTCCTCTTATCAACTCTCCCTCACCTGCCACTTTATTTGTCCCATTTTTTATGTCTTTCCTTTTTGCCTTCTGTCTAATAAGAGCCTGACTTAGTCACCAAGACAACTCCACCTATGGCAACACTGCTGTGAGCCTGTGATGGGAAAGATGGCTAAAAAGATTGCTTTACCCAACGTGATATTGGTGCACGTTTGCCAGGTATCAAGGTGTTGTTAAGACCATATGATGGGCCTGTGTTTCTCCAACAGTAAAGTTGCAAATGAAAGTCAGCACCAGAAATGGAAATTACATTTTCTAACTTGATTATTCTTTTCTTTCTCCTATTGTGTGCACAACAGCAGCAACTCAAGACCATCTAACTTTCTCTTTTCCACCAGAAAGCATATTCATGCCATCTAAAAGACTGTCACAGCAGTGCTTTCCCCTTTAGAAAACTCTATATAACTAAAAGGAAAGACAATAGGGATATTGTTAGATCGAAAGTCATACTTAATACTTCACACTTCAAATGTTGCAACTGTTTGTCTTTTCCTGTATCTGTAATAAGAAGTTGGAAGAGATTTTTAGTGGTGTTTTTTATAATGGGAGTCACCAGAGAAAACTTGACAAATCTCAACCACACTTAGCTGTTTCGGGTTTTAACATTGAACAAGGGTTTCATTAAGATCCTGTCCCTTGTTGGGCCTGAGATGTTCCCTGTCCAATACAATAGCCTTCTCACAGCTTCTTCTCCTCTAACATCTTCACCTCACATCCACTTTATTCTTTCTCTCATTGCTGGTGAGATCTCCTTTAATTCCTGCTCACGTCATTCACAATCTTACCACCCCTTCTTGATCTATTCTCTTCCCATTTCCTCATTTCCAATCCTGTTCACTTCATTCCCAGCCACCATTTCCCATACTTCCTCTGAAGTTCCCATTCCTGTTTTAACAAAATTAATGCTGTTCACAGTCCTCTTCATGTCCCCTTCCCTCCACTTCCTCACAGCCCCCCAAGCCTGACTTTCTCTCTCTCTCTCATTGACTCTGCTGTTGTATTCCTTTCCTTGAGAAACTCTTCTCCCACATCCATATTCTGTTGGCCTTTTGTCATGCTGCCTTCAATATTTTTTTCAGTCTCCCATGCCACACTGAGATTTCCAGGTACTCTTCTCTCTTCAACTGGCATTTTTTAAAGCCAAGACTACTGATCTACTTCAGAAGGAATTTTTGGGAAGTCATACAGGAGATCAGACTAGATTATCACATTGGTCTCTTCTGGCCTAGGAATCTGTGGGTATGTCTGCACAACAATTAGACATCTGTGTCTGGCTCATGTCAGCTCCTCAGGCTCGTGGGGCTAGGCCTGTGGGGCTGTATTATTGTGGTGACAATGTTTGAGCTGGAGCCCAGACCCTGGGACCCCATGAGGGGGAAGGGTCCAGGTGCCTGGCCTTCATCCCAAGCCTGAATGTCTACACCACAATTAAACAACCCCATAGGCCGAGCCCAAGTCAATGACACAGGGCAGTCATGGGTATATAATTGCATTGTAGACATATCCCTCCTGTGACTGTTTCTAACTTTTCTTTTAACATTAGTTACAGCGGTTGTACTTCCTCTCTCTACAAATCCCACCCTGATCTCATATCATATCTTCCTGGGTAATTGCATTTGTTTCCAAAGGTTTACTTATTATCCCTATGCAGATGACAAATCTATACCCAGTCCCAAACTTCCATCCAGTCCCTAGTGTATGTTTGCTTTTCCAGTATTTCCCTTAGGATTATTTCCCTACCACCTTGTACTCAATAGGCTACATTCTGCCCTGGTGTAAGTCCAGTTTAATCAACACATTTAGAATTCAGTCCAATATGACCAAGGGTATGTGTACACAGTAAGAGTTGTGTATGCGCTAGCCTATCCTAGCCAACTTGAATGCAGCTAGCACAGGTAAAGGGGGTGGTGAAGACAATGTAGCATGGGCTTTCGAGCGACCTAGCAAGCCAAACACATACCCAGGGCCTGTGCTAGGTTTTACTAACCATGCAGAAACCCAAGCTATGCTGCTTTCACTGTAATTATTACCCATACTATACACTAAGACAGAACTTGTTCCACCAAAGCTCTCTTCCATTGCTCCTTTCTCAGTCAGGCACTATTGAAAATACCACCATCCTTTCCATTATCTCATATCAAAAGCCAGGTAAAATCTTGCCAATACACATTCCACTCGATACTGAATCTCAATCGAAGCCCACACTCAAGTTTTCAGGTGCTTTACATCAGGAGGTGGCTCCTGCTCTCCAGTGGAGCCTCATCTATAAGGAAGCCATGAAGAAAAATAGGCATCATTAGTCTGTGGAAGGGGAAAAGATATGGAGATGCTTCTCTCAAAATAAAGCCCACTTCAGTTAGTAGTTTGCTTGAGACCATAAGTACAATTGCTTCCTTTGAGTTGGGACTCCGGAGAGGCTGGTGGGTACTGTGCCAGACCTGACAGCCCAAATTCACTCCTGTCAATGAGATATGTACTAGCAGACGTATCTAACTCCTGCCAAGTTTTCAATACAGGAGGTGAATTAGCATGTTGTGTATTAAAGCATGACACAGTTTGCATGTGATTGTGGTCACTGGATGCTCAGTAAGTTTACAGACTCGGTTAGCTTAACCTGACATACGGGATATGTGTGAAGAATTTATAGGTGGGATTTTCAAAAGGGCCTTAGGGTACATCTACACTGTAAATGAAGGTGTACTTGTGGCTCAGGTAGCTTAAAATTAGTACTGGTCTATCTAACTAGCGTAGGTGACAATAGCAAGGAAAATTCAGTAACACAGATCCCAGTGTGGGGCAGCAATCCAAGTAAATACCCAGAGTCATTCTTGGGCTTGTACTAGGGCAGTTAGCCTATGCCCAAATTGCCACTTCCTCACTACCACTATTATCCACACCAGCTAGATTAAAGCTAACAAGTATGCCTGCCCGTGCTGCAATCAAAACATGAATGTGCAGTGTAGATGTATCCTCTCTGATTTAAGGTCAATCAATGGGAGCTGTGTGCTTAAGCTACTTAGGCCCTTTTGGGAATATCACAATAAACATCCTAAGACTACTAAGCCTATTGGTTAAAGCAACATAGTTCTATACATCCATGGTTGCTGCTTCTAGACTACATGTTTAAGTTATTACTCAGTGGAGAAATAATTAAAATATAATTATGTCATTTTTCATTGCTATAAGCTCAAGAGTCTTTAGTAGTCAGCTATTATATAGGGAGGGAAACAATTTTTTTTCAGCATACAGACTCTTCCCCCTACAATAACATAATAATGATTCTGTGTAGAATGAGAACATCCACAGTTACATTAAACTAGGATTAAAAAAACCATAAGGATCATAATCCGTCATTCTTCAGGGCATAACCTGACCACTAATGAATAGATATTTTCCCTATAGGCATATTATTCCATTATGGGGTTCCTTGTACTTTCATCTGAAACATCTGGTTCTGGCCACTATTGGAAACTGGAAACAGAACTGAACTACAGAGACCACTGCTGTGTCCAAGTATAGCAATTCCAATGCCTAAATTATTTTTCCTGACCTTCAAAACTTTCCATTACTGCCCTTGCATACATCTCCGTGGTCTTCTTATTCCATCACCCATTTTTAAATTCACAGCCTTGCCACCTTACTGCCTCAGTCTGCTTACTAATGCACACTAAGTCTTTTCCTTATCTCCACCTTCAAGAAACTTCAGAACAGTGGTTATTAGTTTAATAATGTACACTGAACAACATATTTCACCAAAAATGCCAAAATTTGTTAATTAAGTTATTTGATTAATACTGCTTACATTTTTGGTCAGCTCCAATAAAACTCATCTCTCCCATGAAAAACTCAAGTTGTAATGGCTAAAGGGCTAGCCCCTCGTCTGTTTACGTTGTGTTGTGATTTGTTTGTGTCTTCTTCATGACTTTGGAGCCCAATCCAATGGCAATGGGAGTCTTCCACTGACTTCAAAGGGTGTTGGGTCAGACCATTATATGGTAAGCTTGGCAGGGCATGGTCTGTCAGTTGCCGACAGAATACTTACAAAAACATCAGCATATCAGACCAGGTGATCAGATAGTCCATAGTGGTGCAGTCATAAAAACTAATTTTAGACCATTAGACAAATCCTTCCTAGAGGCAGCTAAACTTGGAACCAAAACTGCAAAACTAATTGATTTCAAGCAACTCTGGAGCTGTGGAGAAGACTGTCCTGGGGGTTGGTGTACAGACCTAGGACATCAGGGTTCAAGACCCTGTTTCATCACAGACTTTCCATGTGACCTTGCACAAGTCAATTAGCTTCTCTTTGCCTTCGTTCCTCATCTATAAAATGAGTCTAGACTTGAGGTATCTGGCAGTCTAGGTTCCTAAGGCAAGAAACTGGCAGAAGTCAGACCTACTCAACCTGAATGTTGGAAACTGGAGATGATGAAATGTAGAGCCTCATGTAAATTATTCCTCTCAAAGTCAGCATTCATTTCATGAAACTTTAAGGCAAATGTCCTTTAGTCCTGCCCTATGTTTTTTTTTCCTACTGAAATTCTTTTTTAGAGTATAATTAGACTTCAAAAGCCGCTCTGTGGGTCCTTTGGAATAGGCTAAAATGTATTTCCAATTGTATATTGCAAAAGTGGAAGATATCAAGTCATATAGACAGAATGTAAAGCATCTAAAATTTTGTTTACAAAATCCCATTAACCAATGTGTCACCTCGCCAGTACTTCATTACATAAATAGAACTCTGACAACCAATTGAGGCATTTTGTGTAATCTCTACACTCCTCTCTCTCACTGCATTGCATTTTAAATATCAGGACAAGGTATTTGTTTACTGCCTTGAACTAAGCAAACATCCCTAATCCTCCCCATGGGATATGGGGCAGCAGTTTAGACAAATTTTATAAAACTTGATATCTGCAAACCTAGAGCAGGCCACACACACACACCTGACTCATTTACCATGAAGGAAATAAATCCCCCTGCTGAAAATATTCATTTTGCTGTAGTCAGTCCCCATCTGTTTTGCCAGACCTGCTGTCTGAAGAGAGAGAGGCAGTTCTTGCTAAAAGCTAGTGTATAACAATAGGAATGTTGCTTACAGAGAGCTGGCATTTTATCATTATGAGAATGCTGCTACATTTAAAGCCTCAAATCACTTCAGACCTACAGTACTTCTTGCTAAGAAACCTGAATTTGCACAGTAATTTTCCTTAGTGAAATAAGTGGTGAATCATGGAAGCTAGGGCACAGGTAGAATCATATGTAATAGAAAGCAGGAAAGGTTTATCAGCATCTGAACTGTTAGCCCGAGAGTCTCTCTGCTCACATTCTTTTAAAATCCATTTTACAGAGAGTTGGGTGAACATTAGACAGTTTGGCTCAAATGGTTTGCACACTGAAACCTGCAGCTTTGTTTCAAAGGGACTGATACCAATCTAACCTCTGCTTGTTCAGTTGGAGATTTAAGTTAAGCCTCTAGAAGTTCCCTCGTGAGCCCACTAGACACTTTGGTCTCTCGGTAGGAGCTCTGTCAGTGAACTAGCCACAGTAAGAGCTGAAGTGTTTGCCTGCTCTTACCACCCTTTATTGGGATGGCATGCATCTCACCATTCCCTCACCCACTGAAGAGGACATTTGATTAATTAGGAGCAGGAAACTCTTTTTGGGTGATCTTCTAAAGAGTCAGTGCAAGATGGAAACATTCAAAATCTCCTGACAGTAGTCTGAATACACCCAGAATGGAGCAAAAGGGAGGCAGGATATTGAAAGTTCCTTTGAAGGTAAGGGGGGGATCCCTGGGCTCTCTGGGGTAAGTTGGTGGATGCTTAGGGAGGATGAAAGGGCAGGTGGGAGGAGGTGGGTTGTGCACATACAGAACTCTCAGCCTATGTTAAACCTGATAATGAACTTTGAACACAGGCTCTATTTCAGTGTGGGCAAGATTCATTGTAAGTATTTTACATAGGTTTCAATTAAAAGTAGTCCAGATGTGAATGCATGCAATGCAGGAGTGACAAGACATTAGGTGGGTTAATCATACTGATAAGTTACTTTAAAAAAAACTACTAGTATAAACTAAGGGCCAGTTTCCCTGGGTCCAGCCAAACTGAATATACCACATGACCTGAATTGCGGGGAGAGAAAAGACACATTTACACACACCCTTCTATTTGATGTTATCTGGTGTTATTTGGTCATCAGTCTGGTCCCCGAAGTAATTAAGAGCCTAAGGCTAATTTACACCTTCAGGAATGATCCTGGATGGTACCCTCTGGGTACGATGGAGCACAGGGCACTTTGGCCACAACCTCTCTCATCCCTGGCCCTGACAAGCCCCTGTGTGGAGAGAGAGGCAAGTGAATGATGTGGAGGAGAGTCTGCCAGTTTTAGCACATCAGCTGTCAGGTTAGAGCAGCTTTCTTGTTGTGTTGCAGGATGGTGACAAAGGATCTGGCCCAAAGTTTTGAAGACTCGAACACCAATATAGCTTATATTAAAAACAAACCCTACATCACACACGAAACACACACATTTAGGTTAGGTTGCAGAGCCAGTAGGTACTTGGAAATTTGGAAGTGCCAGTGCCTGTGCAACCCTAAATCTGGCTCCTTGCTAGAGTCTTTTATAATAGGAAGCATTCAGCAACATAAATATAGAGGTCGACCAGCTCCCTCAATATATTAGGAAACACTTGATTTTAATGTACAGTATTGTAGAGCAATTTAATGTAGAGTAACAGAAAAATGAAAAGGCTTCATTCTGGCATTGATCTCTGAATATCCCAGATGAAAGACTTTGCTTGTTATGCTAAATCTAACACTAGTGTCAGCCAGACATTCAGGCCCCCTCACTTTGCTCATCATGGTTTAATTAATTTCACTTGGGACATTCACTAGGAAACACTGGAACAGAGTTGTCTGCCTTGTGTAAACAAACTCTGTTCAGTTACTCCCAGTTCTTTAACATTTAGAAAATATGCTGCATAGTTCTGTTAAGTAGGCAGCATGGCTGGCAGCACAACACAGCATAAGATGTTTAAATGACCTTTGAAATGCCTGTTCCTAGCAAGACTTGTGGCATTGATATTTATATATAGGTTGGGTGGGGATGGGGGGGGGCTAACACAACCCCTCCTTGTTTTAATATCACAGAATAGGGCTGGTCAATAAAAATCCAACAACAAAACCTTGTTTTGTAGAACCACTGAGGAAAAAAAAATCCACATATAATTTTACTTATGTATTTACTAGACTCGTATTTAACCTCCATTGTCTTAGGCAGGGATCGGCAACCTCTGGCATGCGGCCCGCCAGGGTAAGCCCCCTGGTGGGCCGGGCCCGTTTGTTTACCTGCCGCATCTGCAGGTTCAGCCGATCACGGCTCCCACTGGCCACGGTTCGCCGCTCCAGGCCAATGGGGGCTGTGGGAAGCGTCAGCCAGCACATCCCCCGGCCAACACTGCTTCCTGCAGCCCCCGTTGGCCTGGAGCGGCGAACGGCGGCCAGTGGGAGCCACAATCGGCCGAACCTGTGGATGCGGCAGGTAAACAAACAAGCCAGGGGGCTTACCCTCGTGGGCCATGTGTCAAAGGTTGCTGATCCCTGGTCTTAGGGAACATATCATCTTCAAAAATTTCCCAATATGCTGCTACTCCTCCATCAAGTTATATAATTCCATATACCAGGCCCTCAGCTGATTATTTGCTATTTGTGCTTCCAATATGTGCTAGATGCCTCACAACAAGTAAAAAAAAAAAAACCTAATTCTGCCATGAAAATTTGTAACTTATCACCCTCCACTGAGACACCTCTTCAACTCTCACATACAGGAAGTTGCTAAAATACCTGTTTTTGTTTATTTTGTTCTACTCTGCAACATTTCCAGAATTCTTCTTTTTCTCTATTGCTATTGCCAAAACTGTTTTCCACCTAGACTACTGCAACCTTTTCGTCTAGAACTTGCACACCTGCAGTCTATCCAAAATGCTGTTACCAAACTTGTTTTCCTCTTGTGCTTCAATGATTAGTCAAACCCTCTAAGGGTTCCTTCATTTGTCCTCCTTCTGCATCAAAATCAAATGCCTCATCCTCATCTGCAAGGTTGCACTCGGCTCTATCACTGCTTGAATCTCACCACTTATCTCCTGCTCAAACCCTGCCCTCTACTAATTCTGATTCATGTTATGCCAATTTCATAGCCAATCTCTCTCACAACACTCTCTGCCTTTTCTATTTCTGCCCCTGTCACTGGAATGCCCTTCCAAATCACCAGGTAGCCCCATATTCCTCCTTGTAATCATTGCTCCAAAATCTACCTCTTTAAACAGATGCTTTAACAATGATCCATATTCCACACCACTCTAAATTAACAGAACACAACAAACTAAAGGTAAAAACACAATTAACATAATGCAAGTAAGTGACCTCACTAACTTATTTTGAGTAAGCCTCTTTTTTTCTGCATCTGGTCATATCTAATCTAGACTATTTGGTATAAATGTAGGATATACTATTTGGTATAAATTTAGGAGTTAGACACAAATGAAAGTTAGGCACCTTTGAAAAAAATATCACCACTAGACTTTATTCTCTATAATATATGCACATCTGTGGCAACAGAGACCAACATTTAATAGTTTCCACTATAAAATCCTTTTCGGTGTTCCATTTCTCTTTCCTATAGTCCAGAAAAATCCAACTATAATATGAGTGCATGATTACTGCTGCATGCTGCACACACCTACAAAATGAACTTATTCTATACATTTCTTCTGCATATTTCCTCCATTTAAAAAAGTGTACATGCAGCTAAAGGTGTACATTGATAACTGATCAGAAAATGGGACCACAAGACGCCAGACTCCAGATATATTGCTGCAACATTATTCAGTATAGCTGAGTTCTCTATTACTGGTACAGATTAAGTCTTTATGTGTATGTTAGAGATGAGCAAGTGAAATCTTTCCTGAAGTCTACTTTTCACTTAGCTTTGATGGTGAAACATGTTCACTTTGAAAAGTATGGAAAGTAGGGACCATCAACATTCCATGTCATCTGCATCACAAAGATATTGAAGGAAAGAAGCATTTGCTCATGATATAGAAAGTGCCAATGGTGGTGTTATAATAAATGCTAATGACTCAAAGTAATTTATAGTGCTCACCATTAGAAAGTACATATTTATCTATAGCTATTACCAGTGGTACCTGAGATATAATTTAAACAGAAAACAACTAACAAATATGAGAGGATATTTGATGCCACTGTAGGATAACTGTAAAAGCTTACTTCTTCATGGTAACTACTGAATATACCGTATTTTGTTATAGAGTATTCCAAAGTTATCTACAACCTTTGATCACTATATTAATGATGATAAATGTATAAATTAAAACCACATCCTCATAAGATCTATTAGGATCCAACATTTTAAGTGATCTGTTTAGCAGCATTATGAGGGCTTTTCACATAAACCTTTAACAAATATTTGTTTGCAGGTAGTACCATGGAAAATTTTCTGCTGCTTAGCGATACAGTATAAAAGAGTGTCCATGGGAGATTAAAATAACTACCAATATTTAAAGCCAGAATTCCCTGGGAAGTACAATTAGTTTTAGGAGATGAATGACATGTAGACTAGCAGCTGGAAGTGACTCATCCTATAAATATTTGGTATGGCAAATTAAACACACACAGAGAGAGAGAGAGAGCTGTATGAAGAAGAGAGAAAAGGAAAACAAAGTCAGGTGTTTTGTGGATTACTTACATAAAACTACTAGTAATCCCCCACCAAGGATAAACAATATGATGTAAGAATAGGAAAGTTAACAGCTTTTAAAGTAAATATAATTAAAACAGAACATCTACTTATTAGCTTAAACATGAAAGACAGAACTCACATTAGAGTTTCAAGCATAAAGGGCAATGTGGGATATATATAAATTACCTGAAAGACAATATTACAAATTGTGAAATAAATACAAATTAGAATGATTACATGAACATTTAAGGGTCTTTAAAGACTTTGTCTGGGTGTTCCTGTGCCAGACAGCACCCTCTTGTGGCTGTGCATATTACAGCAACTCTGCCTCAGTCTCCCCCATTCTGCCAAGAATCTTTTAGGCCTATGTTGTGTGGTTTCCTCTTAGGACTCCAGCCAAGTCATTCATAGTCTCTCCCCTTCTGGGGGGAAGTGAATCTGATAGACCAGGTGAAGGGGTGAAAACAGAGACGACCCATACTTGCCGATAGTGTGTGTGAGTGGGGGGCAAGTGAACTCAGCCTGTGTAATCATGCTCAGTACAAGCCAAGCCGCAAATCTATCGGGGCACATAATCCCACATGCCACCCCTCCCCAACATGTTACCTCTGGGTGATAATCCCAAATCCCATGGAGTTGTGGTCCCTTTGCTCCAAGGGATTTTACTATCCCCTTTGCTGAGAATGGAAGAGGAACACAGGCCCACCCACTCCTCTGAGTTCCAGTCTAGGGACAGTGTATTAAGCAGCTGGACTGGTGCCTCACAATCCCTTGCTGCTTTCTTCCTCACCTCTCTTGTAGGCTTTTTCCAGACTCATGTTTTCTGATTCTCCTTCTTAGAAGCTTGACTTTCCGGTGGCTTCCTCCAAGTCTGCTGCTGAAGAAGTCTCCTTTAGAAGCCCCCCCTCCTCTGATCTGCAGCTTTCCTATCTCCCAGTGTTGTTGGCGCAGCAATTAGATGCAGGTGAGGAGATAGCTAGCCTATTTATTAACCCCTTAGTGGCGGTGATAGAATGGGGTCTATATAACCAATGACAGACTCAGGCTCATATTGCTTGGGAGAATGAGTCTCAGAGTAAAACTATTATATTCCTTAAATATGTTGCTTTTCTATCTCAAAAATAAAATGAGAAAAGAATTAGACATGCCCTGCAGAGGCTTTGGCTCTGATCCTATAGCAGAATCTGTGCTGGCATAAGTGTCTGCCCATACAAATCCCATATCTAGATTCGGTCTTTGTTTGGATCAGGTTGTGGTCCAGGATCAATGGCTGCAAAATTACGAACATGAAGCATAAAGTTATGTTTGGGCTGCAATAAAGTCTGGGACACAAGAAAAAGATAGAGTCAGGGTGGATAGCAATTGATAAGTCTATTATATCCCAAGTCATTTAATATTTACTCAGGGGCAAAAAATTTCAGAGAATGTTCTTCTGAATACCTGATAACTTCACTATTCTTAACCTCTGAGAATTTACTTTTGGCATAAATAATCTGGCACAGATAAAGCTTCCAATTATGATGATTCTAAGAGGTGTTTGGTTAATTTGTCATGTTAGTTATGCTATGCTCAATTACCTATGCTCAGTATATAAAATACTCTCTCTCTTTATACACACGCACACACACATACACACACAGACACACTCACACACACATACACACAATATTGACTTCATAGTTACATTAAAGTGCAACTGCAGGATGTTGGTACTAATTTCTAGAGTCCTCTATTATCTAAGTCCTAACTACACCTTTCAGTCAGTATGGCTGGCTGTAAGACCACCCTACGGAAGCAATGCTCTTCTGCTGACCTTCCAATTAGAAGTTAGAAACATAGAATAAGAGTAAATTCTTCTGGTACATTGTGATAAGTGTAGTTTATTAACTCCAGAGGCAGAGAAATAGGTCTTGCATGAAGACTTAGGAACAGCAGCAAAGCAAGGTTTACATTCAGAGAGTAACAAATAAAGCCAAGTACCTTGGAAGGAGGTGAATTTTTCTTTAAATAAAGTCAATAGAAAGCAAGTGGGAACACCAACTATTCACACGGCTTCTCAGCTAAGTGGATTCCAAACTTAGGAAATTGGGTCAAGTTATTTGGTAGAGGGGTCTTCAGCTCTGAAATGTCCTT
Source organism: Terrapene triunguis (assembly GCF_002925995.2). NCBI lineage: Eukaryota > Metazoa > Chordata > Testudines > Emydidae > Terrapene > Terrapene triunguis. The sequence goes on from NW_020664389.1 coordinate 587,095, forward strand.
TCAAGTTTATAAATATTTCAGTCTATTGGGCATATTGTCAGGCCTATCCGTCACCTCAGGAAAAAGTCAGGGTAAGGCCAGAAGTGAAATGTTGGGTTTTCAGGGTCAGTTCAGCTAACTGGTGAGAAGTGCACTTGCTGGCAGTTGCGTGATATTTTGAAGGATTAAAAATATACAAAATATACAATTGGTAGTATCCTAAACAAACAGAATGACATTCCCAGATGCTTAAAATGCCCTACGCTCTACACAAGGGACTGTTTTATTGTTTTATCGTTTGGGTATTTTTTATCATTTTCAACTAGGAACAGATATTCAATTAAATTTACCCTGCAGAACAAGAAGTCTCCTAAAGGAAAGGTAGGATTTTGAGCAACCAGGACTATGTAAATACATCTAGAGATTCAGGCAGTGGACATCTTTTAATCATTATGTGCCATGAAAATATGTATTTTAGGGCCACGACCCTTTAAATCAATCACTTTTACGTGTTAGAAACGACTCACTTTTAAACATCAAACGGTAGCAAACATAAAAAGCAAAAACTGCGACTGGGATAATGACTAAAGTGATTGAGTTGTTTCTTGCCTCACAGGTCTTGCAAATTGTAGACAGAGCAGTAAACAGCTTTCAGCAGGAACCTCACACCTACTCAAAATTAGCCTGCAGTTCAAGGGTAAACTAAAAAAAAAAAAACAGGAAAGACAGGTAGTGACAATTTCAACAAAAAAACCTCATTTGTAAGAACTCGGGGAAGACAGGACTAAATTATCAATCCTACTGGCCATATTAATGACTAAACAGAGGAAATTAAAAAAAAATTCTTTTTGTAGGTAGGGGTATAGGTGAGACTGATCCTTGAAGGAATGTAACTGTTGAAGAAGAAACATAGGTGTGAGGGGGAAAGGGCAACACTACCTCAAAAGGAGATTTTTTTTTAAAAAAAAGAAAGAGTTAAGTCAGAATCCCCATACAGCATGTGACTTACAAGCCTACATCCCATTGATGCCAATGGGAGTTGGGTGTCCAGTGGGATTTTCAGAAGTGCATACATGTTTACCTTTAAAAATCTGTCCCTGTCATTTCTGAAAATATGAGAAGCTCCTACATCACTTGGATGCTTTTGAAAATGTTACCATTCATCTTGACTATGTGATATTGGCCTACCTTTCAAAAAGTGACTCATGATTTCAGGTACACAATACAGGCACCTTAAAGAGATCATATTTTCAGAAATATGAAAGGCTGAGCAACCTACCTCTGAAAATCTTTATGAACTTCAAATGAAGCACATACAAATTAAGACCCCCTCTCCCTCTGCCCACTTCAAGATCAAACTTGTGTAAATTCAGGTTATTTTTAAATATTGTGGATAAAACCTATATCCCCAGCACAGAAAGGCACAGAGTGCAGGTTTTGCTTTCTATATTTAAACCAGGCTGGGGGAAAAAATAGACATCAATTAAATCTCACTTCCTCAGCTCACATGGAAACCCAGTAGAAAATCTTTAATGTTTGCATCTCACTCTGAAAGGCCAGTTTTATATGGGTGGCCCTGAATCTGATTTCCACTGGCATAAGTGTGACAGTGTGTGTCATTTCCTCCATACATGGTGGATGTGTGGTATAATTGTTAGTTTCCAGAAAAGACGTTTACCAACAACTGAACACAGACAGATTCTTTACTAATCTGGGACGTACAAACTGGTATTTTGCCATTTGGTGTTTGGTTGACAGAACAGAATACTATTTACATGGCCCTAACCCTCACTCAATTTCTGTTACAATTCACCAGATTAGTACCTGCAACATAAAAGAAGTTCACATATCATCCTAAAAAGCAAATGGCTCCAGAAAAAATTGCAACATACATGTTAAGAAAAACTGACTTCTCAAGCAAGGAGGATTACAGGATTGCCATGAATCTTACCGTGGATTATGCTATAAAAGTCCATGGAACCAGAAAAACAACATCTGTTGCTACTCTTCCACCAGTTTATAACTTCATTTGTGTTCTCCCTTCTGTAGATAGTAAAGGGACTTTGCCCAAAGTCTAGCCTGGGTGGGAAATGATAAAGGTGACACTGGGATTCTTTTATTTTATTTTCAATATCCTTCTATATACTTCTAATAAATATAGTTATTGAAGTCAACGGGGCTCCATTGAGGTTTAGCCATGCATAGCTTATTTCAGGATCCAGGACATGTATTCTAATCTATTTCATTCTGCTATCATGTTCTGTAAAAAGGATGGGTTAAAATTGGTTCTTGTATTTGTGGCTTGTTCCCACTTCCCCATCTTCCCACCACTTTAAGTTATAGTTAAAAAAGAAGCCTTTTCTTTGGTAACTGTCTTCCAAGTGTCAATGGCCTCTTTTTTTGTTAAAAAAAATAATAATAAAAAGCTGACACATACAGTTATGGATCTAGCGATGTTGATTATAATTAAAGGTTCTCCATGAGCATCTCCCATAGAGTTAAAGATACATTTTGTTTAGCCGGGGCAGGAAATACAAGTGTATGCAGTGCATATTATTGTCTGTACAGCATAATGATAAGTGTCACACAAAGTACATCAGCCTACATTAAAAAAGTAACACTATGCAGTTAAGTAGACCCCTTGACCCTCATAGAATACTTAGCATTTTGTTCATTTGTGATGTTTTATTTATATTCTCCCTCAGTTCAGATGAAATCCTGTCTTCAAATTGTAAACAAGGAAGGAAAATTTACAGTGAGTAGCACAACTTCCCTGTCTCCCTCAAACAATTAAATATGTAATTTACAAAACTTTGATTACTAAAAATTTCCAGTAATGCACCAGAACATGAAATATTGTGGAAGTCATTGACAAATGGATCACTATAAACTGAAACTACATGTGTACAAATGAACAGACTCTGAAGATAGATACCAGCTCTTGGTCACCAAAACAAGATCCAGTTAAACATAAGTAGTACTTCAGTACTTTGCTTTATGATATATAAGAAGTACAAAGAAATGAGTGCTCCACCATGGAGATGAGGCATCAAAAGGGCCCTGACAATAACTCAATTTAGTAAGGCAAAGTCTTCTTTTCTTAGAGAGTTCTCTTTTACCACTTAAAGACAGCCTGGCAGAGAGGAAAACATGTGCATTTATGATACATAAGAGCCCCAAAGTTCCCCATCCCATCCCATTTCTTGTTTTGTTTTGTTTTTACCTTATTAGAAGTGGATCATGTATAAGGTGCAACAAGAGAAACTGATTTCCAAAGTGGCATGTGCTCTAAAATGAAGATGCTTCACCACAGGGGCAGACTGCAGAAACAATCTTCCTCCATGTTCTGGACTATATTTGGTTGAAACAAACCCACAAAACCTCTCTAACAAAATCAGTACTTGATGTGGCTACTCTTAAAATCCAAATTGTTGCTACAGAAGTCAGGTATCCTCCAGTTCAAAGGTGAGTTTTTGATCATCTGACATTATGATCACCAACTCACAGTATCTCACCAAGGGTTGTTTGTACTGTCCTTCCCCTTATTTAAATATTACCTTTAATTCCAACATACTACCAGTACACCATTCTGCTACACAAGGGATGTATGAGGTGGCAATATGCACATCTCCACTACTTATTTAAGAAGAAATCTTTAGTTTTCAAAAGCACACGTACAACTGTGGTAGTGCAACAATGCTTTTGCACATATTGGGGATTTTCACATAAATATATCCACAGAAAGTCCTGACATATACCCATGCATACTAGACATTATCGCCTAGATCCTCAGTGGTATTTAGGCACCTAACTCCCATTGATTTCAGTGGATGTAAGGTGCCTACATACCTTTGAGGATCTGGGCCTATGTGCCTGTCACGGGTCAGAACTGCAGTCATGGCTGTGCACCCCCAGCCGGGGCTGTGTGGTCTAGTGGCCAGAGTCAATCACTGTCCCCAGGCTCGGGACTGCACGGCCTAGTGGCCAGAGTCAATCACTGCCCCCAGGCTCGGGGCTGCGGCTAGTATCCTGCCAGGCCCAGGAATTGGCATACCTGCCTTTTGGTTGAAGGTGTCAGGCAGTCCCGTAAGGCTTGTACCTTGTCCACCAGGGGACGTAAAGTCCCTCGGCCCACCGTATACCCCAGGTATGTTACCTCTTGCTGCCCATGGTGGCACTTGGCTGGGTTGGCGGTGAGTCCAGTTTCTCCTAGGCCTTGCAAGACCTCTGCGAGGTGCTGAAGATGTCCTTCCCATGTGTGGCTGTACACCACTATGTCATCTATAATGGCAGCTGTGTATGAGTGGTGGGGTTGTAACAGTCTGTCCATCAGTCATTGGAACGTGGCCGCGGCCCTGTGAAGGCCAGAAGGTCTGGTGACGAAGTGGTACAGCCCGAATGGGGTAGGGAAGGCCATCTTCTCATGGGATGTGGGCACTCGGGGAATTTTCCTGTACCCCTTCCTGAGGTCTAACTTGAGATAAATGTCGCGTTACCCAGCTGTTCTAGTAGTTCATCCACTCTGGGCATCGGGTATGTGTCGAACAAGGATATTGCTTTGACCTTCCGGAAGTCTGTGCAGAATTGCACGGTCCCATCGGATTTAGGGACTAATACGATAGGACTCCGGCATTCGCTGCATGATTCCTCCATGACCCCCATTTCAGCATCATCCAGAGTTCCTTCTGGACAGACCCCCACATCTTTGGCAGCAGCTGATGGTTATCGTGGACCTTCTGGCCAGGGAGGGTGGCGATATGGTGACTCACCAGCTCAGTCTTCCCCAGGTGAGGCGACAGCATAGGGGCAAAGGCCCTGACAAGCTGCCGCAACTCCTCCGGTTGCCCAGCATCCAGTCCTACTCCAATCACGGACTTCTTTCCATCTCCTTGGCAGCTGCACTTCATAGTCTATGGGTCCCACCTGCCTAACCACCTCAAATGGCTTAGCCAGTAGTTTGGACTCTGTAGAGGGTAGTAGTAACAGGACACTATCTCGTGGTTCAAAAGTGCGCAGACGCATCCCTCAATTGTAGTGATGTGCCTGGGTCCACTGTGCCCACAGGAGTTTTTCTCTTGCAAACGCTCTGAGCTTCTGGAGCTGCTCCCGGAGTTGCAGTATGTAGGGGATTGAGCCTGAGGCCCGTGACTCCTGCTCCTCCCAGGGGTCCTTCAGTAGGTCAAGTATTCCCCAGGGTTGTCGCCTGTACAGCAGTTCAAAGGGTGAGAAGCCCTTAGAGGCCTGGGGAACCTCCCGCACTGCAAACAGCAGGGCTGGCAACAGTTTGTCCCAGTGGAGTGGGTCATCCTCTACGAACTTCCTAAGCATGGACTTCAGCATCCCGTTGAATTTTTCCATGAGGCTATCCATCTGCAGGTGATATACCAAAGTCTTTAGCACTCGCATATCCAGCAATCGATATAGCTCTGCCATCAATTTAGATGAGACATTGGTCCACTGATCAGTTAGTATCTCCCTGGGTATTCCCACCCAGGAGAAGATTTTCAGGAGCTTGGCTGCTATAGTCGGTGCTGTGGTGTTCTGTAGTGGGACCACCTCAGGTTATCGGGTCACGTAATCCACCACCACTAGAATGCATTGGCAGCCTGATCTGCTTTTTTCCAGGGGCCCAACCAGGTCCAGGCCAATTCTCTCAAATGGCACCCCAACTACGGGAAGGGTGACCAAGGGGACCTTTGGTACTCCCTTTGGGCCAGCCTGTTGACATTCTGGACAGGCCGCACAGAAGTTCTGGCCCGGCATTCACGGTGAATGCCAGGCCAGAAGAACCTTTGGGTTCGCTGTAGAGTCTTCTCCCTCCCCAAGTGCCCAGCCCAGGGCACCGAGTGTGCAGGTCATAACAGGCCCCTCCAGTACTTACACAGGACTAGTAGTTGACGTAATTCTTCCCAGGTCTGGGGTTCCTGGACCACCCAGTATAGACAGTCTTCGTGGACCTCAAAGTGGGGTCCCTGTGGAGTCTGTTTCTCGGCATCCCCGTCCACGTCAGAGCTTGTCACCTGCTCCCAGATCCTACTCATTGTTTGATCCTCCCGGTATTTCTTCATAAAGTCCCCCCCTCCCCCTCCCCCGGTGTCTAGCGTGCCTGGGATCCTGCGGCTAATGTGTGGCCATAGTTGCAATCCATAAAAGGACAGTCATGATGGAAATGCCCTTCCTGGCCACACTTGTAGCACTTCCCCCATCCTGCCTTGGATGGGGCTTCTACCCCTGGGCCCACCGGCTTCCTGGGCAGCCCGTTCCTTCCGTGATCAAGGGTTGGGTCACTCTGTTGTTTTCTGGTGGGCACCCCCCCCCGCCCCCAGCTATCATCAGATGTGGTTGGAGGCTTACACCCCTTGACTCATGCAGGCAGGTGACTCGCTCCGAAGGTTGGCCTGAGTCCCTGGGGGGTCTCAGACCTTTTACCTCGCACCTCCGACAGCCAGGTAGTCTTCCATCAGGGTGACGGTCTCCAAGAGCAAGGTCGGGCAAAGATGTTTCACCCACTCCCTCCCTCCAGAGAGGAGGATCTCTATGAATTGCTCCAGCACTACCACTTCAGCCACCTGAGCCCCCGTACGCTTCTCTGGCTCCAGCCAATGCCAACTGTAATCCAGTAGCTTCTGGGCCATGGCCCTGGGGCAAGCCCCTGGTGGGTACCACTCTTGGTGGAAATGTTGTCTGTAAGTTTTGGGGGACATGCCTGTCTGGTCAACGATAGCCGCTTTGACCTTCTGGTAATCTAAAGGATCCTGCAGTTCTAGATTACGATAGGCAGCCTGCGCGGAGTCAATCAAATATGGTGCCAGGAGATTGGCCCAGTGTTCTCCTGGCCACTGCACCATGGTGGCAACCCTTTCAAAGGTGACCAGAAATGCCTGAGGGTCGTCACCAGGCCCCATCTTGGTCAGGCATAGGGGAATCCCGTCAGGCCCCCTGCGGCTCCGAACCCACTGGCATGGGCGACTGGGGGGAGAGGGCACTCCATGACATCGCCACCTGTTGCATCAGGCACTCCTGTTGGGCCTGGTGTAGGACGGACACCTCCCACAGTAGCTGTTGCTGCTGTTCCTGCTGCTGGGCCAATTGCTGCTGTTGCTGAACAGCCATCTGTTGCAAAAGCTGCACTTGATGCTGCTGCTGCTGGGCCGCCTGCTGTTGCTGGCTCTCCAGCAGCCATTTTAGGACCTTCTCGGTTTCCATTCCCGTAGGTCACTAGGGCCAAAGTCAATCACTGCCCCCAAGCTCAGGCCTGTGCGGCCTAGTGGCCAGAGTCAGTTACTGTCAGGATGGGCTGCCACCTCAGGGTGGGCAGCAGCCAGGATAGTGGGACCCGGGTCCTCCCTCTCCACTGGATCCCAACCTAGGGCCCTGTCAGTGGCAGGATTGCCTGCCACCAGCTCGGCAGGGATCTGGCTGAAACTCGCCGAGCTAGCGTCCAGTTGTCCCACCAACTCCCTGCAAAGACTTCCTGGATTACTTCCTACCTGCTTCTCTGCATCTCGTGACTTCAAAGTTCCCCCGGTTCCTTCTCCCTCAGTCACATCCAGCACCTGGGGGTTGAGGGTTGCTGTCAGCTGGCTGGCCTCCGCATCGTGAAGTGCCCATGGCCCTTCAGCAGGAGCCAGCCGCACACCTCCTTCGCCTATGCCAGTCTGCCCAGATTGAGCCAGGCTGCTCCCTCTTATACTGGTGTTGCACTTTGAGCATGTCCAGTAGGGCCATGGGGGCATGGCTTCCTCAGCCCACAGTATGGGGTTAACCCCCGCAGTCCCAGTGCGGGGCATGCACACCCTGCCACGGTGCCTATAAACAGGTTTGCACAATTTTGCTGAGGCAATTTAAGATTTGGGCCATAATGTTTGCATTCTGCTGTATTTGTGAACTTGTTTACTTTGTGAATTAGGCAAATGAAGCTTGCTGACTGTGGTATATAGTTTTCTGTGACTTAAATTAAAGAAGGAGATTAGTGCTTGTTTCCACAATAAGGACTGATTTATAATTAAGTATAAAACTGTTATATACACAGTGTTTATGGATGCTGTGTAGGAAAGAAAGGTAGGCTGTAATCTGAAGTATCTACAGGATGTGCTGCTGAGTTATGGCTATATTTATTTGCTTAGTGTTGATAAGAGAAAATAAAGATGCATTGGAGTTTAGCCCATGTTACTAGTCATTGTATGTTGGCTGAAGAATGATAACATCTGCCACTAATACACACACACAAAAATACTACCATATTTCCCATTCTTGCAAATGGTGTCTTGAATAGATCTCTTCATGTAATACTTGGCATTTTCCTCAGCTGTGATGTGTCTCAGCTTCAAGACATCCATGTATCCCATTAAAAGTGTTCCAGCCCAAAAGCATTTGATATCCATTGTAAGCCGATAAACAGCCACACTGCAATTCCCCCACTGAAGAGACAAAGATATCAGTTACAATATGGTTACATGTGTATAACACCACTGTAAAGACAGATAAGTCGGAAACATCATTTATCCATGAACAGTTATTATCACAGCATTGTAAACAATATTGATAAACAAGGATGTGCACATTGCTGTAGCCCCAAGGCATCAGTAATTTGAATGCTGACAAGAAAGACAGGTTGTACCTCCCTATTTAGTCTAAGTTAAATAAAAATGGTTCATTACTGTAGCAACCTCAGAGATACAAGAAAAACCATGGGTCCTACTAAAAGAGAAATACTCTCTTGGGTCATGTGTAGGAAAATTCCAAGTGTCCCATTGATTTGAATAGGAGTTTCTCACGTTTTCTGAGTCCTTCTCATGGGGATGCTGTTCAGCAGTCTGCACCATACTTCTGTATGCAGAGAAGCTGAAATACATGCCAAGTAAACTTCTGCACATAAGTCATTAAAATTAAAAATTTTAAATCATTACCTTCTCTTCCTGAGCATAAGAGCTTGGAAGATTCCAGGTGTTTGTCAGTTGATCAGCTGAATTAAAAGGGTGTAGGATCAGAACCTAATGCTGTAAAAAGGTACTTTGAGGAGGAAAATTTACTAAAAGAAAGATTTCTGTGAACACCAAGGAAAGTTCCTCAATTGGTGAAAGTTACCATAACTCCACTATAGTCTATTTACCCAAACTCCAGTCAACAACCTAAGGAAAGTTCCTATTTGTTTCTTAGGGTATGTCTACACTACAAAATTAGGTCGAATTTATAGAAGTCGATTTTTTAGAAATCAATTTTATACAGTCAGTTGTGTGTGTCCCCACTTAAGACCATTAACTCGGCGGAGTGCATCCACAGTACCGAGACTAGCATTGACTTTCGGAGCATGGCACTGTGGGTAGCTATCCCACAGTTCCCACAGTCTCCACCGCCCATTGGAATTCTGGGTTGAGCTCCCAATGCCTGATGGGGCAAAAACTTTGTCGCTGGTGGTTCTAGGTACATGTCGTCAGCCCCCCCCCCCCCCCCCGCCCCCATGAAAGCAACGGCAGACAATCGTTTCACGCCTTTTTTCCTGTCCACCGGACCCGCTCAGCCCGCTGCCTGCCTGGATGATCGGAACCCCAGGCAGGCAGTGGGCTGAGCGGGTTGGCCCGCTGCTGGTCTGGGGCTCCGTCCACCGGCTCCTGTCAGCCGGGGTCCTGCTCAGCCCCGCTCAGCTGGCAGACCTTGGTGAGGTCGATCAGGGTGCCTGGTCAGACGTGGCTATCCTCCTCTTAGTGCATCAAATGGGAGTGACTCCAGGTCATTCTCTTCTATAAGTTTCGTCTCATGGAGATTCAGTCCTGCCTGGAATATCATGCGAGCTGGAGGCTTCTGCCTCAGGCTGCTCTCCCAGCCGGCAGCACCGCGCGGTCGCACCTATCCCAGCCTGCCCCTTGCTCCCATGGCTCATGAAGCCTGGATAGTAGGAAGGAGCAGTTCAACTTGTGGAATGACAAATCCAGAACGAAGGATTGCACTCTATGGGCCACGTTAAGATTATTTCAGAGTCCTAGATAGCATTAGTCACTATAAAAGGCTTCATGAAAAATTTCCCCTGCCCCAACAAAAATGTTAATTCATCAGAGCAGCTGAAAGGGTAAGGAACCCGGGACTATAACTGAGAGAGAGCTTCCATACTATTTAATTCATAATTGATATAATTCAAAGTAAAATTTCACAGCGCGGTCTGTTCTAAGACTAAAAATGCAGGAGGGGAGTGTAACGTTGTGCAGTCCATATGGTTTTATAAAAACATAATAAGTGAATGTAACGTAACTGGGATATGCTTCATGCAAAAGGTCTCTTGTAAGGTATCATTACAAAGCTCATAATCTTCTGAGTGTGATCATCCTATTTGTATAAATGTACCACTCTTGTATCTAAAACTAGAAATATAAAATGTAACTCTGAGGGCCTATTGTAATTATGTAAAGTGTGGGCCATTAATGATGGTTTGGAATCTTGATGACTCCCATTGTCTGCAGATGGCTGTTTGCCTGTGAGTCTCCCTGTATATGTGTGTGCTGGCAAGTGAGTAATGAAGTCTTGCAGTGACATGTGATCATGTCACCTGAACTGGAATCCATCTTTAACCTGGTGCTTTTCCAGTGAGGGGGGGTGGAATCCCAGAGGGACAAAGGGTTCCCGCCTTATGCAAAAGATATATAAAGGGGTGGAAGAGAACAGAGGGAGAGAGGAGCCATCATGGAGAATCCCCTAGATAACACCTAAGCTGGAACAAGAGCTGTACCAGGGGAAAGAATTGTGCCCAGGCCTGGAAGGTGTCCAGTCTGAGAAAAACTTACTGAAGCATCTCTGAGGGTGAGATTATCTGTATTTAGTTTGATTAGACATAGATTTGCGCATTTTATTTTACTTTACTTGGTGACTTACTTTGTTCTGTCTGTTACTACTTTGAACCACTTAAATCCTACTGTCTGTATTTAATAAAATCACTTTTTATTTAGTAATTTACTCAGAGTATGTATTAATACCTGGGGGAGCAAACAACTGTGCATATCTCTCTATCTGTGTTATAGAGGGCGAACAATTTATGAGTTTGCCCTGCATAAGTTTTATGCAGGGTAAAATGGATTTATCTGGGTTTAGACCCCATTGGGAGTTGGGTATCTGAGTGCTAAAGACAAGCACACTCCTGTGAGCTGTTTTTGGGTAAACTTGCAGCTTTGGGACAAGTGATTCAGACCCTTGGTCTGTACTGGAGTCAGACAGGAGTGTCTGACCCAGCAAGACAGGGTGCTGGAGTCCTGAGCTGGCAGGGAAAACAGAAGCAGGGGTAGTCTTGGCACATCAGGTGGCAGCTCCCAAGGGGGTTTCTGTGATCCAACCCGTCACAGGGAGTCAGAAAAAGGAACAGTGACCTTTTCCGCCCGGTTTCAAACTGGTGATGTTTTGTGTGTTACGTGAATGTGATCACCACTACACTACAGGGCTTTCATGTGTTAGGTGAATGTGATAACCACTACACTACGGGGCTTCTCTTTTTTTGCCACAGACTTTGCCAAATGCACAGGAATGTTTTCTCTAGCTACAGAAGCTACCTAATGCAATGTCTATATCTATGGCCTTCCTGCTCACAAAGCAGTCATGCCCCTGCCCAAAGCTAACACAGCAACCTGGCTCGGGCAGGATTGCTAGCGAAGCATGATACTTTTGCCGTTAAGCAAACACAGCAATTCTTTCCTGGCCTCTGCCACTGAATGCCTCCATGCATTACGCTGTGCCCTATCAGTGCGGGAGGACTGCTTGAGCTTGGAAAACATGTCATCTTGAGTGAGGTTATTTTGCCTTCTAATCTTCGATAACCTCAGGGATGGAGATGATACGGGGAATGTAGAAACATTCTGGGGGGACTGCATGGTCACCTGTGCTGCTGAGTGCTGCTGAGTTCACCACGCTGGCCAAACAGGAAATGAAATTCAGAAGTTCCCGGGGCTTTTCCTGTCTACCTGACTAGTGCATCTAAGTTCAAAATGCTGTCCAGAGCAGTCACAATGGAGCACTCTGGGATAGCTCCTGGAGGCCAATACCGTCGAATTGCATCCATACCACCCCAAATTCAACCCGGCGATGTCGATTTCAGCGCTAATCCCTTCGTCAGGGGAGGAGTACATAAATCGATATTAAGAGCCCTTTAAATCGAAAAAAAATGGCTTCGTCGTGTGGATGGGTGCAGGGTTAAATCGATGTAACGCTGCTAAATTCGACCTAAACTCGTAGTGTAGATCAGGGCTTAGATATATGTAACTACCTCTTCTAAGCCCTGATCTACACTACAAACTTATGTCAGTATAACAATGTTGCTCAGAGGTGTGGAAAATCCACACCCATGAGCAACACAGTTATATGCACTGAACTCCCAGTGTAGATAGTGCTATGTTGACAAAACAGCTTCTCCCATCGACATAGCTTCTGCCTCTCAGGGAGGTGGAGTACTTATGCTGATGAGAGAAGCTCTCCCATTGGCGTAATTAGCATCTTCACTAGGCCCTAAAGAGATGCTGCTGCACCGGTACAGTTGAGCTGCTGCAGCACTGTCAGTGTAGACAAGCCCAAGTATCTTGGTTCCTACCATCCAACACTTATTCCAAAAGACTGGCTCAAAAAGAATAAGAGATGAACATGTCTGTGGCTAGAACACAAGTAGTCATGTTATCCAACAGCAATGTTCTATAAGCGCATCTTTGGGGCAGGGAACATGTTTGTACAGTGCCTTGCATAATGGGATGTGCTCTATCCATAAGCTATAGAGTTGTTTAATAGTGTTGTTAAATGTAGTTGCTGGGCACATAAACTGGAAAACCCTGCATGTTATAAGAGTGATTCATTTGTCCACCAAAACTCAACCTACAGCCGGGTCCAATGCTTATTGAACTAAATGGGAGCCTTCAATTCCCTTCTGGCATTCCAAAGATCAGACCATCTTACTATCCACACCCCACTACCTTGCTATACTGCACAGTATGAGCCTGATAAGTGCTGGAGACACCCCTCCCCCCCCAGGTAAAATATTTATTCGCCATACTCAGTTTCAGCAAGTACCCTGAAACTTATTTTCCTTTGACTCTTAATGAACCCTTTTATCACATTCACCACATCAGTATCTGATATTTTTGGACCATGTACTCTTCACTTAATTCAAATATCACCACCCTGAACTATACAACACAGGGTCTAACTTCTCAGCACCTTTCTGCTGCATTGTCTCTTGTAAAAAGAGTTGTGAGTATACTGTATGGAATGTCCATTCCAAAATCAAAGCTAAATAAGAATTCTTTAAGTCAGTGAGCATGTCTTAAGGCCATTCCAAATAGTTTGCTTAGTGCAAGATGGATTTTTTTAAAAGCTATGTTTGATTTTTCAGCTTTTGTTTCCTCGATTTCCCTACATTTCCCATCTGTGAGTGGCAAAAAAAAAAAAGGGGGGGGGGGGGATTGGATTCAGATCTACTGATTCTCATTCAAGTGCCCTTAATCAAAAGATCACCCTTCCAAGGGTAAGGCTAGAGGGTTGGTCAGAGTCATTAATGGATTTTTTTGTTTTGAACTCCCCCTTCTTTTGCTTGAGTACACCCAACTCATTGTGTAAGCAGCCAAAGGCTGTTTTGGTAGTCCTCAACTTAATGAGTAATAATGTACATTAGCTAGGTGTGGACATGACTCTTGTAATTTTCTGCTTCTTTACTGTTTATGAAAGAGGTATATAACATTTCTTATGATCTTATTACTGAATTACATTTCACTTTCTATCTAAGAAATGTCCCCAAATATCTTACATTGCACAGTGTAAATGCCAACTAAATGCTGGATGAATTATAGTGTTTCTTTTGGTGTCCCTGCAATTACAATACCTATCCTGTCACTATAGTAACTATAGCACAAGTTATTTGCTATGCCTCTTGTGCAAAGATATAACTTATGAACCGTTACAAAGGAATGCAGTTAAGTCAGAGAGGAGAAACATCATTAGAGTCCCAGAACTGCATAATAAAGGAAACAAAAACTTATTGTTTACAAGCCTGTATAGTTTGCCTTTCAAAATAGAGTATGTGAATTTTGCTTCTGAATAAAAGAGATGCCATATATAACATTTTTTCTAGATTAAGAATGTAGATAGGAAATAATGAAAAGCAGAATCTTATTGTGAAGTAGCATATGAACCATATACTCCCATCATTCCAAGAACGGATCTCTTACTCTAACCTACAACAAAAAAGCCTGGTTTGCAGACCAGTGTCAGGAACAATTTTATTTCACAGCCCAGCATAGAGGTTGTGGATTTAATAGGTGTTTTGTCACAAGATTTAAAGAATAGGTGGAATAAACAGTGACTCTGGAAGAGGTTGAATCTAAGAGAGATTCAGGCTTCTGGAGAAGATAGACTTATGACAGTGTTTCTCAAACTGGGGTCGCCACTTGTGTAGGGAAAGCCCCTGGCGGGCCGGGCCAGTTTGTTTACTTGCCCCGGCCGATCCACACAGTCTACCCGTGGAACTCCTTGCCAGAGGATGTTGTGAAGGTCAAGACCATAACTTGGTTAAAAAAAGAACTAGATAAATTCATGAGGATAGGTCCATCAATGGCTATTAGCCGGGATGGGCAGGAATGGTGTTCCTAGCCTCTGTTTGCCAGAAGCTGGGAATGAGTGACAGGGGATGGATCATTTGATGATTACCTGTTCTGTTCATTCTCTCTGGTGCACCTGGCATTGGCCACTGTCAGAAGACAGGATACTGGACTAGATGGACCTTTGGTATGACCCAGTAGGGCCATTCTTATGTTCTATATACAGAATAATTTCCTATGCACAACATGTATTGCACGTCTATATAAAATAATTATAATAAAATATTATGTATATAATTATATCATATTAAAGGGGTATAGTTCTGTCTCCAGATCTTGCAAACCAAATAGTTTTTAAACTAAAGATATCAGAAACTTCCTCCTCCCAATAACAGATTGTGGGAGCTGTTTCTGAACAATGTTGCCAATTCTATGCTTTGGATGTTTATACACTTTCACTGTTAGAAACATTGATTCATGCCTCAGAACAAATAAAATAATGTTTTACAGTGCCTACCATCTGGTGGGGCCCAACTTATTGTGCTGTGGGCTTGAAAATAAAGATGCCAAAGTACTAAAGAGTCACATAATTACCTTAGTCGGAAAGTGCATTGTGCACACAAAAGAGCTGCAGGTGCAAGTGCTGAGTGTAACTCACCAATTCTTAAATAAAATAAAATAAAATAAAATACGGAGTTGGCAGAGGCTTCATAGCTAAATGAGAAGGGGG